>NW_027437182.1:25322563-25752563 GCF_033239565.1 Halichoeres trimaculatus | reverse complement strand
TGAAAAGTGTGTGTGCGTGTGTGTGTGTGTGTGTGTTAAGCTCTGTGTGTGCTGGGTCTTCCTGCCGCTCTGTGATCACTGGCATATTTAGACTAATCATTGAAGAGGGGGAGCATGTGTCTCTGTGAATATGATCTTGGGTGCTGCATGCTGTTTGTGTGTGTGTGTGTGTGTGTGTGTGTGTGTGTGTGTGTGTGTGTGTGTGTGTGTGTGTGTGTGTGTGTGTGTGTGTGTGTGTGTTTATAACCACAACTCACACAGGGGGCATAAATGTCTCAGGCTGTGCTTGCACACGTGTTGATGTATCCATTTGCAGGAGGCAGAGTTTTACTCTTACAACCACACACACACACACACTCACACACAACCACAACCACACACACACACACACTCACACACACTGAGGGAGAGAGAGGGATGGATTGTCGAGAAAGAGAAGGAGAGAGCATTGAATGGGTTTCTAAATCAGAACCAGAAGTTGAGTGGCGGAGCAGAGGCTCGTTCAGAGGGGGTCGATGTGTGTGTTTCCGGAGTGTGTGTATACGTGTGTATTGCAGATCTGTTTTCTCTGTCTGTCAGGGTGTGTAGGTGAGTTGGTGAGAGGAGGGAGAAAAAGGAGACTAAGTTGAACGGAGTAGTGTGCTAAGTGTGTGAGAGAAAATACCCCGTCCCCCTGCAAACAGAAGTGAGCAGTAAGCATGTTTCACCTCAGCTATTAATCCTTCCTACTGACCAAACAAAAAGAACAGAAGCATCGCTGCCTCCTTCTTCTTCTTCTGTCTTCAAATCTTCCTTTTTACCTCGGCTCCCTCTTCCCCTTTTCTTCCTCTCTGTCTTTCTCCTTTTCTATCTGCTCTGTTTCTCTCCTTCTTGTTCTGTTCTCTCTGTTGCTATCTCTCCCAGCCTTTATCTGCACGTCTCAGTCGTTTGTGTGTGTGTGTGCGCGTTTGTGTGTGTGTGTGTCGTCCCCTCTCTGCTTCTCTCTCTGTGCGTGCTAGCTCTGTGCTATGCTGGCTGAGACGATACTGGGGATATTTCTGTCAGCCTCTATTTATTTATTGATGGTGATGCTGGTGAGAGTTCGCCTGCCTACATGCAAGCTTGTGTTAAGGGAAAGTGAGGTGCTCTCTGGAAATCTTTACCTCCTTTTCCTCCTCTTCGTCATCCCCTCCTCCCTGTTGCTCCTCCAGAGTAAATGTATGTCCACCTCTATTTTAATGACATTGCGGGGCCAACCCAGGAAGTGTTCGCTCTTTGACCTCCAAACTGCCGGATGGGAACTGGCTTTTCTGTGAGGATAAAAGGCAGGGTGTCACTGAAATGGACGTTTAAATCATCCTTGAAAGAGCACCTCCCTGACGCCGCTGCCTCCAACAGCATGCTATGGCAAGCTATGAGCTGCGCTGCCTGGCAACCAAAATATTACCCGGAAGCAAGAATGTAAATAGAGCGCAGAAATGTCAGATCTGATAGTATGTCAGCTCATGCTGATCTCTAGGAGCTCGATGACTGGTGGTCCAGAGGTCAGCAAGCCCAGCAGAGACAGTTTTTCTCTGAGTGTGTCATACAGGGACACACAAGTTCTTCTCAGGAAGAGGTCAACAGAAGAAACCAGCTTTAGGATTTAAATGAAAGCACCACATGATCATGTTTTTGGGGGTAGAGGAAGAGTTGGTTGTTCAGAGGAAGAGTTAGTTGTCTCTTACTTAGGAGGCAGATAGTTGTGTCCCCAGCTGCTACAGCTGCATGCCAATAGCCACATTTCCACCAAGCAGACCGGTTCTGTTTGTCTTGGTAAAGCGTGCATTTTGTGGCGTTTCCACTGACTTATCCCGGGACAGATCCCCAAAAACCGAGACGGGCTGTCCAACTTTTTTGGGACCCTTTTGTGTGGGTGCCAGACTGAACTGATCCGCTCTCTGATGGTGGGGCTACAACACTGCAGACCGTTGATTGGTCAAAAGAATCGTCACTTACCCCGACAGCGGCTGCATTTTCCTGGCAGCACACAGACCTCTCTGTAACAAAGATTGATTGCACTTTGTATCAAAGAGCTACATGCCAATCACAGAGAGGGCGAAATGCTGCATGTCTTCCATCTATGCTCTTTGTTTACTGTGTCGCGTTTTTCTTCTTTGTTGGATTTATTAGCGGGGTAACTGTTTTGTGCTTCTACGGCATCACGCTATTATTTGACAGCTGGGGCTTTCGGTATTCGGCTTACACGCCGCCTACAACAAGAGGGCACAGTTTAGCTGTGGAAACGCAGCAACGCCAAACTGTACTGAACCGACCCAGACTGCTTGGTGGAAACGCGGCTAAAGTGTCCATAGGCAAGACAATGAACCCCAAATTGCTTCTTGTAGCATAGCCAGACAATGAATATATTTGATGTAGATGAGTTAAAACTGATGAGGTCTCAGCACAGCGCCCTCTGCCAATGTGATGCAGTGTCAAGGCACCTTTGAGTGGTCAGAGAGCTAGAAAATTGCTGCCTAAACAGTTCATAAACCCTTTACCACCATTTTACCGAACAGACATTGTTATGGCACGCTGATGTCACAAAGTTTTAAAATCTTTCACAAATTCTCTCCTTTCCGTGGCCTCAGGTAATCCGAAACTGATATGTTAAAGAAACCCCTAAATAAACAATTCTGAGAAAACTTACAGAAAAATTAAGACCAATACAATGGATTGTGACTCAAAAGAAACATTATTTCAAGACAATTTCTGATTTTTTATTTTACTCTACAGTCACCTAAGTGGAAGTTCTTTCGAAAGGTGTTTTTCGGCGCTTGGTGCGTAGTATTTCCATTGGTTTATTGTCACATCAAACCAGGTAGCTCCATATTCATAGACTACAATGTGTTGGCAAAAGTGATGTATTTTGTTTCCAGTTTCTGAAGCTCTTTTCATCAGTTGGGAGATACAGTGTCCTTCATTAAACCTCTCAATATCTCTTACTGTCCCTGGACGTCCTTTCATGGTTCACAGCAGAAAACAGACAGCCTACCCTCACTGTGGCACTAAACTTCAGGAGACGAAACGCATGATTGAGGTGGTTCTTAGTCGAGTCGTGGGGGAACTTTCTTATTTTCTTATTCCTCATCTTTCTCAACCTCTTCTCCACTTCCTAAAATCCTTCCTTCTGACTTTCTCCTTCAGTTTTTCCCTCGCTCCTCAGAGTGCCCCAGGGCCCTCAGAGTTTCAGCAAAGTCCCACAGACCGTCCATTGTCTTGGGAATGTGGTTTTCTGTCTCCCCTCACCTCCTCCTCCTCCACCCCCTGTCTGGCAGGAGTCAGGGTTAGGTGCTGTTTGGCTCCTGGGTCCTCAAGGCCACTGGGTTTAAAAACTCCAAACATGACAAACCCTGTAAGACCTACGCCTGGACGTGATTAAAAGGTGGACACTGCTCAGAGATGACAAACTCATGTTTTTCGTGTCGACGTGTGTGTTGTGTTAAAGCCTGCGAGTGTAGAGATGCTCACTCTGAACAGCTCTGTACACTTGGCTGTTTATTTGATCATGAAGTGCACAAAATGTTTGGTTTGCACTTGTGTAAATTAATGTTTCTGTTAGCTCAAATTAGGATCCAGAAGCAAAAACTCCTTTGAAATCACTTGAATCTGAAAAGGTTTAAAGATTGGTGGACATTTTTCATAACTCAACTTTAAACTAAAAAAAATTTAGATAAAAAGATAAATATTCTTGTTAGTGCTGCTTGAGCTCTCAACACTGTTTCTGTCTGTTATGTTCACTTAGGTCTTCATGTTTTTTTAAATGTGATGCAAAGTGCAAGTGTGAAAACTTTCTTTCCATTTCTATATCTGTCAAAATGTTTGTGTTAGTTCTCGTTTTTAGTGACTTTTAAAGTGTATCTGTTCTTCATGGTTCTGCTCCTGGGATGCAAAATGTGAATCTTTAGACTGTCCTTATAGTGCATGTATGTCTCACACACCCAACCCCCTAATGTCTGGCGCTCAGGAGGACTGGTCCTGTGGGAATGCCTCTTCCTGCCTGAATGAACACACACACACACACACACACACACACACACACACACACACACACACACACACACACACACACACACACACACATACACACACACACACACACACACACACACACACACACACACACACACACACACACACACACAGACCTAGACACACACAGACCTAGACACACACATCCTCTAAATAGAAATGGGTTGAGTAGATCAGACTGGTTTGAGATGGTTTTAAATGTCTGTTCTGTTTTTGTTTGTTGCTCTTCTTAAGTGTCAGACGGACCCATAAAGTGGACGTAGGAGAAGTGTCTTAAAGTCACATGTGCAGGCGTGTGTCTGTTGTTCTAGTACAACAAAATTAACACATTTAGGCTGTGAATATTTTCGTCTTCGGTTTTTCCTCTTCTTCAGTCTCCCCTGCTTACTGCTAACCGAGCTCATTTTTTCACTATTAACACACTATGCTGGATAATAAATGGTAATTTTTGAACTGTTTGGAGCTAAAGACGTACGATTGAAGCTTTGAGGTCCACCACGTTGCTTTAGGCGCTGAGGAATGTGTACAGCCCGAGTGTAACTCCCTCTCCCTCTCTGCTCCCTTTCTCCCTTTCTTTTCTGTGTTCACAGTACTGTACCACCACCTCCCTCTCCCTTTCATTTTGCACCTTCTCAGCTCTGTAGAAATAAAATCCAGTTGTGTGAGCACATCATGAGACACAGCGCAAGAGGGAGAGGGAGAGAGGTAGAGAGGGAGAGAAAAGACACAAGCGCAAGAATATGAAAGAATGCCAAAGAGTAGGGAGGAGGTAGATATTGCTAACAAGGTTGCCAGAGAATCTTTTCATTTTTAATAGTCCCGTAGGAGGTCTGGCTGGTAAAGAGTTATGTTATATTATTAAATCTTGGCAAAGTTTGAACTGCAACAGATTTTAACAGTAGCATGTGTGAAAGCGAGTCTGTAGGTTAGATAAACTGCAGCAAAATAAATGCACAGGACTGTTCAGCTTATGGGCACACAATATTTGCATCTCTGTTTGTCTTCAAGTTTGGTCCTAAAGCTTCGTAGAAAAATCAGGAACTAAAACATTTCCATTAAGTACGTGTGTGTGTTCAGTTGACCAATCAGTTTGACATCGTCACCTTTTCGAGTAAACCCCAGAATTAATTTTGGTTTAACAAATTAGCGAAGCCATCCACCACTAGACGGAGCTGTAGCTCCAGCTGCTATCCAGTTGTTGACAAGCAGGCGGAAAATGGGATTGTGTAGCACCGCTTGGCTTGGAACCTGGTTCAGAAAGCCCAGATAAAGTTGTGAGCTGTAGGTTGTTTGTAAGCTGTGTCTGGTTATCTCAGCCAGAGCATGTAACCAGCACAGGTATGTAAATGTTAACCTGCATGGAGGACCAGAGGCTAGTGCTGCTGGCGCTGCTAACATTCGGCACACTTTACAAACCCACTGACACAGTTACCCGCCGACTCTGTGACGCATGTTTAGTTGTTTTAAATACATTATTCCCAAAGTGTTTTTTGTTATCTTTAGACCTTTTAGCTAGTTGGGATTTGATTTCTGTTAAATGACAAAAACTAGTCTCCTGGGAACATCCCTCATCAAATTTAAAGCTCCCTTAGTAACTTTTGGTTTGTTTTGCGCTGTAATAACTCTGATCAAACAGGAACAGTAACAGAGCTTTGTCTGTTCCTTTAACCAGTTAAACATACAGGTAACCATGAAGAAAACCTGCTCTCTGTTTATTCCGTGTGCAGTTTAGAAGCACACGGATCACTTTACCGGTAAAATGCATAATTGTGAGATTATTTATGAATTATTTGGTCTTTATCTAGATTGTGAATTCTGAAACTTATTAAAATAACCTAGTTTTTTGTGTTTCAGGAAGATATTATTTATTAGATTTCTGTATTAATCCTCCATTATACTGATTTGATGATGGTTGAGTTCAGTTTTTTGTGCTTTAAACTCAAAACAAACACTTAATTACCAGATTTATGATCAGTTTCTGAACGATCCTTAGCGCCTGTTTTCAGCTCGTCTTTTCTCTCATTAAACTCCGTTGTGTTTGTGAAGTTTCATGTAGAGAAGTCTGAGCCGCTGCAGCGTCCAATCAGAGAGTGATATTCAATATGGGGGCATGTCTGTCAGTGAAGAGACTTCCGCAAATCCAGCTCTCCTGTTTCCTCGATCATAGCTCCTCCAATCAGTCTCCTCCATCCTCTCTCCTCTCTCCTCCGAGCACAATTATCAGTTTGGAACAGTCTTCAAAATGGCTACTAAGGAAGTAATTCCTGTGCCGTGGAGGAGATAGGACAGAGGCATGAAAGTAACGCATTGAGACGCACTCATAGTCCTATACGCCTTTGAACCAGGCGTCTCAAACTCAAATTACCTGAGAGACTCTGAGCATCAAATCTCGTCAGATGGTGGTTATTTCAGGTTTTCCACAAAAAAAGAAAAGAAAAAAACATTTAACTGTTTAAAAACTGTATTTTTCAAGATGAATTATTTTACACTCATATTTGTTTTTTCTTGCTGAATGCTTGCTGCTCTCAGACACCTGAGAGCACTTCTTCTCAGGCAGCTGGGCCACATCTGTTCTGGGGGAGGTGGCATTTGAAACCCACAGTATGGCTTGAAGATGGTCATCACAGAGTCTGGACCTATTCTTTAAATTGCCTAGTTTCTTTCTTCCTGGAATACATCATGTTTTGTTGACAGCTCTTCCTTTAGATGTGCAGCTCATTGTGTCCAGTACTTTGCATACTGCTCTGCACATTTAGCTAAATAATGCTGCTCGAGGTTATTTGGCAATTTTCTCTTTTCATATGAGCCAGGCGTGATTAAACACTACGCTCCTACTTCTCCTTTAACACTCTGTGCCTGATATCACATTTTCTTTTGGCCTAATCATGTTTTGTGGACATTAGCAGTGTTATACAGGGCAATAAAGGTGGCTGTTTTTAACCCATGAGCCGTGAGTTTTAGCTATAAACAATCATCAAAAATTTCTGCTGTGGAGTGTAAACAAGGGCAGTTTGGTCAGTGTGTTGTTTATTCCACATCTAATACCTACTTTGCCACAGTTTAGGCATTAAAAAATAAATTTAAAGATAGTGCATCAAGTCAGTCATGCATTTATTAGCTTCTGAAAAGGTAATGGGAGTTGATTTCAGGTCATTTAAAAACCAGCCTAAAATTCCTTACTGTAGCTTTAACAGTCAGATAGACTTCAGCATGAGTGTCCATTTCAGAGATTGTCTTGTGGATGTTGAATTTGTCCTGTTTTTCACGTGAAACTGCAAATTCAGAGCACAAGCAGAATCTTACACATCACAAAACTCCAGACTCAGTCCTGTGAAAATGTGTTTGTTTTCCTGAGCTACAAAGATTCCCCTACACCACTGATTCATTAGGGCTGACATCCAAAGTACAGGAGGAAAAAGAAGAAGAAGGTGTGGTGTGGCTTGTTTCAATGTTTTCCCCCCTGCTTGGTTGTGTAATGCATTTGTTGTCACTACTTCCGAAGGATTTTTTTCTCAGATCAATGAGAACGATCATTTTGCCAATTACCATCCTGCTCTCCTCTCTCTAATTGACATTTTTAAAGTCTTTCTAACATTTTCCTCTTTTTTATTCAACTTTCTATTTCACTCTCACACAATCCTTCAAGATTTTTTTTAACCAATTTACAGAATATTTAGGAGAGAGAAATCCAGTGACAGAATTAAATTAGTCACGAGTTAGTGGAGCATCAGTGGTATCCGTGGTCTACTATAAACACTTTGTAGGATCTAGAAGGTAAATGTATTAACCTACAGAGAACGTATGTCTGCAGATATGTAAATGTCACTCTTGATTTCTAAATGTCAATGTGTGTACAGACTTATATTCACTATATGTGCGTTTATTTGTGGTTGCCTGGTAATATGACTATGTAGCTGGGGGTTTGCATGTGGTGTGGTGTTATAGAGAAACAGCCTCATTGGAAATCTACATGTTCTTTTGCTGTTATTTACAATCACTCCGAGACTCTTAGTGAAATCCTGGGTTTTTATTAAAGACTGATTGTTGATTATTTTGATTTGTTTTATGATAACTGATTTCAGTGTCCAGACTTTTGCTTTCTGGGGTGGCCTTACTGGGTCACTGACATACACAGGGGGTACTTTGTGTACACATTTACACTTATGGCTATGAGTATGGAGTGAAGAATAGAACTTTATTGTCATTGTAACAAGTACAGTGAAATTGAAGTCACAGCAGCAATCAAGAAAACAAAAGTAAGAAAGTGTATAGAAAGTGCAAAAAGGTCCATAAGAAAAAAGATGATGACAGCTTGTCCATCATTGTCCAGTTCAGCCAGCCTCCACCTCCACAGGGTCCAGGACTGTGCTTCTTCAGCAGTCTGTCCACTCTCTGTCTCCTAGATCCTGTCTGCTCACAGCAGGTGAAGCTCTTCCAATGTGGCGTTGGTGTCTGATGTTAGCTCTGTTAGCCATGTCTGTGAATAGCATGATGCTACTCTGCCCTCTGGTATTCCCTCTGTTGCTGGGTTAGCACAGCTAGCTCGTCCATCTTATTGGAGTTAGATCTTATGTTCCCAATAACGATGGATGGAAGGACAGGTCCATGTCCTCACTTCTTACCTCACACCTGAGAACCAGCATGTCGTCCTCACCTCCTTCTCCTCACCTTGTGGGAAGACATCAGGCCTTACACCAGTTAGCATTTACATGCTACAGGCTGCTAACAGCTGATTTCACATGTAAACAATGTGCCCATGGTTACATGTAGGATCTCCAGACAAACACAGGAGAAAAAGTAGTAAAAATATCACTGAAGCCACAAAAAGTTTGGTGTCCATTACCAAGAAATGAGCCAAACAAAGTAATGATCCACTCCAAATACAAAGATTACAAAAAAGAGATGAAAAAATTACAAGAAACGGACAAAGAAGAGAGAGCTGCTGCAAAAGGCAGCCATAGCCAACAGGGCGGCGCATAGCAACCAACAAAAGTCTGATCAAAGATACTTTGTCATGCATGCTCTATATGATATGAATCTTCCATTCACCCTATAAGTCACAGTTGCCTCAAATATTAACAGTGGCAATAACAGGAAAAATAGATCTGCTTGTACATGGCATATTCTGTTTATGACAAAAATGTTGCAGCATACCTGTATGTGTTTAGGTGCATCATCACCTGTGAAATGGCCTTTGAGGGGGTGATGTACCAGCTTTACCCTGATCTGTAGCCTCCCTGACCTGCAGAGCTGAGCTTTGGCTAAAGCCCCACTGGAAACGGACTCCATGTCTGGACTCAGTGAATAAAATCCGCCGTGGCGTGACACTAGACACTCTTTTCTGAGGATAAGAGGGAGATCAAGCATGTTAAAATCATTTCTCAGACACTTTTGCTCCCTCCCTCAGTCAAATTTTACACACCTTTCATTCCTTTACTGTTTTTTCACATAAGTTTTTTTCTCCAAGCTCCAAGCACCCAGTTATTCCCTAATTAGCAGAATTAATAATCTTCAATTAGGCATATAGCTTTGTGTGTATAAGTCTTACTTTTTCATTTTGTGTGTGTGTAAGAGAGTGTCTGTGTGAGTATTTGCGCGTGTGGACAAGTGTCATCATGACACCCTGTCCCCTAGTTCTCTGGTGGCTTTCCACCCAACACCAACTGCCTAATGAGGGAGTGAAAGGCCACAGGCAGGGGGGGTTGGGGGCTACATGTGTGTGTGTGCAATGTCAGTGTATGTGTGTGTTTGTGTTTGTGTGTGTAATTAAAGAGCAGTGCCAGCAGGGGGGACCTATGTTGGAAGGGGTCACCAGAGCGAGCAGCAGGCCATCGCCAACCTTTGGTCATTATCTACCGCCAATAAAAGCCATTGTGTGTGTGTGTGTGTGTGTGTGTGTGTGTGTGTGTGTGTGTGTGTGTGTGTGTGTGTGTGTGTGTGTGTGTGTGTGTGTGTGTGTGTGTGTGTGTTTACTTGTGTATATATGTCAGGAGGGTGGGTGCTAAATTGCTTTACATCAATACTGTATGTGGTCTGTGCACTCATTTGTGTCAATTCCACTTAACGTATGATTTGGAGGTAAATCTTCAGCTGAGTTAAGCCCCTCCTGCTGGGGATGGCTTGTGTGATTTCTCATGATGTAACTTAAATTTGCATTCATAATTTGAGGAATACTCACCGTCCTTCTGTTTGTCATTGAGTCAAAAAAAAATTCAGGTAATAAAAACATCTATTGTAGTTTTCAATGTATTTAAAAGACTAAAAGAAACATGAATGTCCACCATTAAAATCACTGTTTTTTAAAAAAAGTGTGTGTGTTTGTGTGTGTGTGTGTGTTTGTGTGTGTGTGTGTGTGTGTGTGTGTGTGTGTGTGTGTGTGTGTGTGTGTGTGTGTGTGTGTGTGTGTGTGTGTGTACCTAAATCAGCCAACCGTGTTGTACTACCTGTATGTTGCTATGCTGCGTTTGCATATAGACCTTTACGAAGTGGATCGTTATCCCCTTGCATTAGCTAAAAATGCGAACAACAACAGGCGCTTTGGCTAAAGGACTTTCAGACTGTGTTTTCAACCATAGACAGTAAAAAAAATAGGCGTCCTGTTGCTCGTCTTAAAGTGAGGTCTCCACAAAAACTGCTCCCCCTGGTGGCTGGCTGCGGTGAAGGTTAAAAAATCCGGCTTCCCAGCCATTCCAGATGGGCTGTGGTCAAACTTTAAAGAATTAATACTCCTTGTAGAAATGTTTCTCACGTCCGATTGTTGTGGTGATTTGAAGATATAATTTGGCTGCCTTGTATTCAAGTCCTCTTTTTTCTGAAAAGTTTTGTTTTCATTAGTTAAACGAGGTTAAAAACTAGGTTTTATGTAACGTTTAACGATGATTGACAGCTGCCATTCTCATGTATTTTTTTCGGGGATTGTGAAAGATGTTGGGAGTTACAGTCAGGAAGTGATTAGACTCTCAAAAGATGAAAAAATATATATTGTTTTTGTCACCCAGCCCCACTCAGATTCTCCCAGAATCCCTTATTGTCTCTACTGCGCAGACTCTCATTCGAAAAAATGTGACTGCTGTTTGAAATACACACCTTTTGTTTTCTTAATAAACATTTTTTATTTCTATTAAACAACCAGGTTTTAACATTGAAGTCAATTTGTTCAATCACAGAATTTCAAACACAAGTTTGACTTTAAGTTGTCCTACAACCATTTCTCACAGGTTTTTGTTTGCTTATTTTCCTTTCTTCGTCTGTGTTGTTTTGTCTGTCATGTGGTATGGATCCCTCGCCTTCATTCTGTCAGCTGCCATCAGCCCACAGAGAGTCACCACATCAATATCATGTTTACACGCGGCAGAAATTGACAACAGAATTGTCTGTGTTTCTGCATTTGTTTGTTTCATCTCAGAGCAGCTTTTTTTCCAGGCAGCTGTGTGCATGTATGTGTGTTTATTGATGCCATCTGCACTCCAGAGTGTGTTGTCTCTTCTGTCAGGTAGTGTGTGTGTGTGTGTGTGTGTGTGTGTGTGTGTGTGTGTGTGTGTGTGTGTGTGTGTGTGTGTGTGTGTATGTGTGTGTATGTGTGTGTGTGTGTGTGTGTGTGTGTGTGTGTGTGTGTGTGTGTGTGTGTGTGCCAGAGAGAATAGCCATGAATGGTAAGCCTGTGAAAAAGCAGCGGGAGTAAAAGCATGTGCTCCAGGGCTGCAGGGGGAGAGCCAGGCGACGTCCCCCCAGCCACAGAGCCTTCCCCCTGGGCATCCAGCTCTGAGCAGTGCCTGGGTAGCTCGGAGGCTGCTTCGGGCTCCAGGGGCTGCTAATGCTTGGGAGGAGAAGATGCTTGGGAGAAGAAGATGCTTGGGAATCAGAGTCGATTGGGAGCAGAGATATGTGTATGTGTGTTTGTTTGTGTTTGTGTGTGTTCTGTGGGGGGATCCCAGGCAGATTTGTTTACTGGTAATTAATTCACCTGATTGACATAACAGCTGCTGGAGCTATGGGAAGGCAAAGGCACGGGTGCATTTGTGTGTTGGTGCATAATATATGCAGTATGCCTTCATACAATCCATCCATCCATCCATCTTCTTCCGCTTATCCGGGGTCGGGTCGCGGGGGCAGCAGCTTAAGCAGGGATGCCCAGACTTCCCTCTCCTTAGCCACTTCGGCCAGCTCTTCCGGGGGGATCCCAAGACGTTCCCAGGCCAGCCGAGAGACGTAGTCTCCCCAGCGTGTCCTGGGTCTGCCCCGGGGTCTCCTCCCGGTGGGACGTGCCCTGAACACCTCACCAGGGAGGCGTCCGGGAGGCATCCGTACCAGATGCCCAAGCCACCTCATCTGGCTCCTCTCAACGCGGAGGAGCAGCGGCTCTACTCCGAGCTCCTCCCGAATAGCCGAGCTTCTCACCCTATCTCTAAGGGAGAGCCCGGCCACCCTACGGAGGAAGCTCATTTCGGCCGCTTGTACCCGCGATCTTGTTCTTTCGGTCACTACCCAAAGCTCATGACCATAGGTGAGGGTGGGAACGAAGATCGACCGGTAAACAGAGAGCTTTGCCTTCCGGCTCAGCTCCCTCTTCACCACGACAGACCTGTGCAGAGTCCGCATTACTGCAGACGCTGCACCGATCCGCCTGTCGATCTCTCGCTCCATCCTTCCCTCACTCGCGAACAAGACCCCGAGATACTTAAACTCCTCCACTTGGGGCAGGATCTCGTCCCCGACCTGAAGAGGGCAGTTCACCCTTTTCCGGCTGAGGACCATGGACTCGGATTTGGAGGTGCTGATTCTCATCCCAGCCGCTTCACACTGGGCTGCGAACCGATCCAGAGAGAGTTGGAGGTCACGGCTTGATGGAGCCAACAGGACCACATCATCTGCAAAAAGCAGTGATCCAATCCTGAGGTCACCAAACCGGACCCCCTCAACACCCTGGCTGCGCCTAGAAATTCTGTCCATAAAAGTTATGAACAGAATCGGTGACAAAGGGCAGCCCTGGCGGAGTCCAACTCTCACTGGAAACGAGTCCGACTTACTGCCAGCGATGCGGACCAAGCTCTGGCACCGGTCGTACAGGGAACGGACGGCTCGTAACAAGCAGCCCGACACCCCATACTCCCGGAGAACCCCCCACAGGACTCCCCGAGGGACACGGTCGAATGCCTTCTCCAAGTCCACAAAACACATGTGGACAGGTTGGGCAAACTCCCATGCACCCTCGAGGACCCTGCTGAGGGTATAGAGCTGGTCCACAGTTCCACGGCCAGGACGAAAACCACATTGCTCCTCCTGAATCCGAGGCTCAACTAACCTACGGACCCTCCTCTCCAGTACCCCCGAATAGACCTTACCAGGGAGGCTGAGGAGTGTGATCCCCCTGTAGTTGGAACACACCCTCCGGTCCCCCTTCTTAAAAAGAGGGACCACCACCCCGGTCTGCCAATCCAAAGGCACTGCCCCCGATGTCCACGCGATGTTGCAAAGTCGTGTCAGCCAAGACAGACCCACAACATCCAGGGCCTTAAGGAACTCTGGGCGGATCTCATCCACCCCCGGGGCCCTGCCACCGAGGAGCTTTTTAACCACCTCGGCGACTTCAACCCCAGAGATGGAAGAGCCCACCCCATCATTCCCAGACCCTGCTTCCTCCAAGGAAGACGTGCCGGTGGGATTGAGGAGGTCTTCGAAGTATTCCTTCCACCGATCCACAACATCCCGAGTCGAGGTCAGCAGCGCACCGTCCCCACTGAGCACAGTGTTTACAGTGCACTGCTTCCCCCTCCTGAGATGCCGGATGGTGGTCCAGAACCTCTTCGAAGCCGTCCGGAAGTCGTTTTCCATGGCCTCACCGAACTCCTCCCATGTCCGGGTTTTTGCCTCGGCAACCGCCGAAGCTGCATTCCGCTTGGCCTGTCGGTACCTGTCTGCTGCCTCGGGAGTCCCACACGCCAAAAAGGCGCGATAGGACTCCTTCTTCAGCTGGACGGCATCCCTCACCACTGGTGTCCACCAGCGGGTTCGGGTGTTACCGCCCCGACAGGCACCAACCACCTTACGGCCACAGCTCCGATCGGCCGCCTCAACAATGGAGGCACGGAACAAAGCCCATTCAGACTCAATGTCCCCTACCTCCCCCGGAACACAGTTGAAGCTCTCCCGGAGGTGGGAGTTAAAGCTCTCTCTGACGGGAGACTCTGCCAGACGTTCCCAGCAGACCCTCACGATACGTTTGGGTCTACCAGGTCTGACCGGCATCTTCCCCCACCATCCGAGCCAACTCACCACCAGGTAGTGATCAGTTGACAGCTCCGCCCCTCTCTTTACCCGAGTGTCCAAGACATGCGGCCGCAAGTCCGATGACACGACTACAAAGTCGATCATCGAACTGCGGCCTAGGGTGTCCTGGTGCCAGGTGCACATATGGACACCCTTATGCTTGAACATGGTGTTTGTTATGGACAATCTGTGACGAGCACAGAAATCCAACAACAAAGCACCACTCGGGTTCAGATCGGGGGGGCCGTTCCTCCCAATCACACCCCTCCAGGTCTCACTGTCATTGCCGACATGAGCATTGAAGTCCCCCAGTAGGACGAGGGAATCCCCAGACGGAGCACTCTCAAGCACTCCCTCCAAGGACTCCAAAAAGGGTGGATACTCTGAACTGCTATTTGGACCATAGCCACAAACAACAGTCAGGATCCGTCCCCCCACCCGAAGGCGGAGGGAGGCTACCCTCTCGTCCACTGGGGTAAACTCCAACGTACAGGCACTGAGCCGAGGGGCAATGAGTATCGCCACCCCTGCCCGCCGCCTCTCATCAGCGGCAACTCCAGAGTGGAAGAGAGTCCAACCCCTCTCGAGAAGGCTGGTTCCAGAGCCCTTGCTATGTGTCGAGGTGAGACCGACTATATCTAGCCCGAATTTCTCAGCCTCGCGCACCAGCTCAGGCTCCTTCCCCGCCAGAGAGGTGACGTTCCACGTCCCTAGAGCTAGCTTCTGCAGCCGAGGATCAGTCCGCCAAGGTCCCTGCCTTCGGCTGCCGCCCAACTCACTTTGCACCCGACCCCTATGGCCCCTCCTGCAGGTGGTGAGCCCACGGGAAGGGGGTCCCACGTTGCCTCTTCGGGCTGTGCCCGGCCGGGCCCCATGGGAGTAGGCCCGGCCACCAGGCGCTCGCCATCGAGCCCCACCCCCAGGCCTGGCTCCAGGAGGGGGCCCCGGTGACCCACGTCCGGGCAAGGGAAACGTTGAACCATTTCTGTTTGTCATCATTAGGGGTCTTTGTGAGCTACTCTTTGTCTGGTCCCTCCCCTAGGACCTGTTTGCCATGGGAGACCCTACCAGGGGCATAAAGCCCCGGACAACTTAGCTCCTAGGATCATTGGGACACGCAAACCCCTCCACCACGATAAGGTGGTAGCTCACAAATGGAGGGGGCCTTCATACAAGTCATTGTGAATGTGTGTGAAAGTGTGTGTGAAAGCATACTTTGCTGCATATCTGTCACGTGTTGGATGCAGGATGTATGTCCCACCATTGGGGCATTTCCAGGGTTGGGACTGAGGGTTCCTGGCAGAGCAGCTCAGCAGCTCTCCGTCTTCCATCGATTAGACCCGTCTGTCGGCCGACAGCCCTGCTTACGCACTCCTGCCTCCCTGCTAATCTTTATAGAGTTGACTCCACTGACAGAGTTATTGGAGCACTTGAAGCTGAGGAGAGAGGAGGAGGAGGAGAAAGAGGGCCGTGACAGGAGGACAAATTGGAGAGATGGTAGGAGAGGATGATGGCATTTCTGGTTTGGTAATAGAAGGTCAGAGAGATGCACATCTGCAAGCATCAGAAACTACGTGTTTAAACAAAAAGAGACACTCAATCTATACATGCACACCTCTGTTTAAACCTGCATGTATGTCAGTTTTAATTGAGGGCCAAGCCTTTTCATAATTAAGCTTCAGTCCTTTCTTTGCATACTTCTTGCATCAAGGACAAGTTCTTTACATTAGCAGCCGACAGCCCGTCTGCTTTTTCAGCTGTATTCACAGTTTTTGCTTTTTTATTTTTTTGTTGGAGCTATGGAGCAGAGAAAGAGAGGCTGAAGCAGATATAAACAAAAGAGTGAGAGACACACAGAGCCCTTGAGTGAAAAATGTAAGCGAAAGAAGAACTGGACTGGACTGTTTGTGCATGTGAAAACTTTGTGTGCACGGCCAAAGGGCGCCAGTGTTGACTTTTAACATTTTTATGTGTTTGTGAACACTTTACAGTGTTTCTGTGTGTGTTTTGGGTGTAAGGAGTTTGTGTGTGTGTGTGTGTGTTTGGGAGGAGGGGGGTCACAGAGCACTATAGTCTGATCAGGCAGGTCAGGCTGAACCCCTGTGATCAGACAGAAACACAAGCTTCAGCACACACACACATTTTCACAGACACACTCACACAGGCACTAACAGGTCGGTATCAGTGTTGTTGTGGCCAGCAGGTAGCAGTGTGTTGGCCTGCTTGTCTGGACCCAGATAACAGCAGATCCATTACCCCCTGGAAGCTGAGGTCTGATCGCCGGACAGATAGAGCCGCTCACTCACTGTCTGTGGGCAAACCGGTCAGCCAGCGAATCAGCGTGCTTCCAACATGGAGCTAAAGAGGATCACAACCAGGGGCATGAGGAGAGCAGACCCCCTCTGTTAGAGGGGATGATCAAATGTGTGCTTGAGATCACTTCACAAAGAGAACTGCTATTGTTTCTTTTAACTTGTAACAACATTCACCAATGCCTGTGTTATTGCTCTGTGTTGGTCGGTGGTGTGAGCTTATTTTAGCTCAGCATTTTAAGTCTGGCTGTAAGTGATACATCCTCTCCTTTCATTAAAATGTGAAGTCAAAATAAGGCAAACACATTGTGTTGGTAGTTTATTTTGTAGGATTGACTTCAGGCCTCTTCCAGCAACCAAAACACGTTAGACCTCTCCATAAAGATAAAGGTCCTTGAGGTTGGTCCAGTCAAGCTATTGTTTGACTGTCGTACTTCATTTACTAATGTCATATAGCTGAGTTAGATTAGCCCTCAAAGCTTTTTGTTTGCTTTCTTGTGGACATAAAATAATTTCTTCCTGTCACCACCAAGCAGAGATGGGTACCTTTCACATTTGAAAAGACATGGCACCGATGCCCGGTACCTGGCAATTGGTGTCGGTACTAAATGGTACCAATTTTCTGTACTTTTGTGCGTTTATTTGTTTACAATAAAATCTCAAAGATTTATTTCTCAGCATATAAACTTGTAATGCCATGTCCAGCATGGAAAATCACCAACTTTCCCACACCCTCACAGTCACAAGTTTACTTTTAGGTACTATAAAACGGTACCATTTGATTTTGCATGAATTGGTACTCTGTACTAGACTGAGGTGCCGTTTACACGACAACGGTTTAAGTGTGAAATGCAAAAGTTTTGTTGCGTTTCAGCCTCGCCTTCACATGGAAACAGCGTTTCAGCCGACCTAAAACGCAAACGTTTGAAAACGGCCTCCAGAGTGGGACTTTTCTGAAACGCTGCTGACCGACACCGTTGCCGTGTAAACAGTAAGCCGGCGTTTTCAGTTGAAACGCTGATGTCACACTCCGCCTCGTGCGAGTGAATACAACAGGACAACAGTGCCGTTGGTACGATCGTTGCGAATTACCATGTTGTGCTTGTGCTGCTCAATCTGCTGTATCTACTGACTGTCTTCACACAAAAAGTGCATCTTTTGCTCCACTTTTTAACTTCGTATTCCCCAATACACCAGATAATGGGCTCAAGTCTACTTCAGTGGAGATCTCCCCAGAAGCTGCTTCTCGACAAAACAGTTATAGCACCACCTACAGGCCTGGCATGCTTACTACAGCGTTTTCAGTCTATCGGCGTTTCCGTGTAAACGCAGATTTTTTTTCACTGCATTTTAGGGTTTCCAGATGAAATGTTGTCGTGTAAACGGGGCCTGAATTTGGTTGGTACCTATATAAGTACCATATTTATTACCCCTGCCTACCACAAGTCTGCTTTTCATAGTGCACACAGAGGGTGGCTTAGTTATTATGCTGATAGGCGATTAATTATAAAATGACTTCATTACTAATTTGTTTATTTTTACAGTTCTTACATATTGATCAGTAGAACTCTATGTTTTCTTGTTCACAGATCATAAAGGTGCAGGATTTTTTCTCTAAAAGCTAGAAGTTTCCCATTTAACATTCATTTTTAAAAATTGTATGATTTACTTAAAATCTTAATCATCCCGTTTTTCCTCTTTTTCATTTTTTTTATTATACCCAATAAAGCTAACCAGCTAAGTGCTACAGCCTAAGTGTTTCCATACAGGAATTTGAGCTGTACCAGTGTCTTTGTCTGCGTTTTGGACTTGGGTGACTACTGTTTGTTTCTTTCTGTTTAAAAATCCACAGTTGTTAATACTAACAGAAAACTTGCTGGTGTCTAAGACGTTCAGAATGCAAAGCTTCGACTTTTCAAAGTGCCTCCAAATTCCTTGCAGAGACTTTAAAAAGAGCATCAGTGAGTTTGTCCCTCTCTTGGGTATACACTTTCCATTATGATTGAAATTTTTGCACATCCAACAGACTAAATCCTGGAAAAGAGAAAAACTGCACAGAGCTTCAGATTTCTAGAAAACCGACCAAGTGATTGATCATGAAGATCGTTTAAGTTACTGAAGAGGTGAAGGACGTATGGATAGCTACAGAATGAGACTAAAGAGTTGACACGGCGCAGGTTTGTGTGCATAGAGAAAGAAAGAGAAAGACAGAGTAGCAAACACAGCAGCTATCAAAAGCCACAGGCTGCTCTAAACTCTGTTTCGTCTTTTTTTCTTTTCTTTCTTTTTTCTTATCTCTCTCCACCTCTTTTCACTTCTCTCCCCCTCTCTCTCTCTCCCTCTTCCTCTCTCCATGCTCCCTGGCCATGCTGATGATTGACGGCCTGAGGGTTTTAATGGGCACTGGAGAGCAGGAGCTGAGGTCGGGGTTGTCATGGCAACTAGGAGAAGGGGCCTTTTGCTGCTGCTTCACCTGAGTACTGTGGAGCCTCGTTGGCTGGTCGAGGCAGCCACACACGCACACACACACACACACACACACACACACACACACACACACACACACACACACACACACACACACACACACACACACACACACACACACACACACACACACACACACACACACACACACACACACATACTTGCAAGCCAGCACCACTTCCATTCACTTTTCCTGCTCTCCTGCCATTCTTCCTGATACCTCTGGCCTCCTTTCTTCCTTTTTACACTTTCATTTCCATCCCCCTTTTTCTCTTCTTTTTCTCCCTGATTCCTCAGTAGATGATGCTCAGGCCACAGCTGGCACACTCTGTTTGTGTTGTAGCATGTGTGTGTCTAATTTTTTTATTTTTTTCGCCATCCCTTTGTTCAGTAGCAGCTAACTACGACACAGTTAACTAAGGACGATGAGGTCAGAGGATTTGTATTTTCTCTGTTTGTAAGAGCTTTATCGAGCATATTTTACACACTTAAATTAATTCTCTTATTTCAGTTACAACGGGTTTTGTGTACAAGAGACTCAGTGTAAAAACGCCTGTACCTGATGTTTGTAGCATCAAGTATTCAGGGGAATCCCTTTAGCCAGCAATTAGCCACATCCGGGTACAAACACTAAGAGGGATTGTGTCTGATTGTATCATTTGCAAATTCTTTCAGTGATATTCAGCCCACTAAGTTTTGCAGCTTGTGACTGAGATGAGCTGCCACATCGCCACTCTGTGCTGCGCAGAGCTGTGCTGTATCCTGTCATCCTGACGGTGCTAAATTTTACCCACGTACAGTGTATGATGAGCTGGATGGAGAGACAGTGCCTATCATCCATGGAGTTGATTTATGCTAGATGTGACAAAAATGTATCAGCTTATGTTCAGCTTATGTCCTGGAGTGGCCAACCACAAAGCCTGTTGAAAAAATAAATAACTATAACACTGTTGTGTGTAACGCCCTGGTAAATACATGCATTTGCAACAACATGAAAGCAAAAAGTTGCCACATTTAGATTGTACAATCTTTGCATACACACAGTAAACGTCACATTCACACTCACTTCACTGCTCTGCTGTTGCATACACTGCCTCTGTCACTTCCTCGGCAACCAAAAGACTTCCCCCAACCACTGTGCCTCTAGGTTTCACACTGAAGACAAAGTGTAACCAAGGGCATGGAAGTTCTGCCTTGAGTCATGGTGTTAAAGAAGCTACAGACACTGTTTTGCCTCTGTTTAGCCTTTGTTACTACCTCTGCTGGTGGCTTAATGGCAGAGTGACTCTGTCCTGCAATTCCACCTTTTCTACAGAGAGGACAGATAACAGAAAACTGAAAATGGAGAGAAGTGCTTTGAACCTGCTGAGTAAAAGGAGCAAGAGTCAAGAAAACTGTAGAGGGAGATTTTGAGTCAGCAGAAAGGTTCCCAGCCAGAATAAGATCATAAACATTTGTGTTTTTGAAAAATAAATAGAGCAGAAAACTACACACACACTAACACAAACAATGTGTCAGCGGTGTTATTGGGCTTCTGTATCAAACGATATACTATCAAATAACACAATCAAGTGATAAACAAGTGATGATTTGTATATCAGGCTCCCCTCTGCTGTTTGCAAACTGCTGAAATATCATCAGTAACTTTTTACAGGCTGGTCACTTGACTATAAGCTTCTTTGCTTTCTTGTTAAGAAAAAACTCTTGACATCTTCTTGCTTGTGTACTTTTGGGGCTGGAAGAAACATGCTCTTCACACACACACACACACACACACACACACACACACACACACACACACACACACACATATATATAGAGCGCAGAGCACTACAGCGGCATCTTAAGCAAACCGTTCTTCACTGTCCGACCTCTCATCACCCTTTGAGAGATCCATCGGTCTCTTCTTCTCTCCTTGTCCATCGCTCTTGTTCACCAGCTCCCTTATTCTCTCTCTGTCTTTTTCCCGCTCTCTGTTTGTGTCTGACTCCTGTGGACGCATCCGTGTCCACACTCTGTACATCTCCGTAGATTTGTTCAGAGTCCCGAAGCTTCACACCCTCTTACCAGAGCAGGGTTTTATTTTTGTGTGTGTGTGTGTGTGACCTCTATTATGGCCCCAGGGCCTGTTAGTTAGTGTCTGGGCCGTGTGGGTCAGCCAACGGATGGAGGGATTGTTTGCGCTGGATGTGAGTGAAGCTCTTGATTTGATGGGGGAGGGGCTGGTGGAGTGTGTGTGTGTGGGTGATTGTAGATTTTGTGTAGAGTCTTGAGCAGCTGATTGTTTTTGTGAAATTCAAATGCAGCAATAACCACTTTAAAACTTGACTTGACAGCCAAACTTGACTCCATGGCTTGACAGAAAAAGTTTACCAGGGTGACTTCTAGTCTACTCTGTGTGTGCTCTGACCCTGTGGGAACAATGAAGGTGCAATAAGCAGTTATGATCAAAAACAAACATTCTGCTCAACTGCCAGTTGAAAGAGTGAAGCTAATGTAGAGGAGCAAAAAACTGCAGTTCCTTGAGTGTCCACTTGGGTCTGAACACTGAAGAAGTGGCGATTGCTCTAAGACTGCAAGGGAAGCTCAGCTTCCCCTAAAATGTCCCCAAAAAAGTGGTGATATGTTCTGCTGTGTGTACATTTCATTGACAAAATATGTGCTAGAATTCCTTCATCTTTTGTTCAGAATCAGCTACCTATCACAGGTAACTGGCTCCACCTCCTTCTCATTCATCCCCGCAGCGTCTCAGCGCTTTAACACAGTCGGACGCTGAGCGTCTTCTGACTTCAGTGGGGAAACATAGAGTGGGTTGTTCCACTGTAAAAAACTGGACGGTCATTGGATAAACGCTGGGCTTTGTCCCGCCCATCAGACGCTCATGAGACAGTGGGCTGGCCTGGACGCTGGGCTTTTGCATGATGATTGGATGATCTGTCTGAGGCCGAATCCCTTTTTGATTGACAGTGAAATGAGCCAGTCAGCAATCTTTAAGTGTAACCCTCCACCAGAGCATCTTCTGTAGAGAGGAGCTTCTCCTGTTTAAAGCAGCTCAAGTTTTACACCTGCAACACAATGGGCCTAGGCCGTTTAATCAGTCTAGCTCTGCTCGCCATTGAGAAAACACAGGTAAAAAACACCTGGTTGGTACGACAGGGTCACAGATCATTTTCTTGTAAAGGAACGGGGTAGAATTTACGTTTAAATAAATAAAAAATTTACGATGTAGGCCAGAAAAAACTACCCATCCTTGACTGACCAGCAGCCGCCACTGCACTCAAGGCAGGGGGTGTGGCTAGTTTAAGATCCAGTGAGGTTCGTTGTAGTCCGCAAACAAGTTTAAGTCATCATTGGTAATATGGCAGCTGATATATTTGGGCCTCAAAAAGCTATTTAGAAAATGATGGGTGATGTCACCGACACACATTTTTACAGCGATACAAAAACAAGCACAATTCACTTGTTGCAATTTTTGTAAATGCAAATTTTTATCTCCTTTTGGTAGTTAATTTATTGTGTATTTTCTTTGTGTTTTTCAGAGTGCGGCTGCTGCTCCAAGTCCAGTGATGGGCAACATGCCACCTAACGATGGCATGCCAGGAGGACCCATGCCCCCTGGGTTCTTTCAAGTAAGAAAAAAAAAAGACTGACTTTATCCCCTCACCAGCACCCACTCCTTCACCCATACTGCAACACCTGACAACTCCAGTGCCCCTCCCATGGCCAGTGAGCCGCTAAGCCTATCCTTCTGTCTCCTCCTCCTTTTTTAGCCTCTTTAGCTGTCCTAATCCCTGTCCAGATGTGTTCCCCTCCTCTGTCTCTGCCTCAGTCCCTTATGTCCACACTCGAGCTGTTAACTCCTGGTGCTCTGTGTGACACTGCAAACTGTTTTCAGAGAGTCAGCCTGATGTGTTTCATCCGCCCTGGAATGAAATTTTTCCTTCTTTAGTGAGGAAAAGAAAGAGCTTGTAGGTTTTTTTTTTCTTTTTAGTAGAGGCGAGGAGAGGAGAGGAGAGGAGAGGAGAGGAGAGGAGAGGAGAGGAGAGGAGAGGAGAGGAGAGGAGAGGAGAGGAGAGGAGAGAGGAGAGAGGAGAGGAGAGGAGAGGAGTGGAGAGGAGAGGAGAGGAGAGGAGAGGAGAGGAGAGGAGAGGAGAGGAGAGGAGAGGAGAGGAGAGGAGAGGAGAGGAGGCTATTTTCGCTGGTTTGTGTTGCTTCACTAATTCCTCCTGTCATCACTGTTCTCTGAAGGCTGTCTCCGAGGCTGACGAGGTCACACACTCTCCCTCTCTGTTTCCATCACTCTCTCCTTTCTCCCTCGTACACAAACATGCAAGCACGCAAGCCTAGTTTGACAGTTTGACACACATTAAACTAGTAACACTTTCAGATTTGAGGTTTTAAAATATCTGCACCTCCAGAGATATTCACAGGAGAGGCAGAGGTGAAAAGAGAAATAAAAATTGTATTCACTTAAAGCTTCTGAACTACTTTGAATATTTCCAAAAGACTTACTGTAGAGTATTACTTCAGGGACTATTATTAAATAGAGGAAGAAGCTCCACATGACACATCACCTAAAAATATTAGATTTTGTCATCTTCTGTTATTACCAGTGCGTTTTGTGGTAGAACATTTAATGAATGGGTTAAAAGGTTAAGTCTGACTTTTCTTTTGGAGTGAGTAAAAAAAAAAAACACAAAAAAAACAACTAATCTCTTACAAACTCAGCGACCAAATTTTCAACACATTTACCCATTTTTTCTCTTGTTTGCTCTGCAGTAAATTTGAAATTTGAATAACTGTGATTTGTCCAGTTTTTCCTTCACATCTTCCAGCCCCAAAGCTAAGATAAAATGACCATAAGCAGTATATCTATAGATTAACCCACAAGAAAGTAGTGTACTTTTCCTTTAAGTTTGGTGTCAAAGGGACAGAAAGGGATAACAAAGACTGAATAATTAAAGCGCCTGTAAACATTTAGGTTTGTTCACATTTTGAACTTCCACGGTACTTTTTATGTGTAAAAGTTGTGTTTTATAAACTGTTGAATGATAATTTTTTAAATTTTGTATCATAGCTGAAAGTGATTTTTTTTTCTTTTCTTAAATCAAATGATCCAAATTCTATAGTTTTTTTTTTTTATTAAAGAACAGTTTTAAGTCAAAATGTGATTGTGGTTAGTGTCTTGATTTGGGAATCAAATAAACATAATGAAATGTATTCAACAATCTTTGACATGAGATTTAATATCCAAGTAAATGCTGCATTACTATAGTGAAACTATGGAAAGGGGAAAGCCTCTAAGTTTTAATTCTGCAACTTGTAGAGTTGATTTCCAGCCATTTCCAGCCAATTTAGCAAGTGCTGGGGTCAATTTCTTCAATTTAACCACATCTATAATTGGTCTGTGGCATTTCACACATCAAATACTGTTGCGTTGGCCTCTGTCTGATCAGCTGTTACTGTTAGCTTAGCTTGTAGGTGGCAATTTATACGGACTAGATCACTTAACTAAGTTTGACACAAAATGCATATTACCTTAGAATTGTCAGGTATCTTTTCTTTTTTAGGTGAAATGCACCATTAAAATACAAAGTGGTGTGGTCACTTCTTTGATGGCAGCAGCAGGAAGGAGGAAGACACTGCAGTGGCTCCATTACCGTGTGCAGAAAGAGACTGAATAGCATGCAATCATGCAAAAAAAAAAAAAAAACATGAACTAGTAACATAGACAGCTCTTGTTCTTGATGGTCATCTTATCCCAGTCATCTCTTGCTGTCACTAAGAAACTTTGTTTTGGTACTCAGTTTATCCATTATTTTTTCTAGTGAAGAAAATGTGTGTTAACACGGAAACGCTGAGGGACTGAAAACTCTTGGCCTGTAGGTGGTGCTATGACTGTCTTGTCCAGAAGCCGCTTCTGGGAGATCTCCACTGAAGTAGAGTTGAGCTGATCATCCGATGCATTGGGGAATACTAAGTGCAAAAGTGGAGCAACAGATGCACATTTGGTTGAAAGACAGTCAGCGGATTCAGTAGATTGAGCAGCACAAGCACAACATGGTAGTCTGCGACAATTGTACCAACAGTACTGTTGTCATGTTGTATGCACGTGCAAGGTGGAGTGTGACGTCATCGTTTCCACTGAAAACGTTTCAGAAAAATCCCACTCTGGAGGCCGTTTTCAAAAGTTTGCATTTGAGGTCAGCTGAAATCCTGTTTCCTTGTAAATGCAAGGCTGAAACACAATAAAACTTGAGCGTTTCACCCAAAAATTGTTGTTGTGTAAACGGCCCCTTAATCAAGTGTTTTTATCTTATAAGCAAAAAATGTCTTGTTTTATACTTAATACAAGCCACATTCAACTGGTCAGTCCAGAAAAATGTCTTGTTTCAAGTTGTTTCAAGACAAAAATGAGGTCTGAATTGCTTGTAACATGTAAAAAAATCTGTCAATGGAAAAAGAAATATGTGCTAAAAAATTGCTTGAAACTAGAATAATGTCTTAATACAAGTAACTTTTCTCTTGTTCCACGGGCAGATTTTTTTTACTTGTAACAAGCAATTCAGACCTCATTTTTTTCTTGAAACAACTTGAAACAAGACATTTTTTCTGGACTGGTCGGGTGAATGTGTCTCATATTAAGTCTAAAAAGACATTTTCAACTTAAAAAAGACAAAAACACTTGATAAGATTTCAGTTTTTTGCAGTGTCATTTCAAAATCAGAATCAATTCTTCACTGTTCTGTTAATGTAATATGTATTGTTATAGGACTGATAAACTGTACAGTTTTTAACACCACTCTATCTAGGATGGTAGAATTTTGAAATTGTTTAAGACAAGAACGTTTAACTTGTCTGATGCATAGAAACATACAGTGTGAAACTGTGAAGACTCTTTCTTGCATTTTTTGTCCAGCTCGATTGGCAGCATGTCGTGTGCTGTATAGGCTGCTTATTTCTGTGTGTGTGTGTGTGTGTGTGTGTGTGTGTGTGTGTGTGTGTGTGTGTGTGTGTGTGTGTGTGTGTGTGTGTGTGTGTGTGTGTGTGTGCAGCGGTGGAGAATGTTAATGATGTATGAGCAGTGAGCAGGCCAGGGAGAAAGCTATCTGATGGTGTTGCATGAGTGACATTGCTTTCCATAAATAGACCTTGTGCTGCGGACTGACAGACACACACACACACACACACACACACACACACACACATGGACAGGATGGACAGGCAGACGGACAGAATGAGCAGAGAGGAAAGCAGTATTAACTCTCTTTGCTCTTAGCTCATCTAATCTGGACAGCAAGGCAGGCAAAGGTAGACAAAACAAAGAAGTATGAATGGAAAGGATAAAAAAACCCAAAATGTTCTGTTCATTTTTCCCAAACTTCACATTTTATTCCTTTAAATCAAGCAGACAGTGTTGCTGGTACAGCAGCATGTATAAATTTGTATTCATGTGGCATTTTTCAACTTTAACCAGTTTTAAAAACGAGACACACCATGATGGTGTCTGGTGAACTGATGGTTGCAGTTCGTGCTGAAAGAGCAGGATGCGGACTTTTCTGCAGCTCATTTAATCATTCAGGTGAAGAGGATGCCAAAAAGAAGTCTACTCCTGTTCTCATATATTGTTCAGATTTATTCCTACCCTGAGATTTTTACATGACTGGTGCCTGAGTGCGGTGCATTCAAAACTTTGTCATTTTTCATCATTTCTGATTGATTCTATCAACTGTAAAAAAAAAATTCTCTTAGCTTTACTCATTTCCCATCTCAACTCTGGGTCGGCCTACCCTCACCACCTTCCCCTTCTCCTCTCTCCTTCACACGCCCGGCATCCTTCTCTGTGACATTTCCTCACTCTCTCCATTTCCCTTGTCTTTGAAACTATTATTTTCTCGCTCTCACACACTCTGCCTCAGTGACACATGCTTACTCACCGGCTAGGGTGTGTGTATGAACCGTTCTTGTGTGTTTTTTGCGTGAGTGTGTTGCAGAGTTTTGTTCCCCAGTTGCACTTGCAGGATAATTAACATAGGTGACCCCAACACTGTTATTGGCTACAGTCCTAGGAGAGAGGAATGAGGGGGCAAAGGAGGGACAGTCGAGGAAAATGGAGGTGGAGGGTGGATGAGGAGGAGGAGGGTGTCTGCTGACATGCTTCCCTGATCAGTAGCTGCAGGTCGAGCTGGATGTTGAAGGGAGGAAAGAGGAAGAACGCCAAAAGAAGAGAGGATAGTGTTTGTGTTAGTGTGGAGATCTCTGTACATTTAGTGTATGTATAATCCTCCACTCCTCTCAGCTAAAGTCCATTGCTGCTGCATCATGGCCCTCTGGGGAGGACAAGCAAGGGGGAAATGAGGAGGGGAGGAAAAAGAGGGAGGAGCGGCTGGGAGGAGAGTTAATGACAGGGAGATAGAGGAAAAGAAAGCAGCAAAGATTACAGGAGAGAAGAGGACCCTGAGACATCAGGATAGTCCTAAAAATGTTTCTTTTTCCTCTGTCACAGAAGTGTTTGCCCAACAATGTCTTTAAAGAAGTGACTGATTTATTTACACAAACTAAAATCGATAGAATTTAAAAATTCAGGTATGTTTCATGATTCATTGAATGTATTTTTATCATGAATATTGAAAAAAAGACGACAAAATCTAGAAGAAACCAGCTTAAGTAGGAGTGTCAGGCTTTTTTCCAGATAAAAGCAAATTAGATCACATCTGTTCTTCAGAGATTTTTATGCTCCATCTGTCAAATAATCCCTATTTGTTGACCTTATTCTCTGATCTACACGCGCTGTGTCAGGTACGTGATAAACTTAGTGCACTCCATTAATTCTGTAAACCAGTTAGGGTGTGGCAGTCCATTTTTTTTCCAACTGGAAAGGCTTCTCTTGCCAAAATAAAGATTCAAAGTCAAGGGTGATGTGTTTTACCACAGGTAATTGCAGCTCTTAAGGGACAACAGCTAAAATAAAAAACACACACACACCGTTTGGATTAGGTTTGATTACACATTTAGGAAGAAGCAGCCCAGGTATCAAAGACAAATTTAAGAGGCGCTTCAAAGCTGACACATGGCAGCCACAAGTGGAATGAAGGAGACATCTGCTCAGGGTGTTTTATTTATTAAAGGTAAGATTGATCTTCAGGTGTGTGCTGGTCAGTTGTTTCATAGACACAGATACACAAGGTGCAGGTAATAAGGCTACAGCTAACAACTATTTTGATCCTCAGGTAGTGATTGATTCTTAACGAACTGATGATACGATTCATCGATTGTACCCTTGCTTTAAAATTTGGCATTATTCCTTTAACTCAAAACTTCATTCAAAATCTGAATTTAAGCCTAATTTCCTCCCTGCTTTACCATAATAGCTAGCGTTAATTTAATATGGGTAGTCTTGTTTTACTGGATTAATACAACAACAGGGTAGGGATACACCGATACCGATCCTGGTATCTGGTATCGGTGTATCGGTGCCCCTTAAAGCTGGATCGGTATTGGTGGGAAAGGGGCCAATCCATAGTCCTGATCCAGGCAAACAGTTCCATGCCTGTTTTTACTGGCGCTCTGGGCTACTTGATTTGAAATGTTTCCTTTGATGCAATTTTTTTTTGCTGCATTACCAGTCTATATGGTATAAAAGTTTACATTTAAATAAAATTTCTGTACATTCTGAAGCTTTGTTTTAATCAAAATAGTGCCAAACATTTGAATATTCTAACGTTTAAATAAATATTTACTTCAGTTTTTCCATCTACTTATTTTTTGCCTTTTATCCAAAACATTACCAGTCTTATCCCAAAGTAGGGCATGTGGGTTATTATTTAACACTGGTATCGGATCAGGATCGTTATCGGAACCAGAAAAGTTGGATCTCTACATACTATGCAATTACATAATGCACTCAGGTCGTTGCAACACTATTTAATAAATGGCTTGATATTGAGAATGTTTTGTTTGTTTTATGTTTTACTATGTTGCCTACTGTATCGGTATGCATTGGATATCAGCGCAATTAAATTTTAATAGATCAGATCGAATCTAAATGTAAAAAAGTGTATCGGCCCATCTCTACACCAGGGTAACTTTGTTTCACTTTGGTGGATTGGGATTGGGATTAAGAGATGGGAAATAGATAATAGATAAAATGTTCAGGAGAAAGATTGAATGTGTTGAAAGTGACATCCTGTGTGCTTTTCCCCCCCAAAATCCAATCCGATACCCCCCACAATAAGCCAAGTCCACTTTACAAACCCTGCTTTCAGTGTTTTTATTTTTGGTATGGTTTTTGGATGTGATGGCGTTGCATCAGCCGCCACCACTTTGCTACGTTTTGTTCACCTGTCACCTCTGGGTTGCTGTTTTGCATCTGTGACTCTCAGCAGAGATAGTAAGGATGCCTGAGGATGTCTCACTCCTCAGTAGATTAACTCTGCGAAACAATGTTGGCTCTGCGCACGGTGTGAAAGTGAGCACAATGACAGAACTAACTAAGTCACTACAGTTATAGTGTTGGCGTTTTGTCACCGCTTTTTTCTACAATTCTGACAAATTGTCATGCCCCAACAAGTAAATAACAAGATGAAAGGTAAAAAGTGGTGGTCTGAAGTCAAAGGTCAAAATCTGGTTTATTCTGTGATGGGTTTTTTTGGTGTTAGAGATAGACAGTGTTTAAGTCTTGGGAGATTTAAGAACAGAGAAAACTTGTACCAAAGCTGGGTTTCTTGTCAGAAAACAGCACGCATTTGAATTTTATGAGCAACTGACAAAAGAGTATGTAGAAAAGTCTTTGGTAGACGTTGAAATGTCCCTTTTTAAGAACAGAATCTCAAGTACCGCTGTGAATTCATCTATGAAAAAGACAGATGACAGCATGCAGGTAAAACTTTTCACTTCTGCCTGAACTAAACCCATTGAGGAGACAAACTGTCTTTTGACTGTTATCACCTCAGCTTATCCTTGAGAGGACAGCGACAAAGATGATACCGAGCACTTCTTGTATGATAGACACTTTAAAACCAGAGGCATTCCTCGACATTATCTTAGCCCGTTGTCTGTCTCTAGCTACTGTAAGGCTTGCTATAAACAGGTGAAGTGCCCACAGTTACACATTTATCTCTGCAGCCTTTGTCTCCTACTTTACATCCTTTGTCTCTTTCTGCAGCATCTTTTCCGATATGGTATCTGTTTAAAGTCAGGTGTAAGATCTGCTTTTAAACACACACACAAACACTCGATCATATCCCCAGTGTGTGCTGGTAAAACTTCAGCTGTAAGCTTTGAATTTTCCCCTCAGCTAAGGCAGGGATCACAGGTATATATAAATCATTTGGTGGCATCGTAACATGTTTAAACGGCTGTCAGCGTTTCCCAGCCGTCCTCCAGGGAAAAAACACCCCTGATAGCATGTTCTGTTCATCTCTGAGCTGACGTGTTGCCATGCTATAGACCATGAGCTAGCAGGAGACCCACTGCTGCCACCGCCGCTCTCTCAGGAATGTTAGCAAGGAATGACAATGAGTGTGTGTGCTTGTGTGTGTGTGTGTGTGTGTGTGTGTGTGTGTGTGCGAGGTGCTGTTCCTCCTGGCTTTGTTTGTTGTGTTCACTGATGCAGGCTGCTTTGTGTTCTCGCTTGTGTGTGTGTTTGTGTGTGTGTGTGTGTGTGTGTGTGTAGAGAAGTTTGATGGTAGTTCCACACTGCCCTCTAGTGTTTGCAGCCATAAACAAAAAAGAAAAGAAAAACTAACTCCTCTTTCCCCTCTCCTCCTTCTCTTCATTCTTGTGTTAGTGGTCCATGAGGGGCAGTGGTGTGGGTCTTCCTTTAAGCTGAAATGAGAGCTGTGTGTGTGTGTGTGTGTGTGTGTGTGTGTGTGTGTGTGTGTGTGTGTGTGTGTGTGTGTGTGTGTGTGTGTGTGTGTGTGTGTGTGTTGTTGGGGGTTGTTGATGGGCTTGTGGTACTGTGCCAAGCTGTTATCTCCTTAGCCGGGTAGAAAATGATTTTATTAATTGCTTCATTTAACGCTCCCTGTGCCCCCTCCCCCTCCTCCTCCTTCTCCCCCCCTCTCCTACACGTATACACAAACAACTCCATGCAAAACGTACTCCCCCCTTTCACTCCCACAAAGCTACTTTTTCAGACTCACCCTGTGCACACCTCTGTGACAGTCAAAATGTTCTCTCTGCCTCGCTCTGCAGGGACCTGCAGAGAGAACAGTGCGGCCATAAAGGCCATATGCTGGCCCATTCAGATGTAATAGCAGGAAGGCCCAGGGAGGCCCAGCCAGAGGAGCAATGCTCCATTATGGCACATTATAGAGAGGAACCAGCCAGTGAGAGTGTGTGTAGTAAAAATGTGTATTTTCTTTATTGCAGTGACAAAACATGTTAGCAGAGCTGAATCCAAGGAGATATTATTCACATTTAGGGACGAAAACAGTTCTTCACAAGATAAAATGTCACATTTCAGACTCACTTTTTGGTTTCATTAAGGTTTCAGTTAAATTAAGGCTTTAAAAAAATTACTGTAAGTCAGTGCCATCTCCTCCTAAATAAGTAAAACTGTACAGACGGTGTGTGTTTGTGTGATGTGGGGAATAAGCCTACTGCAGCTGGATCTGTGCAGCCAAACCCTGCAGGGGTGTCTTGTTAGACACACACACACACACACACACACACACACACACACGCACACGTGCACACACACTCAGACTGGCACGTCAACAACAATAACCTCTGAGGTCAGACAGAGCTAGCGCAGCATTAGCCCCAGCGTGAACCTGCTGAGAGACAGAGCGAGCCAGTACAGCTGGTGTTAACCAACCAAAACACACACACACACACACACACACACACACACACACACACACACACACACACACACACACACACACACACGCACATGCACATGCACATACAGAGTCAGAGCAACCACAGTGGCACAGTTACAGTTGTCATAACCAGCACATCTAGAGAGTGCTGTGTTTTTAACTATATAAACATTTTCAGTGTGTTGAGTAGGACTATTGAGCGGCTTCTTGGTATGTTGCTGGTTAATGAGAGGATCTATTGAAGACATCTTTGCTTTCTGCGTGTGCTGGTCTGTGGACAATAAGATGAATAGAATCAATACAGAAAGCAAAGTAAACTGACATCTCTCAATAGAATAGGAAGCACCTGTTGTAAGCGCCTCGCTGCCACCGAGCTTCTCCTCGGGAAAGAGTGTGGTTGTGAATTTTTCTTGCTTAAGTGTTTTTAGCACAAAACATGTCTAATCTCTCCTAATATAAGCCGTGCTTTTCTATGGCCTATCTGTGTTTCTCTATCTGTATGGCCTGTGCGATCACTCGTGTTTCAAGCCGTCAGTCAGTTGTGTTTATTTTCCCACCATGGCAGCATCCACAGGGTCCTTTAGCTCAGCTCTGTCGGCACTCCGCTGTCCTAGCCATGCCAGCAGAGCTCTCCCACAGGGAGGGCCACACAGTGGGCAGTGTTGGAAAACAAGGGGGAGAAAGGAGGAGGTGGGAAGGGAGGTAGAGGGAGGATTTGTGCAAGAGAGATGCAGGTATTTGTGGTGCGCTGTTTTTGGTGAAAAATGATGCTTATAGGTGACAAGACGGCTATATTAGTTATCATGGATCAACCAGTCATTAGATTTAACGAGGAAATGGAAATTGTTCCTCTTTGGCATCCTTTGTCTGTGAGCAGTGATACACACAGACATAACAGAGACTTTTATCTCCTAACTAAAGATATGAGGAACCACTAAAATTGAGTTTTAAAAAGGAGTTGACTACAAATGTAAAAATAGACACACTCACATTAACAGACAATTTTAATTGGTGAGAAGAAAAAATAATTGTAACATAATTTTTAAATCAGCAGATTGCATCATCTGTGTTTGACATCCTTCACTGCATGTCGACTTGGCAGCATCATAAGATTCCCTAACACTTATATCAATATGTTTTTGGTAGCATTTCTTTTTTGTATCCATGTACAGTTTTTGCCAGGTATCAATAAAACAATTAACTCTTCTTTCTCTCCACTCCTCATTTTGGAGTCAGTGTAAAAGCTTGTGCTTCTTCAGAGGGGTTCCTTAGCATTGGATTTTTGATTTACCCTTAAAAAAACAACACAGAGATATGTTGAACCTATAGCATGGTGATTCAGTCTGAAAGTGCATCAGTATTTGCTGGCTTCAGCTGGTTAAACTGTCAAGTTGTTTTTATTACTCCTGAGGGTTTATATCCATTACACTGAATTCCTTTTCATTATTGACCATGAGCAATTTGAATTATTCTTTTTTATGTTATTTTAACATTAAATTGAGGACTACTAAATATCAAAACAACAATACTCCGGCAATGTTTCTGTGTCAGAGATGAGGTAAAGTGTGTGGGTGTTTATGGACATTTGACTCCCAGTGCGGCGAGCAGAACTTTGACACAACATGGAGGGATCTTATCTTATCCTGAAGGGATTTCCGTGACACAACTTTAAACATTACAGCTGTTTTCTCTAATGCTTATAGTTTAAATTATTTTGTAGTAGTTGGCAACTTAGAGCTACGCTATTATATCTATTAGAGATATTTGGGGCTCAGTAAACAGAGGTGAAATGCACCAAACCCCTTTCTGTTGATAGATTTGATATGACTGCCGCTCTTGTTGTTGAGACTCAATCACTGTTCGTGTTTTGATAAATCACACTAATAGTTTTTAAGACGATTTGGGAGTTGGAAAGACATTCAGGTTATAAGTACATTATTATACTTTATCTGTGCACACATCTGAGATCAGAGCTAAAACGAAACAAGAAGTGATCAGTTTTCGCCTTAACTTTGTGTTTGCCCTGAAATATAAGAGCAAATATTTAAAAACAACATGTTTGTTGTTTTGTGTGTGTGTGTGTGTGTGTGTGTGTGTGTGTGTGTGTGTGTGTGTGTGTGCGCACGTCTGTGTGTTTAAGATTATATTTCATGTGGTTAATCCCCTAATCCTTTTGCTATTCACCGCGATGTCAGATACGCACCTGTTGAAGTAGAAGCCTACTTCAGTGCAACTCACACACTTAACATACACACACATTTAAGCCAGCACACACTCCACACCTGTGAGAAGAAGAGGCGGCTTTCACCAGTGAAAAAGAGGGAGATTTCATATTCACACTCATTGTTGCTGGGTTGCACAGCACAAAAACACTCACAGACACTCGTACACACACCTGTAATGTTACCTGATAGCAGAGAGCCTGACGGAGGCTCTGGCAGCCCGCTTGATAAGCCTGGTCTGGCAGTGGGTGGTCCTCTCTGCCTCCGTATTGATGTACAGGTAGTAAGAGTACCCTGCTGGAGCAGCTGCTGCTGGAGTCAGATGAGGTGACTGGAGAAAAGACAAAGAGGTCAAAGTTCACACAGACTCCTGATTCTTTACTCACTTTGATGTGCTTAACCTAGTGTTTGCTCTGAGAGATTATCCTCAGAAAAGGATCATTCACTCTTAAAGGGGAATTGCAACCCACATGCCGCTAACTGAGACATCAGCTCAGACTGAATGGCTTTGCTTCTTTAAACATTTTTCTGTGTTTTGCTACAATGATGTTTGATTGGGTTCAAATATTTGGCAGTCCCATGTAGAATGAAAGAACCAAGATAAAGCTTTCTTTGGCCACGACTGCAGACCACAGAGCAGCGCTGCTGTCAAAGTGAATTTGGAGGTCTCACTGTGAAATTGTGGTAAAACAGGCAATTTAATGTCTAGACATCTTGAATTGGCTTGACCTCATCCTGGCAATTAAAAAATCCTCTGTGTGAAAATCAGTGTGGCCCGCTTCAAATATAAATGTCAAAGCCTGCTACAAAGCCTTCTTTTAAGGTAACTGAATGGATGTGATAGTTTCACTGTAGTGCTTTAGATTAGACATGTTGTAATTATATAATGAGCGTAATGGCAAGTAAGCCTGCACTTAGCTTCTCCTGCCATCTGGAGCGAAGGAACAAAACCCTTGAATTGTGGGATGCCGGTTCGGCTCAGTTGGTGAAGATCAATTCCTGACCCCCAGATGATTTAGTGCATGTCATACCCCCTCCCAAATTTAACTTGTTTGCTCTGTTATTTTGTTATGCACTATTTTGGCCTATTTGGCACACCTTCGATGAGAGCCAACAGTGTCTTTCTGCTTCTTACTAGTGCAGTGTTGAAAAAAACCTACACAGCTTTGTAGTTGAGTGAAAATGTTTCACTTAGAAAAAATTCCCAGGCTCAGCTGAGAAGTCAAAGGAGAAATATATATGTAACATGGTTTTAAACCCTAAAAATAAATATTTTAAGGGCGATAGAATTCAAAATGTATTCATCTTGCATATTATCTGCTTGTGAATATTGTTGATTGGTGGCATATTTAAACTTCTGAAAAAAATCCTATTTGAGAAAAAACCAACAGAGCTACTTAGGAAAAGAGTAGGGATGGGAATCGAAAACCAGTTCCTGTTGAGAATCGATAAGAAATGTTTCAATCCATTGATATCGTTAGCCTTTGTGCTTAAAGATTTCCTTATCAATTCTTTACATTGTGCTGGAGCCGCCAGGCCTTATGTCAACTAGTCTGCTGCAGCTATCTTAGCTTAGCAGTTAGATAACATTTCCCAAGAAAACTCTGATTCAGGATTTTCAGCTTGAAGTTTTACTGAAGAACTGACTTCATAAAGAAATGTACATTACTCTCTCAGGAGATTCATATTCAGTACATTCGAAATGGTATAAATCACCTTATTTACCAAAATAACAGAATAGCCCAAGCCTGATGCTAGCGTATATGGGAAACTGCATTGATATGCTAGCAGTTAGCATACATCAGTATAACTTCAGCTTTAGAATAGAATTTCAACTTTCATCACAGAAACATATCACATCAACTCTTTGTAAAAAATACTGAGAACTTAAAATGTCAAAAGCTAACAGACAATTGAAAGGCTCATGGCTGACTTCATAACTACGGAAAGGTTCCAAACAACTTAAACCATTGCTGTAACCACTTTAAGGCACTAGATGGCCTACTTGAATTTTTAATATATTACAACACAGTACATCAGCGTCACGTTGTGCAATTTTTACCTGTTTCTGTATAATTATGTCCAGAAATATCCAGACTCAGGGACCAATTACATTTTATTGACTTACAGTGTTAACTCAAGTAAATGATGTTGACACAGAAAACCTATAAAGCTACTTTTTGTACCAAGAAAATTCACAACAGGAATTGATAAGGGAATCGATAAAGAATCAGATCGATAAGCAGAATCAAGAAGGGCATCGGTATTGACAAAATCTTATTAATTCCCATCCCTAGAAAAGAGTGTTTTAATGTGCTGAGTAATGTAAGCTGTACATATTTAGCTTTCCCACCAGGTTTGAATAACACAAAATACATTTTTCGAGCACATAACTGATATCTATTTTGAACTTTCTCCACCAGGGTCCTCCAGGATCTCAGCCTTCTCCCCACACGCAGCCTCCCCCACACAACCCCAGCAACCCCATGATGGGGCCTCATGGACAGGTGAGACGCAAATGTTTTCTCTCTTTTCTCATCTGCTGTGTCTTTGTCCCTTATCTAAGTCTACTGGCTCACTCACTGGCTAGCAGAACATAAGCACACACAGCATGCGGGTCTCTTGTTGTGCTAACAGGCAGGACAGGCAGCATCCATGATGGTTGGCTGGATGAATAATTTAGCTGTGTTGGCCCAGCTGTAAGGAGCCGAGGTGCATCTGGAGGGCCCCCTCTCTCCCTCAGCCCTGCACTCACCATCCCATAGTCCATCAATAGAGCATTAATATTGCAGCAGAGCCTGACATGGTGCGGCTCTTCGTGCACAAACCCACCACAACATGGTCAAAGGAGGAGAGGGGAGGAGGACAAGGTGCAGGGGAAACAGGAGAAGAGAGTAAGAAAGGAAACAGTTGTAAGTCATTCCTTTCCTTAAGGCATAACTAGGATTATATAACTCATCTTCCACTCGCCCCTAACACTCACACACGTGCATAATTATCATTGTGATCCACACTCCTGTTGTACTTGTGCTGTCTGCTCTTATCTCTGTGTGAAGATGATATGAGTAACATTATGCTGCTCATGCTCTGTGACCAAAACACACAACTCTTACACAATCAGCATTCAGATCAGTGTGTTTCTCCTGACGCTTAAATAGTTGGATTGAGTTTGGAATTAATTTCTCTCGTGTGACACTGAAACATGGCTTTCTGTTTGGGTGTGTGTAGATGCAGCAGTGTAGTGTCATAGAAAATGCTGAAAACCATGTGTCTGTAGGGCTTTACATTATTCACTAGTTGCGAACTGACTGTGGATGCGTGTGTGTGTCTCAGTTTTTGCTCATGCTTAGCTGAAACATCTGTGTGAATGGTGCCTTTGTTTTCTGTTATACAGCTGGCTAATATGGCTGCGTTTTTGTAGCATTGTGGCTGGTTGTGGCAACACATTAAGGAAATGCACTGCACATGCCAGCTGCACAAAACGAGCAAAAATTAAAATGAAAAACAGTCCTACTTCCTCTATATCTCTGTTTTTCTTTCTACTTCACTCTCCTATCTCCTGTAACGTTCCTTCTTCCCAGCATGTTTCTCTGTTCTCCTCTCTTATCTGTCCTCTCTTACCTTTATCCTAATGGACTGAACCACCTAAGGTCTTACTTTCCAAAACTTGATGGCAAGCCCCTCCTCTTTGGTAATCTAACATAACTGCTACAGCCCATTGTTCTTTAACACAATAGCTCCCCCTGCTGACCTACAAAGAGAACAGCCCAAAATTAGGTTAACAAAGTCTTTGTAACAAGTATCCCCATGATAACACCGGGAAGAATGTTTTCTGTCATATGACACTCATACGTCTTATTCTGAGCAGCAGATGTGTATTAATGAAATTAAATCTAGATCTCATATGTCGGCAGATTATGTTAATATTGTGGTTTTTAATATCAAAACATACCATTTTTAGAGTTGTTGCTTCTTAATTCCAAAACCCCCAAATAGCTGCTTCTTAAAGGAAAAAAACAGAACTCTATCAAGTTTGAAACTGCTTTGTTATCAAGTCTAGATATGTTTCCAGAGGTGATAATGGCAGTGACCTGATGGTATACCTGCACTTCAATCATTGCTGTGCATTAGAATCTGTGAATTTTAGCCCTTATGATGTCCTTAGGTAACATTACTTTTGTTGCTTTCACTTAAAAAAAATCAGAAAGTTAAATCTGTGGGCACAACATTCTTATCATCTGACTCGAGTTGAATCAACTTTTTTTTTTTTCATGATAAAGGTATTTTAACTTTCTAAGTCTGTGAACATATTTCACTCAAGCTCTCCTTTAATGTGTTGTTTCTTTTTTTTCCTTTTTTGGTAGTCTCTCTTCTTCTTCTTGCTGTTCTCTACTGTTGATCCATAAATTATTTAAAGTTCTGTGCCCTCTAAATAGTTGAGATTAATGTTAAAAATATTTCACATGTTGTTTGCCCCTGCTGTTAGAAGCTAACATTTTTTCCACATAGTCAACAGGAAAAAGTTAAATTGCAAACTTGATCAATGTGCTGGACTCCTCCAGGAGATGTTTTGGCTCGTTGCTCAGTCCCTAACATCCTGCTATCTATAAGAGATAAAGTAAGCATTGTGCATCTCATGTCCTTCCTGCAGCCATTCATGTCTCCCCGGTACCCCGGCGGACCCAGGCCCTCACTCCGAATGCCAAATCAGCCTCCTGGGAGCATCCCCGGGTCACAGCCTCTCCTGCCAAACAGCTTGGACCCCACCAGACCTCAAGGTATTGACAAACGAGTGGTGTTATTTCAGAGAGGCTGCACTTTTCCACTTTGCAGAGAAATCTCATATTGGCCTCTGAACATGAATGCTTTCTCCTTATTTATGGAATTATTATTGATCTAAACTGTGCTGCTGTTCTAACAAGCTGCTCTGCGCCTGTGTGTGTGTTTGTGTGTCACTAAAGGACATCCAAACATGGGAGGTCCAATGCGAATGAATCCCCCTCGAGGAATGGGAGGCATGGGCCCACAGGTAGGTACCTCTTCTGTTACGTTTAGTCAGGATATCTGGGCTGTCATTCAGCTCTGATTCAGCAGCTGCCAAATTGACAGATTTGGTTCTTGGATTATCAGTTTATAGACCAAAACAATGTCTGGTTGCTCAAAATGTAGGTCTTTGGTGATAGCGTTAGTCACATGAAACCAGCAGCTGATACATACACCATACAATCATCCCCTGCTGGAGAGGAAATCTGCTCTGCAACGCTTGTAGCTTTGCTGCTAAATATCAGAAGCTCTCATATGATTAGCTTGGCTGCGACCAGAGTTCACCCACTGCCAGCAGTACCCGTTCTACATGTTAAATCCTACTTGCTGACTCCCACCTTAGGGACAAACAGAGGCGGAAAACTCTGGCTGCTCTGAGCAAGCCGCCACCAACACATTTTAACCCAAATTGGTGCCAAGTTGGTTTCCTTTTATCACTTCCAGTTTTGTCGCTGTGATTCAGTGTAATACATAAGATGCTTAAACAACAGTGTCCCTTTGAATTACCATTACCAGCCAGCTGCTTCATTCTACACCTTACCAACTCCCTTTCCAGTATGACTTCACACAGACACACACACACTTTCTCCCCCTATGTTCCCCTCGGCCCCTCTCTGTGCCACCCTGGCTCGGTGACTTTGGCAGCAAGTGCACCAGCAGCTGGTGTGGCATCTGCTCGACAAGTGTAATCGTCTGCTGAACAAAACTCTTCCTCTGAGTGAAGCTGCTCTCTGGCCTGCCCCCCTACTCTCTCCTTTTCTCTATATCTATCTCACTCACACACGCGCGCAGGCTAACACAAATACATTTACAAGTACAGACTTGTAAGTGTGCCAAACCCGCCTGCTGGGCAGCCATGAAAACATACATGCAAACACAGAGTTGGGAGCATGCACACATCGAGACACATGACATACAGCCAACACACACAGCCCATATATACTATAATTAATCAGCAGTTAGTAAGAGACATGATGGTCGCTGACCTTCATTAAGATTCATACATTTAAACAGAGCAGGTGTGAGACAGCGTACTGACTGTTTGTTTTGTCTTTGCAGAACTACGGTGGAGGAATGAGGCCACCTCCAAACTCGATGGGGCCAGGGATGCCTGGCATGAACATGTAAGTACTTTAAAAAGGAGCAAATGTCTAAACTTCTGCAGCAGAAAAGCAGAGGGGTGCCAGTATAGCTCGGCTGGTATTGCATGTGACCAATGTACAGAGGTTACAGATGTCACTGATCTAGTCAGATATGTGATCTCTTCTCTCCTGATCTTCTGTTTGTCTTTAACTATTCTATCAAAATAAGGGAAAAAATTGCCCTCAAGACTTTTTTTCTAAAAAGAAAAGGTTGTAAAGGAAATTGTATGGGCAGAGAAAAAATCAAGGTCTGATTTTTATGTTTTTGCAGTTTGTTTTCAACCAAATTTACTTTCATTTAAAAACTATTGACACAAAATCAAAATGCACAGGATCAATTTATGTAAAATAAAATGAGCATAGTAATACAGTTAGCTGGTTAAATTAAAAAAAAAAGGCTGAAAGTCAAATCAGTGAATTTACAATGGATGGTTGATAAAGACAGTTACTAAAAGCAGAGGCAGACAGAAGAGACAAGGGAAGGTTTTAACAAACAGGTCTTTGGCTGTTTTTATAAATGTTTATAGTGCTCACAGTTGCTGTTTCAGCAAGAAACAGATCTCAAGTTTAGTAGTTTAACCTCAAAAGCACAATTTTCTCTAATTTGAGGCTGGCATAAAGAGAAACCAGCAACCTGAGATGTTTCACTTGTTTCTGAATCTGTCCAGAAGCTAATAAGAAAACAAGTTACCAGATATGTAAAGATTGTTATCAGATAACTTGTTTTCAAAGTGAACAAAGTCAGAGTTTGGCTTGATCATTCCTCATATAGATTGGTTTTACATGCAGAAATGATAGGACAATATCATTTCTGCAGCTAGATGTTGGTGTGGCAGAAAATGTGAGGACAGTGCTGGCGCAGGGATGCTGTAAGAACAACAGAGCAGAGGGAGAGAGAATAAATTTTGCAGCTTGAATTAACCACCAAATTGGTAGAGAGCATTAGTGAGATAATTGTGGAGACTGACTGTGTGGAGAGTGTAACTCAAGCCGACTGCCTTAACTAGCTTCTTTACATCACTTCTTGATGAAGCAAAAAAAATAAAAATACACAAATAGAATAAATAACAAATTGTTATTATCCATTGTAGATGATGCTAAGTTTCTGGGATTTTTTTTTTAATGTTTTTAAAAGCTTGAGAGGTTCATGATTTTCTGCTTGCTTTCATTGTTTCAAGAAAACTTGACTGAACAAGTCAGATTCTTGTGAACTGGGGGCAGTCGGTCAAATTTGGGTTAGGACTCGGTCTGCATTATCAAATGGATATTTTGATTGGCCAATAGCAGTTGCACTTGCTTTTTTATATCTTTTCTTCCCTGTTGAAAATATTTGCTCTGTTATTTCAAATGCCTTTTGTGCCAAAAGTTTCCACCAAATATCTGTTTTCCCAGGGGTCCTGGTGGAAGAGGTCCATGGCCGAACCCCAACACCAACTCAGTGAGTCACACTCTCTCAAATCTCTATCTCCTACATGACTGAGTGTGTTTATGATAACTGTGTCTCATGTTTTGTTTCACCCCGGGTCTATTCTCTCTGCAGATAGCTTATTCATCTTCATCTCCAGGCAACTATGTGGTAAGTGTCCCGTCATAGACTCGTGTTGGACCACAGGCCATAAATTACCTGTCATGCAGTGATATGTAACAGGCACGCTGCCATCTGAAGTGCACTCACTGCTCATTTCTCTTTCTCTCTTCACCCCCTCAGGGCCCTCCAGGGGGAGGCGGCCCACCAGGAACTCCCATCATGCCGAGCCCTGGAGGTGAGTAATACTCCTCAGTTTCCTTCCTGATTTTTACTTTTATCCAGTGTTCAGTGAAGAAAGGCTGTGTCTGAGAGACATAAAAAAACTGATCTCTGTTGGATACACGCATCTCTTTGGGAGAGAAAAGCAGAGAGAGCAAGTGAAATAAGTAGAAAGAAGCGTTAAGGAGTGTTTTTGGGAATGTAAAACATCTACTACATCGACTGTATAGAAGGGAAGGCAACATGTCTTTACCTTGTAGACTGTCTAAAAGTGAAGTCAAAATACTTCCTGCAGTGAAGGCTGATATTTCCCTCTGGTGCTGATTTTTTCCAGCTGATGTCTGGACAGTGGGGCTGGGTATTGCTAAAAACCGCACAGTTAGATTCGGTTTCAATTCTCTAGGTTCCCTAGGTTTGATATTGCCTTTTTTTGTTGTTTGGTCTCTCGTGGCCCTCGTCCACACAACGGGAATAGCAGTCCCCCTATTTGCCAGGAGATTAATCGATTCAGAGGATTTGCTGAATCGATGTTGAATTTGGCAAGGCAATATTTTGATGCATCGATTCATCAATATTTTTACCCACCCCTACTGGGCAGTAGGAACTAATTGGTGAAGTAATGTTATTGTCTTTCCATCCCTTTTACTACCTATAAAAACATTTAACTAACTCATGAAAAAAATCCTTTAAGACAGCATGGCAACAGATGATAGCAACTTGAGTTAGTTTCAAGCATTTGAGTAGATAATGTGCAACTTTATTGTGACAGTGTATGGTTGCACCACTGAGGTGTAAGGTACATCTTAACTTGTACTCTCTAACTGCCAAACTAACTAAAATATCAGGAATGGGTACCTTTCAATTTTGAAACAATATGGTACCGATGTCGGGTACCTGGCAACCGGTACTGGTACTCAACGGTACCAATTTTCAGTACTTTTTAGTGTTTATATGGTAAAAAATAATAATTTCTTTAATAATAAAGTATATATTTTTTTCAATTTAACATATTTATTCTTCACAATATAGCCTTGCAATGCTGTGTTAATGCCCAGCATGGAAATTTACATACTCTTCCACTCCCTCACAGTCACAAGGATGCGTTTAGGTACCTAAACATGGTACGTTTTGATTTTACGTGAATCAGTACTCAGTACTTTTGACAGAATATGGTCGGTACCAATAAAAGTACCTAATTCAGTACCCATCCCCATAAAATATTTGTGCAAAAATAATGTTTTCATTCCATTCGTCAAATCAGTGAAAAGCTTATTTTTGCTCTCATGCATCCTTGTTATTTAAAACAAGCTGATGACTAACCTTAAAGGCTGAAACTAATGCAAACCGACAAACAGCAGTGTATAGATAATAGAAATAGTGACAGTGGTAATAACTCTTTGGTGCAAATTACAATGGTGACATCTAGTGGTTGAATTCTAGACAATAAGATACTGTTGTTGTATAAAAAAAACTCTAATATTGTGCAGATGTGTAGTAATTTTCTTAACATAGATGAATAAAAATGCAGTCCCCGGCTGTGCCGTAGCCAGGCTGTGGGGAGAGCTCCAGAAATTCTGCCTTCACTTTTTGGGAGCTGTCGTGTTGTCCGTCTTTTTATGTAGTCATTTTACGTGACACATGGATGCTTTAGTGTGGTCAGGTAACACATTTGTTTTCACCTTTTTCCACATCAAGTCTGTTCTTGAAAAATATAGTTGTTGGTTGTACTTTTTGTCCATTGTTGAGTGATGTTCAAAGATATGCAGAGACATGTTGTCCTGTAATCAAATTGACCGATCCGTCTCAGCTTTGACCCGTCAAAACTAGCACCACTGTGGAGGTTTAGCTGAGAACAAAACACTGCTGGCTGATCTCCTGTAGATGTTCTGTTTCTGTTGGCCTGTGGAGAGCTCTTTTTTTGTGTCCACTATTAATTATTTATATACGTACCTCCATTGTGATTCGTTGCCTGGGCAACCTTTTGCACAAAACGCTCCTGCTTACACGTACACAGGGAGTGGAAAACATATTTCCACCACAGTCGCCAAGACTGCTTACACATACACACATGTGCATACACACAAACCTCCAACAAAAATTCACACCTCCCACTCAGTATTGCCCCCCTCCTCCTGTCACGACAACACAAGCTGCAGTCAGGGACACTAACAGGCAAGATCTCCCCACCACTTTACTTTATCCATCTCCTCTTCAGTCTGTCAATCTGTTGTTATTTTTTCCTGCTTCTTTCAGTCCTCCACCTGCAACTCTCTGCCTGAAATGTCAGATCCAGGTCACATCATCCCTCTGAATCTTTTCAGGACAGACAGACAGGCAGAGGGACTGACACAGTGTGTGCTGGTTGTTGCTAAGTTGCCAGGGTGTCCACATAAAAACCCCATCTAATCTCTTGATTGTAGGCATTGGAGATAATAGGATTCTTTTATTGCACATTGTAGAAAGCAGGGTGTAGAATGATTGACAGATTCACTGACATTATGTGCTGGCGCTTTAAGTAGCACACAAGTAGCCTTTGTGCTGTGCAGCAGAAATGAGACCAGGTCCGGGCTACGGCTGAACACATTGTACAAAATGACACTGAATCTATGTCAAATACGCTGAAAGACAGAGCCACTACAATCTATGCTGTGAAGTTTAGCTTTTTGGTTTCCCAGTCAGTACACACCCCTTGACCCAAACCCAGGTATTTTTACCTTTTTTAGGACATTTTGATATAAGATATGAGAATGGACAAAGCTGAAGCTTATTTGTTAATATCTCTGGCAGCTTTACAATACTCTGATTGTGAATGTATGAATGTCCTCTACTCACAGATTCAACAAACTCAAGTGAAAACATCTACACAATGATGAACCCCATCGGTCCAGGTGGAAATAGACCTAATGTAAGTAATGTTATGCTGTGTGGTTTCAAATAACATTAAAATAGTTAAGTGCCTTTACATTTTTTTGAGCCTGATGACCCTTAATAATTCTACTTTTTTACTGTAGTTCCCAATGGGACCAGGTCCTGATGGGCCCATGGGTGGAATGGGTGCTATGGAGCAGCATCATATGAATGGATCACTAGGTGAGTAGCCAAAAAGAGATTAAAGTGTAAGTAAGGAGTGTTGGATAAAGGCTCCTGAGTATGAAAAGAGAGAGGGAAACAATTCGATGTTTAAAGGACTTTAGAGGCTAGACTCTGCCCTCCTATGGCCTGTAGAGGAAGTGCTCTTGTTCCATGTGTATTGAACAAAGCTAAAACAAGATTAGTGGAGCAGAGGGAGGCCAATTGATCCTGTAGATGGATCAGTGAAGCCAGTGAGTCTGTGCTCATCTGTATCTGGAACAAATAGCTTAATTAAAAGCCATTACACATGAGAGGAAAGACTGTTTGTACATGCACTGAATATCCTGAATAGATGTTGGGCTAGCAGCTGAGGATAAGCCAAGAGTTACCCAGTAATGATTTATGTTTTCCTTTTCTTGTTTCTGGATCACAGGCTCTGGTGACATGGATGGGTTGCCAAAGGTAAGACTTCGATGTCTGTATGTTTTTAAATGACTGTCTTTGTACAGAAATGTGTGTTCTTATTGTTGTTCATCACTTGTGTTTAGAATTCTCCCAACAACATGGCAGGCATGAACAATCCTCCCGGCACTCCGCGGGATGACGGCGAGATGGCAGGCAACTTTTTAAACCCATTCCAAAGTGAAAGTGTGAGTACTGATGAAATGTGGTAAAACTTAGGCTGGGAATACTAAGAGAACATGTAAAATCTAAGCTGTGACAAGGTGAAGAGAAACACATGCAATCACTTTAATCTGTAGATTAGTCATTTCTGCACCGTGGAAGTAGAAGGATTAAAAAACAAAACAAAATCATACTGTTGTATCTGCTTAATTAATTAGTAAAATCAACTTTTCATGTTGACCTCACACTGTTGTAAATAATATTTTCTCAACTCATTGCTCAAATCAAACTCCAAGTTAACATTATTTTTAATATGAATGACTAAATTTAAAAATTTTGCACAAAGCTGTCAAAATTACGATTTTGACTTTTCTGCTGAATCAGGTGGCTTTTGAAAAATGTCATTCAATTCTTTTAAAAAGACAGCAAATATTCAGCTGTGTAATAAAGCTAAAACAATTTGTTTCCCAATAAAATCTCAGGCCTCAGATGATCTTAAGAAAAAAAGACAAGCTTTTTAATAACACACCTGTTCAAAATGTGTTTGTAAAACCTGCCTTGCTCTGTCCAGCTCACGGTTCCAAAAAAATCTCCATGAAACCTGGCCTCAAAAAGAGCTCTATTTTTGTGCTTGGTTTTCTCCGCTTTACTCCCTACACCGCATGAATAAACACCAGCATGTAAACAAACCTCATCATATGCTGTCTCTGATGCATGGAGAGATTGTCATTCTTTGATAATTATGAGACTGACATGTTGTTATCTTCACTTTGATCTGACATTCCTTAACATTTCCCCTTGGGCTGCACTCTGCTTTGCTTGCTGCTGGATTACTGACATATTAAGATAGTCAGAAAGGGTTAGTTGTAACGTGTAATGTATGCTGCAGAAGGTGTTTACTGCAGGTTAGGTGAGCTGAACTGCTGTTATCTTGTACTGGGAAGTATAAGACGTTTAACATAGTTTTGGCTTCTCTTTTCCCCCCTCCCTCTCTCTTTTTTTCTCTCTTTACAGTATTCACCCAACATGACGATGAGTGTGTGATTTTTTTTTATATCTTTTATTTTATTTTATTTCTTTTTCATCTCCCCTTATCCCAATCCCCATCTCCCACCCACCTCTGGTGCGTCTTGCATTACCCTCCTCTCTCCCTTCCTCCTCCACCCTCTCATGGACGGTGTGCTGTGCCACCTAGCCCCTGGGGATGCCCCTGGAAAGCAGGACTCCCCTCAAGGCCTCCCACCCCAATGCCTGTAAAATGGGTGTGAGAACATGAAAAGGCCTCCAAGCAACAGGAACGGTCTTTTCTTCTTTACTTCTCCTCGTCTGCCGGGTCTCGACTCGGGTCCTTGGACAGAAAGGGTCTGAAACTGCTCCAACACAATGGATGGCATTCAAACCTAGTCAAGATGCCCCACTGCGTCTACCACCACACCTCTGTTTCATGCAGGTTATAACTTATGAGGGAATGCAGTTGTTGACTGACAGAGGCTGAAAACTCTCATTCAAAAACTCTGCTCCTGGAAATGATCTATAAAAAAAAGGATGAACTGATAGTTATTTTAGGACAAAAATGGTTTTCAGTACATGTTTGTATTTTTGTTTTATTATGATAATATTATTGTTATAAGTTTCATAATTGAATTATTCTACTAATGTAGTTATGATTTCCTGTAAAGGGCACATTGTATCTCTGCAGCAGCATCAACAATGACAGAATAAGCACACATTCAAAAATGCACAATAATTTTCTGTTTACATGATTTTAGATCGTCTTGTGTGTTTTGTTTTGGTGTCAGTCAGTCTCGCTTCACGTACCTCTCCTTTTAACCTCCTCTTTATTTGTAGCTTGAGTCTCCGTCATCTAAAAGTTTGTAGCACCATTTGGAAAAATTAAATTTCAGTTAGACCTAACTTAGAATTCAAACAGCTTTCTGGGTGGGTGACTGTTTCTGGTAGAAAGTGGCTGATGCGCCTGAGAGGTGTTGTTGTTTTGTCTTAATAAGCCCCGTACTCACAATTATCCATGTTTCTACACTGGAACCTGTTATAGTTGTGAGAAAGGTGCCAGTTCTTGTTCAGTCACACACAGAGCGAGAGAGCATCTCCTCTGTAGATTTGGTCTTGTGTGTATATATACGACTCGTTAAGCTTTTTATTGTGATTGTTTTTATTATTTGTTATTTACAAGTTTTCTGTGAATCCTGAAAGTGGTTCCTTACCTTTCATCATCTTAGTTGAGTTCAACCTCGCTGTTGACTTTCCCTCCCAGGATTCATTCTGGTCCATCTCTGGTGTCTCCTTTTGGACTCAGGAGATATTGTAGGACCATAGGAGACAGGACAAATACAGTCATTGTTTTGGGTTGGGGTCCTGTAAGATAACCAGACAAGACGGACTGAATAACTGCATCCTTGGAACTCACATCGACCAGCTCCACCTGCGAGTCCTATGCAAATAGGATAGTGGATCCTGGTTACTGCGAGGTTGCAGTGTTGATTGGAGCAGAGTGATGCACTTCAGGGTGAACTGACTCTGCAGAAACGCCTGTCTAAAGAAAAGGAACATTAATGGGATACTTTTTTAATGGATACATGTCCATTTTTGTGGATTGTTTTCTGCAGATTGTCATTATTTTAAATATATTCTAATGAAAAAAGAAAGCCCATAGAATCTGCACACAAAGACAAGCTTAGTTACATATCATGCTATTTAATTTGTCTCTCTCAGTCACTGTTTCTTATGGATAAATGATTTCTCCTGGTATCACACTGCAGCATTTCTGTCAAACCACCAATAATTTAACAACCACTGTAGCCTCTATGGGTGATGGTGATGTATTTATCAATTTTCTGATATCAATGTGAACAGATTGTACCTAACAGGGACATCTCCAGAATTTTGCTTTGGGTGGCTTGGGTGAAACACACTCTCTCTCCAGTACCCCTTTAATGTAGTGACACACACCTCCCTCCTCTCTCCATTCCCCAGAAACCTTTCCCCCTCTCTTTAATTTCTTTTTTCTTTTTTTGTAAATACTGTAAAATGCATTTTGATATCATTGACATGTTTTGATATGTCAGTCACTACCAATGAATACAGCTGAAAGTAAATTATAAATAAATCTGTCCATGTTTTTCATAGAGAATGGATGCGCTGACTATTCGGCTGGTGTGGCTAAATTTCCATGAAAATGTATAGAATACAGTTACACAATAAATGCAAACTGTTTGCTAAAGACTTGTAAGGTGGGGAGGATAGGACAGAGAGAGGACAGGACAGAGAGGAGCAAACTAACTGTGGCGTCCTCACTCTGCTCTCTTCTCCTGATGTGTCAGTTACTATTGGCTTTGAATAATCATTTAACAGACTTTTTCACAGGGCAACTTCTCACAAAAACATGTGACCTCTTATTGCAGTTTTTAATATGAAGGATTTTTATCAATTTAAGAAAAAAAAATTAAAAAGGTAAAAATACTTCTGGGAACCTTGTTTAAATTATGAATAGATCAAAAAGAAACTGTGTCCTTTGCTATTTCGCTCCTGTTATTGTATAGATTGAAGCTCTCTCACTGATCCTCTCTCAGTCCTCTGTGTATATCGATCGTTGGCCATCTCTGTACTTCTATTGTGATGTATAATACTGTACCATTAGAAAGATTTGCTGGTGGGGTGGGGTGGTTATGTTGAGTCGGGGAGGGGTGAGGGATTCAGGGGAACGGGAAATGAATGATTCTCTTGTACCGTTCATGGTCCTTTCTGATGACATGGCAGTATTCAATATGAAGCAGTCTGTCTCTTGGGTTTGCTTTGTATTTACATGGTAGGATAGTTCAGAATCTTGTCTTAGGGACTTAGGTGTCTTGTGTAGGTAATAAAGATGTTCTTTGTATGTTTCTTTATATTGTAAAGTTTCTTTAGACTGAAAGAAAAACAGATAATTTGCTTATCAAAAAAGAAACAATGCATCAATAATAAATGTCTTTTGATTTTTCCTTGTTGTTCAACTCACTTCCATTTAGCTTTCCAGCCACACCTCCACAAAGAAAAGACCTCACACCCCACATGAAAAGATCCCATAAGCTAAAATATATATAATTTAAGGTTAAGCATTTAAATCTGTGATAAGTTTTCATTTTGCACGATCACAGGCCATCTTATTGGTTCATTGTTAAACTTGGGGAAAGATACAAAATTATAAAATATTTTTTACACTGTGAACCTATGTAAAAATCTGGTTTATTTAAACATGTATGATTCTGTTATGAATATCAGATTGGCTGCAAGCTATAAATTTCAAGAAGCACAAGTTCTTTAGACATTGAAAAGCAAGTCAACTTCCGTATGCAATTTTTGGTGAGACAATGATAAATGCACTTCTTCATTTGGTAATGCTTTTACTTAATAGTGCTTGTAAAATAATGGCTTAATTATTAAACTATGTCTGAATTATTAAAAGCCAGTCAGTTGTAGTTGTGGGAATATAGGCCATTACATTTTGTAATGCATACTGGCTTCTGATCCTCTGTGGGTAGGAATATGTTAAGTAAGACCTACACGTTTTCTACATGAATAACTAAAAATGCAGGATTGAGGTCAAGCATTCCTGAAAGGTCTGTTAGCATAGTAGTAGCTCAAGGTTAACAGGAAGCTTCTGGTCGGGCAACACAAGATCCACGGCGAAGTCAGTTTCATGTTGTACGTCTACCGGTCCACTGAGTTCGTATCTGTGTTCAATGCCAAACACAAACAGACTTCACTACTAGGAATCAGAAGAAGATTGTCCAGGATCAAAACAAGGCTCTGCAGAGATAGTATCAGAAGGTAATGTACTGTTTATTTTGATAAATGGGCTTATAACACATCATACTCTGACGAAGTCACTTTATCTACAGTCGATATAAGCTGTGTTCCATTGCAAGGCTAGATAAAAACGGTTAGTGTTCACTAGCATTAGCTTGCTTCCCAGACTACAGCTAATGCTCTTTGGCTAATGCGAACTTCCTCGGCTAATGTTGGCTAGCTAGCAAAAGAAGCGGTGGGATAACTTGTCAGAAACTTCTGGAAAACGCGTGGTGTGTGGTCACTATAATAAACTTTATTAGGAAAACACTTAATAAAGGCTGGTAAGTTCAAAGTAAAATCGTTCTGTAAACTAGTCAAACTTAACTATCTGAGCGCTCAGTTCTGGATTGTTTCTGTTATTGTCGTTTTTTATGTTGACACGTTTTTAAGGGCTAGTGTGAGCAAGCAGCGGGTTAATCAGTGATGTGGACTTTTCTGTCTCCTGTTTTGGGACAAACAGTGAACTATGTCTACAATGTTGCGGGTGTTTTTAATTACTTTATCCTTTCTCTAGTGTGCCCTGCCAATGGCTGACAAAGAGGAGACCGTGGACGTCTCGGAAAGCGATGACAGTTCGTCGTTGGCAAAGACGAATGGGCGACCCTCGTTGTTGGACAGTGGGGAAGACTTTGAAGTTTTAGATGAAGAAGACATTGACGACGACCCTCCTCCCCTAGAAGATGCTGGGGGTGGGAAGGGAAGTCCTGCAGACGAGTCAAATGAGGAAAATGCACCGACAGACCCTCCAGCTTCAGTGGATGAATGGCTGGATGTTTTGGGTATGCAGATAGGCAACAAGTCAGATCGTTTCAGATTAAATCCTGTACAAGTTGCTGTTGTTTAGAGTTAGTAGTGCTGACAGGGAGGTTCCGTACTCATAACTACACAGTACCCGCTTTTGCAAAACTAAAAATGAGTTGTGTGCTATGTCACTGTACAACGATCAGTGCTGGAGTTGAATTAAAATAATATGACTGAATCTGTGTCCAGGTAATGACCAGCTGAAGAAAAAAGTCTTGGAAGCAGGGGAGGGGAGAGACAGTCGACCACAGAAAGGACAAAATGTTAAGATTAATCTTAAAACATGCCTAAAAGATGGGACACTTGTACAGGAGCAGCCTGGGCTCTCATTTACTCTTGGGGATGGAGATGTTATTCAGGTAAAGTGTTCAGTTTAGTTCTAACTCAAATCAAATGTGTTGCTGTTTTATTTCCACTTTGACACCACAATGACTGCTTTACTTTCAGGCTCTGGATCTCACTGTGCAGCTCATGGAGATGGGAGAGAAAGCCCTGATACAGACTGATGCAAAATATGCATATGGTGTTCAGGGGAGGTAGGGACATGCTGTAATGTTAAATGCTCTGGAGTTTAAAAACTGAAGCTTTCATTTTAACAAAAACAATCAAAAAAATTTCAAAAAAAGGTGAAATGTACAAGTAATCTTAGAATTTACTTTAATTTTGAAATTTCTTTGTAAGCAATTCACTGACTGATGTCTGCCAAACTTGGCTCTTTTTCTTCCTTCTTTCCAGCTTTGAACCTGAGGTTCCTCCAAATGCTGAACTTTCTCTAGAAGTGGAGCTAAAAGAAGCTACAGATGCTCCAGACCTGGAAATGCTGCCCCCTGCAGAAAAGATCGCACTAGCCAGCCACAAGAGAGAGAGGGGCAATATTCATTATCAACGGGGAGATTACGCCTTTGCTGTCAACTCATATAGCATTGCTTTACAGATAGCAGAGTCCAGCTCTAAAGGTGAGACTCATTGAAGAGAGATTTATATGAGGATATGTTTTATAACAGCTGGAGGGGTTTCTTATCGGTAGGGATTGAGTTCCTTATAGAGCAAATACTCACTGTGATTATACATTAACTATTTTATGACATAATTGAACTTTTCAAAAAAAATTGTGTTTGCTGTGTTTTTTTTCTCTTGCAGTTGACATCAGTCCAGAAGAAGAGAATGAGCTAATAGATGTTAAAGTGAAATGTTTAAACAACATGGCAGCCTCTCAGCTGAAGCTGGACCACCACGACGCAGCGCTTAAATCTTGTGTTTCAGCCCTGGCGCACCAACCAGACAATGTTAAGGCACTTTTTCGCATGGGCAAGGTACATAGTGCCCTTCTCTTCTTTTTCTGTTTTTCTGTCTGTTTGCGGAACATTTTTTATTTACATTTTGTGTTTTCACTCAAGGTGCTAGCCTTGCAAGGGGAATATTCAGAATCCATCAAAACATTAAGAAAGGCATTGAAGTTGGAGCCCAGCAACAAGGTACGTGCTCTTTGCAGTTTAGTTATAGCATAGCCAGATTATACCAGTAAATCACCAGTAGATGGTGCCACAGGATAAAGTATCCAGATGGTTTGTATTGCAAGGTCAGGTGGACTGCTGATGCATCATTTCAGGGGATCTGTTTTCATGTTGTTGCTGTAAATAGGTTTGCCCTGAACCCCAGCCATATCTAATACCTAGCCTCTGGTGCTGTTCTGCTGCTAATGCAGATGGGTATACAAGCTTCTTTGGCTAAACAAGGCCATCTGTCAGAACTCGGCCTGGTGCGTGGGATTCTTGGATCAGCTGGAGCTGCAGCAGGATAGTGCTCATGCCCAGAACCCCCACTTGTGTCCTACACCAATCTGTCAAACAGCACATGGCCTGGCCACAACTTTAGCGTCCCATCAATCCCATGCAGAGCTATGATATTGTAGCATTCAATTTCTGTTTATCTGAAATTGCAAAAGTTTTTGAATAGGATGTGGTTTTAATGGGCGTGTTAAGAATCTTTAATGTCTCACTGTGTCACAATTCAATTTTAGACGAAACACTTGTTAAAATAAGCTTTAAGGTCCTATCATTTAAAGAGGAAATATAAAATCCATGTAGAGGTTTACCTGTGATTCAGTTTCATTGCCAGTCACTGCCAGCTCCCAAGATGACAGAGAAACAAAAGAAAATCCTACAGTTACCCAAGTCCTTGGTGTGGTCCTTTAGCTACCTTGTGAGACTCAATTGTGCTTTATTTTTTATATGAAGTAAAAATTATTGTTTTGATCCTGATAAAAAAGATGATTTTCTTATTGAGCTGCGTAATTGGCAAATTAAAATGATCATTCAACTTTTATTTCTCTTTTACAAGTGCTCTTTTAAACTGCTAATTGGGTTGGTGGGTCTGCTCTTCCAAACTGCTATTACAGCAAGATGCATATTTCAAATGCAATGAGTACATTTCTAATCAGTTGTTTGGGCAAGTGTGATCTGTCTTTATCCGAAATGTTTGATTTTTTCAGACAATTTTGGGATAATGTTGGATACACACCTGCTTTGTCATGGATGTCGTTTGAACATTTCATGGTTAGTCCTCTAAACTTGAATATACTAGCCTGTTTAATGGAATACTCAATAGTGTCCTGTCTATTACAGTGGAAAATTATTGTGCAATGAAATAACTTAATTCCCATATGTTTTTCAGTTGTAAGTGTTTGAGTCATTACCCCTGGAATCAAAAGTCAGCTCATATTCCATTTTGTGACAACCCTTTGAATTAACTTCTTGTGAAGGTTGGACACAAGAAGTTTCCCTTTACCTCCCATTACTGTGTCAGTGTTTTCGTCCTTTTGAGTCTTGAGTAACGTCCATGTGCCAACATGCACTCTCAGAGTGACAGAACATTGGCTGTTAAGTCAAGAAAACCTGTATTGCCTCTGCTCCTATGCCAATGAAACAACCTCCTAAATAACCCCGAGTAACAGCAGGAACAGTGTGTGCACTTCAGTGACAGTAAACACCAGAATGCTGCCATTATAATCAATGAGGCAGTCTTGAACAGGCACTGGCTGATGACAAGATGATGTGCCATCACTCTGCTCTCTGGGCACTGACAGACATGCTGTCTACATTTTTTACTCAGATGTCAGCTTTTTACGCCCTCTATCCTCAACTCAAATGGATGAGAGGAGATTTATTTGTCTGAGTTTGTTTACTTTTTGATATGTTGGTGCAGACTTGATGGTTCCAGTTTAGACAGCCTCAGACAGTCTCAATGCAGCATTTTGGCCTAGAGTTGATGTTAGAACTGGGTATGTCATGTTTATTTAGCCTACTTTATTGTCACCTTGGGGATAAGTCGGTGCTGTCATTTATTTTGTCATTTTACAGGATAGCAAATTGCAAATTATCTGTGCCTACTTGCCCTTGGTGCTCTGCTCAAACACAGTTAATGTAACTGCTCACTGTCAGCACTGGATAGGAACTCCATAACCCTTGAGGTAGAGAACTAGTTCAGATGCTCGGGTTGACTCTCACTATGAGTGTTTCTGAAGATATGATGTGCTTCAAAAGAAATCAAAAAGAAATCAAAAGAAATCATCAAGAGAATATCAATGTTACTCTTTGTTATAGCACTCAGTCAATCTTTCTGAAGAACATTTATGAAGCATAAATATTTTGCTCTCTCTGAAATGCCTGGTTGGCTTAGTCATTTACCAGCTCTAAGTGACTCAGATCTTTGTGATGAAACAATAGCCAAACCCATATCCTGGTTTTATGTTGCAATGTTGGCTAGAAGGAAGACATATTGATGACAAAACTTCTGTTTTCTTATTAGACAGCAAAAAACAAGAATTTTGTTCTGCATTTTTCTTGTGTGCATGATCCATCCATCATGATTGTCAAATAAGCAAAATTAATCATCTGTGAATCCTTAAGATGCCTTTTTTCTGTTTCACAGTAGTAGGGCCTTTTATGATGGGATAGGAGTATATAGAAGATACTGAAACAGGGTCTCATTCTCGTGTCTCTTCTTTTTATAGACAATCCATGCAGAACTCTCCAAGCTGGTGAAGAAGAACTCAGAGCAGCGAGGGGCAGAGCAGGCCATGTATAAAAAGATGCTGGGTAACCCCACCAGTGGCAGCACACAAAAACACAGGGCTAGGTCCTCTTGGGTGAGTGAGTCCTTCCTTGGAAAAACAAACAAAATGTTACAGTGAAATCTCAGTCCATCATCACATAATGAGGACTGATATGTGTGTAAGTGTCAACGGAGCCTTTGTGTACTAATGAATACGAAGTCTCTGTAACTTATATTTATCATAACACAATTTATTCTACTTAATACTGACCTTCCTGTTACTTTTTCCTTTCCCAGGGTCTCAGCTGGAAGTGGCTGTTCGGTGCCACTGCAGTAGCCATTGGTGGTGTAGCATTATCTGTTGTCATAGCTGCTCGAAATTAACCAAAAGCTGATAACCTGACCAGACCCTGACAATGTGAGAGCAGAAACACAGACACGCATCAGACAGCTGGAGGGGGGTAAAAATGTGAGGTGGTCAGGTGCTTCTTCTCTGTCACTCTCTGCTATGTTTGAGAACTTTATGTGACAGATTAAACATCAGACCATTGGAACACCGATTCCAACCTTATGACTGTCAAGGCTTTATCACATCTATCAGATTGCAGGACACTGTCTTCTTTTGCTGTCACTGTTTATCTTTGAAGAGATAATATTGATGATTTACGTTAGAGGAAAAGTAATTGACCTAACATCACATTTTTCTTTTCAAAATAGCTGTTGTTTTAAGGAGTTAAAACAAACCCTTTAGATTGTGCAGTTTATTTATTACTTTGGATTTAATTCAGGAGAAAAAGAAACACATTTTATGACATTGCAACGTTTATTGCTTACTAGTCAAACAGGTGCTTCGTTATTTTGGCTTCAGTGCTGGCTTTATTACACCCTTTCTATAGCCTTTACATGCAAAGTAAGTATCAAGAAAAACTACAGCCACGTTTTGATAATTGTCTCCAGAGCTGTGAGTGTGCTGAACCAGCTTCACAATGCCTATTGATGTTGGTGTTTTAGTGCTATGTCATATTGAAAGGTTTTTTTCACAATTGTACCTACTTTGTAAACATCAAGAGAGAAAACCTCAGAAAGTAAAGCCATTCAGACAGAAACTAACCATGACCAAGCTGGCTCATTCATTTACCTGACTGTGTGTATTGTATACCCACACAAAGCTGAGAGGGTCTTTTTCCAGGTATATTGTAAATACATATTAGAATCAGTTGAAGTATGCATACCGTTTTCAATGTTGGTTCCACACTCATGTTATTTACTGAAGTATAGTTACCTTGAGAAAGTTACAAAGAATGGTACATGTAGTTTTCTCATTGCTGTGGCTGTAACAACGCTGAAGGACAGTTTATTTTATTCAGTTTTAGTCAGTTATACCTCAATTGTTTATCAAGACCAAATGTTAAAGAAGGACCAATCAGGTACAAATTAAGGTGTGTAATTTTTATTTTCTGTTCTCTTTGACCAATGTGATTTTCTTTCAGTATTGTTCCCTTAGGTGTCTATTTATTTCACAGTTTTTTGTTTGTGGCTTTCTAAAATACTGTCAAAATGAGACAACCAAGTTTCTACAGCTACTTCAAAGTAGATGTAAGGTCCGAAGAGCCAAAAGTTGCTTTGTTTCATGGCAGTTTGTGACAAATTTAGAATACATCAATGCCCTTTGCATTCCCTGCTTTGTTAATTTTTTATTGATCACAATAAAATGTATGTTATCAAACTATGCTTTTTTTCTGTATTGTCACTTTCTTCTTGTATTTTACCCCAAAAAAACAGTCAAACTGTATCCAAGGATTCTTGTTAAACTGTTTTCCTCTTCTAAGTGATGTGCAGTGTTTTTGTAAAATGATGACTAGATGGAGCCCTGAAGCATATATACCTCATAAGATGGGCCTGAGAGAGTTGGGACATACTGCTAGTATTCAACATAAGACATTTGTTAAAAATGTTAAGTCATATTTGTAAATCAACTCCATCAAAACAATCCTGATAGCCATGTCTTGTGTATTTAGTGTTAACATTTTTGCACGTTTTATTTTTTAAAAGCCAGACATTCACATGTTTTCTGGATATTCCCAAACTGTTTTTTTTCCTCAGGCATTGACGTTACGCTGACGTAATCAGATGACCTATCGTTTCCCCTCTTCCTACGCATTGCCGACGTGCAGTGCTCGGTCCTAAATGATGTGTGGAGTTTATTTCAGCCGTTATTCATTAGAAGAAAACAGAAAATAGAATCATACAATAAGTATAGATTTCCAGTCAGAATCGAGTGCTTTTTTTTTTTAAATTGATGAACATTTTGTAAAAGTTAAGGTTTATAGCTGTGACAGCGCCCATTTGTTTAAAAATATATTATAGTTATTGGAATTTGTAAGGATTAAGTTTAACTGTTATGTCGATTTATTTTTTTAATGTATACGTGTGGCAGCACCGGTCTTCATTACTGCTGAATGACTTCATCATCAGTGACTGGTCATTGAATATTCATTGAAAAGCAACGGGAGTTCTCGGTTTACGACAGAGTGCGTCCGTGCGCATGGTGGGAACGGTAGCAAGATGGCGGCGCTGAAGGAGGAGCAGTGCTACGGACTGTCCTGTGGAAGAGTGAGCAACGGTAGCAATGTCTCCGTCTTTCACGTTAAACTCACTGACAGCGCACTGAGAGCGTTTGAAGGCTATCAAAGCAGCAAGGTAAACGGCCCTTTTCAGTACGGTGACATTATGGTTTTTATTTGAAGTGTGTCCGGGCGACAGTGACAGGCAGAGTGAGGTCAGTTCCCACTCTGCCTACTGCTGTTTTCATGCTGTGATACTCAGCAGGCTGACGGTGGCTGGTTAGTTTGGACTGAAAAGTGTCGAGTTTGGCGACCAACGGGTCTCAGCTGGCCGAGCTGACTTGTCTCGGATGAGAGGTAGCCGTTTGGTAGCTACACCCAGACTCCACACTGACTGTTGAACACCGTGAGGTTCCTCAGTCATTCACTAAGCTTTCAGCTCAGAGCTGCTGAATACTGAACTCCAGTTATTCCGATTTTAGGCTGTTTGTGTTAGTTGACGCAACCGTCTTAATTCAGTTCTCTAGATAAATTCCCTACCCAAAATGCATTTAATAACCATCTAAAATCTTAACCGAAAATATGGAGCAACTTTAACTCTGTTTTGGATGTTTCCAGAAAGTTTTTCAAGCTGTCAAAAATCTGGAAAATTCAGCTAGCTTGACTAGCCAACAGCTGCACACAGCGGCTACCGTCGGACGTTATTGTAAGCCATGTCTTCTCGCTGACTTAAAACGTTTTCACTTGTTTACTCCGGGAAAGCCCTGTTTGAGTTTCTGTCAACAGGGTGAATAATGTGGAAAAGTACCCAGTGTTCATGCGAAAAATTATCCTGTCCTTCCCCAACCCCCTCACTGTCAGCACAGGAATATGCTCATTTGATAGCTTTAGAGGTGGGTCGAAGTTGCTAAACTGTAAATGTAACACATTTCATTGTCATTTTGTTAAAAAAAGAGGGGGATTCGTCGTCAGTCGCTTCATTTGTCTCCTGCTCCTTTTTTGCTGCTTGTGCCTTTTGGTCTGGATACAAGTCTGTTGATGGTCATCTTACGTTTCAGCTTCTATAAATATTTGACAGGGAAAACCTGGCAGGCCAGCAGGGCAGGCCTTATCTCAGCTTTGTGGCTGTGTGCAGCAGGCCTTTTGCTGATAAGTTTGAACAGGACAAATGTAACAGGTAATTGGGTGACTGCTAGGTGTAGAAAGAGTGTTGAACCAATACATGATGCACACAATAAATTAGCATTGTCTGGGGCACTCTCCTTTTGACTCTTTAAACAGTGTTGCGACCTACAGTGAGTTGATCCCTTTAAGTTTTTAAAGGGCCTTTGTGTTTTATCCATGTAGACTGGGGGAGAATTATTGGGATTACCGGTGTTGTTTTTCCTGATGGTAACATGGGGGAATAATTCTTCATGGTATACCAGTTCAGCAGGGATCGATAAAATGAGTAACATTTATAAAATGATACATTTTGATGTTTAATCAAATGAAGAATAAAGGTCAGAGGCTTAAAAAAGGTTAAGTACAGAATTAGCGTTGCTGTCCTATCCCTTTGGTCATGAAGTTGTGACAGTGAATCACAATGGAAGTGAAATCTATGAAGAGCATGTACTTTACTTTAAAAAAATATAAAGTATATCATTGAAAATTGTTGCACTGTAACATTCCACTTACCAATATATAACTAATAGTTAGAAAAACATTGACAGTGAAAATCTGGGCTTTGATTAAAAGCTACAGCTTTGATGTATTTCAGTTGTTGCTTGTAGCCCTCTTCTTAAGATGTCAATGAGATATGTCTTACAAACTGCATGTTGTTGATGCTTCTCAGGCATGATGCAATACTCCCTTCACTGCCAACATTTTGTTTCATGTTTGACCCCAAGATCACCAACAGGTGATTCTTTTAAAAAATAAAAACCTCTTCTCTGAATCAGCTAGAAGATGAACTAACTCACCAGTAACATACTGACAAAATTACTAGGCCTGCACAGTATATCGTTTGAACATCGCCATCACAATATGCACATGCGCAATAGTCACATCGCGCATGTGATGTGACTATCGCATTTCCCCCATTTATTGGAGAAATGGAAAAAAGCAACTAAAATTGAAACCTATTCTATTTTGTACAGAGACATAGCCTCCTGGATCACTTTCATATACAGCAATCTTCATCATTCACAGATAAACCCCCTTAGCCTGGATTGAACGGTATTATAGGAATACAGTGGTGTCATTGTGAGTCAACTAAACACTTCCCAAACAGAGATATTCAAGTCATTTGGTGAAAATTCTTCTATCTTTGATAATGCAATATATATCGCAACCCCCCAAAAAATCGCAATGTCAGTTTTTTCCAATATCATACAGCCTTAACAATTAACATGCCAAAAGATAAACTTATTACAGTACATCATGTATCGCAACCATTAATCATCCAACTAGTCTCTATTTTTAAGTTCACGATCAAGACACTTTACGAAAAGGGCAGGTCCAGACCACACTATGATACATTAACAAAGGCACACCGTGTCTTCCAGACAGGACTTCGTCTTTTGTTATCTTAGTCCCCCATGAGCAAGATACAGTGTCAAGGAAAATCTTATTTGAACATGTAGAAACCCTAAACAGAACCAGACTCATGTTAAACAACAATCTGACTACACTGTGTCGTGGCAAGTCTTTCAGAACTGGAGCATCTACAGAGTTTATATTGACTTGGCTTGACCCAGTTTTTATCATATGTGTTTTATTTTAACAGACGTTTTGAGCTCATTCTCTACTGCAACACAATGTTCACTGATTATGTGATAAACTCTTCTAATCTCACATAAATGATAATGAACAGAGACCCAGTCTTTTTGAGTTTCTTTGACTTTGTTTGATTTATTGGTTCACTTGTACAGAGGAGACATCTCATGCTTTACAGTTAAGATGCATCTTTGACAGAAAGAATATTCTGAAATAGACTGAGATTAGCTTGTGCTCACTATATGTTTTCTGGATAACCTTATTCCTGTTGTTTGTATAAAATCGGTGGCTCATAGTCTAACCAAATCTAGGCTTTTGAGCAATCTACTGTCTGCGTGATGTGGCTCTGATGGCTCTTTTGTGGTGAAGGTTCAGTGCAGTAGGCTGACATTAGCCTGTGCTACACTATTTAAGGGTTGTATCATACTAATGGTAACAGTTGAACACTTGAACAGATTAGCTTTAGAAATTGAAACAGATAAATTGCAATCAAAGACACAAGCACACAACCACATGTTTCATGACTTCAAACAGTTATTTTAGGCTTAGTCACAATGTCATAAAAACACAACCATTTTTCTGGTGCACAGTGATCAAATGAAGGTGAGCAGGTGTGTTGTACACCTGAATCAATTTTATAACTAGTGTGTGTAAACTAAAAAAGAATTCATGCACAGCGAATGTAAACTCAGAAGAGCTCAGAGACGTGGAAATTCGAAGTGGCACACTGAAATTTAAAGACAATAATGAAGGCTGACAGTACACCCTAGCAGCAGGGAAAATTTACTCTCTGCCTGCAGCTATTGCAGAAAATATGTGCACAAACACAGATTGTCAATAGCTATTTGTATGTCTATGGGAAAATGTGGTCAAAATTCTACCAAGTTTGTTTGTGACAAATGTTCTCACAAACTTCTGTTGTCAGAGTTTCAATGTTCCTGTTTTTTTTTCTTTCTTCATTTTATCATAGGGCAGTTTAGCTGTATTTATAACTAATGTGGAAACAAAGCTGAGCTTTCTGCTTATAAATTTAAGTCCCTGAGAGGATTGTCTGAATGATCTTGAAAATGCCTCAGTTCTAGATAATTGATCAGAATCCACAACCTAAAATAAGATTATCACCCCCAAAAAGGTTATTTCTAAATGCAATTTCTCAGCTTCCTGATCAGGTTTGTCAGACTGGATTTATTTACGGAACGTAGAAGTCCTTATGGAAACACCACACCAGCCGACAAAGTTTAGTAGTGAGGAAAGATATCTGTGTTTTTCTCTACTGAAAACCATTTTGCTGTTTGTTTTGTAGTAATGATGGACACTGGCGCAGATCTCTAAAAAAGAAAGAGGACAGAAAAGCAGATGAAATATTAACAGAAGATTGATGGTGTTTGAGCTAAAGGCTAAAACATGGTCAAAGCTGTTGGTGATAATGCACGCTACAATCCACATGCAGCAGTTATACTGCTGTCCAGACCTCAGAGTCTGTCAATAAAATGAAGAGTGAGGTTAGGTTAGCTCTGCTTGGTGAGGTTGGTAGATGTGCACTGGTAAAACATAACCAGGATTCACTAATTGCACAAGTCACAGACCCATCTCGGAGCTCCAGGCTCAATAGAGCTAAATATAGTGGTTTCTAAACAATGGTACAAACTGAAACTGGGCTTACAAAGTTTGCTTGTTGTCACATTTCAAATAATTATGCTGCATAACTACAAATAAATACATTACATCATCGTTTGTACCCTGTAAAAAGTTGTCTTGAACAGAGAAAAATTGTGTAAAGGAAGATAAAATCTCCATTTATTTTCTTCAGAACAATCTCAAACTATGGATAAGAGTCACGTCCTTGCAACAGTGGCTGCAAGTACTCATGGAAAACGCAGTCTTTATCTCGGAAAAACACAAGCTTTTTTGGATAGTCCCTCAGAGCGCCTTTAAAAACAGTTTCCAAGGCTGTATGTAAAGTGAGACTTGGCAACCTGAAGACATCCTTCCCTCGATATTTTTATGTTCCCAGTTGACTAGGACTATAGTTACCTAAAAGTCTGCCAGATTTCGATGCGACTGACATCAGTCAGATTGGCTGCGCCTGCATGCTTGGTTAATTGAAGGTGGCACAAACTCAGAGTACTATGTTGATATATTAACTGTGTTTGGTCCACTTAACATAGTCTTTTTACTTATCTTAGTATTTTGACTGGGTTTTTTATACCTCAAAAGTGCACTGATATCATATTGTACATCATGTTTGCAGCAGGAAGTAGGTTTCTGCTGTGGCCCAAATATGGCTTGAAGAGACCAAATAACTGCAATTTCAAAAAATAATGTTCTTATTTCAAACCTCTATCACGTTGCAATTATTGCTAACTGCCCTTGTTTTAAGTAACCAAGTTACCCTTTAATTTAAAAAGAAATAAAAGGAGGGCAGGGCTAATTATTATCAAACATGCCACCATCACAAACTCATGATCATTTTTGCTTTCAGTGTGGTTTACATATCTCTTCTAAGAGCCCAGCTCTACCAGCTTCCTCATAATTCAAACCCTGGCTGGCTCCCAAAAGCAGGGGTGAGCTGGGAACTCGGTAAAGGAAGAGGAAGAACATCTAAGTGACACACATTTCAATTTAAAAGATGTGGCTTGGTCAAGGATGTGATAAATGCTTGTGACTTTTATTTTTTTATTTGACAGGAAACTGTTTCAACCTTTACAGGACCATAATTCTATAAGAAAGGCTCTGTCTGAGGGCTTTGAAAAATACAACTGATTTGAAAAAATGAACAGAAATGTTTACAGCTGGAGTAATGAGTTCAAGGGCATGACATTTCTCTTCACTGTAGGAAAGCAAGACTCTCTTTGAGCTTGTTTATATGATTCCAGTATACAAGCCACCAAATGTTAAATATCATCTGAGAAAAACTGTCTGTTTTGAAAAGCTGAAGATTGTAACAAAAGTATTTGCTACTGACGAGTGCCATTAGTTGAGTATATTGGCTGCTTCCTTTATGAGAAGTGACGGTCAGCTGGTTCCTGTGGTGGTGTGTCTGAGGAACAGAGTGAACCGGAGTTCCTGCTGCCGGACTGGTAGTCCAGAGACTTGGCTTTTCTTTTTTCTTTTTTTTATTACCAACAAGGAAATGAGTAGTCACTTGAGCCTCCTCATGCTGAGGTTACACAGAAAACTGATAAAAATTTCTTGATTATGTATTTTGATGCTTGTTTGGGCTACAGCACAGAATTTGAAAACGATGTTTCAAGTTTGTAGCACTCAGGTTAATTTTATTATTATGAAAGAGAAGGCTGTTTGATAAATACTAAGAATCTGGAAGCCCATAGGAGACAAAAAGCAACACAAGTATAGTTCCAAACATTTAAAGGCATTCCAGGAAAGCTTATGTATGACGTGACATTAATCTTGTGTCCTTGCACTGCTGTGTTACCAGTCATGGATGAGTTGTCCCATTTGAATGTGAAGAACCTTGTCAGCTCAAGTTGTGAGTCTTGTGGTGAGATTTGACAATCAGGATTACGAGCTTAAAGAATGATTCTTGTTTCCATGACACGTGTCACAGCAGAGGCTTACTTTTAAAAGTTTTGGTTTTTAATTAAGTTTTAAGCTTAACCTGGTCCAAATAAAAAAATTGGCGACACATCCATGTGTTCAACAATAGGCTTTAAAAAAATGAGTTCATGGTTGGCAGAACCAGCTTAACAAGGCATTTCTCATGTTAGGTTTGTCAAATTTTTGATGCGACAACACCAGAATGATGAACTGTGATGTTGCAAAGAAGCCTTTCCAGAGAACAAGTTAAAAAATTCCCCATGAGGACTTTCCTGAAAAAGTTTAATTTTTGTAAATATACCTGATCATAATCCACGATTTAAAACTAGATCATTGGCGCCAAAAAGATTATTTGTAAAGGTATTTCTCAGCTTCCTGGACAGGTTGTGGTTAGGTCAGGATTGATTTATGGCACATAGAAGTCCCTATGACAACACCATGTCGGCCGACAAAGTTTAGCAACACGGAGAGAGATCTGTGTTTTTCTCTGCTGAAAACTGTTTCTTGGATTTATTTCGTAGTAATGGCAGGCACTTGAGCTGAACTCTCAAAAAGAAGAAAGCTAAATGGGAGAGTGATAGAGCACCCTCCCAGACACGGTCTGTGTTTATGAAGCTGCTGACAACTCTCAGTGAATCAGCCTGAAAACAAATGGTGAAGTCATGTCTCTTATTTATCCCCTCAGAAGTGAATTGAATACCTTCAAAAAACACCAACATTTAAAGTACTTAACACCATGGTGCTAACAGTTTAGTGCAAATACATTAGCTTTAGCTTTCATGAGTGTCAGCTGATGAGGAGGACGACGATTGACAGTCAGTAGGGGTGTAATGGTACCCAAAAATCACGGTTCGGTACGTACCTTGGTTTTAGGGTCACGGTTCGGTACACTTTGGAACACAAAACCATTTGCTTGTTTAGCATGTTTATTAAACCAAAAACTTGCCATTATACATTGAGGGGGGAGGCTCTTCAAGCTCTGGTTGGTCGTTAGCAGCAGCCATGATGCTCAATTCAGACACAAGCTCCTGTGGCTATGGAAGCTCTTTGATATTCATCTTCTGATTGGCTCACTGTGAGATGTCACGTCCACATGATATGCACATGATCGCAAAGCAGGAATCACAGACCACTTTCCTCATGAATATTAAAACCCCTTCCCTGCTCAGCCAATCATAGACGAGTACTCACATGAATATTAACGAGCCATGTGCAGCGGCTAATGTAAACTTTCTGTACTCGTTCGAATACATCACTGTACCGAACCGAACAGCCTTATAGAGCGGTTCGGCACGGATACATGTACCGTTACACCCCTAACAGTCAGTGTTTTCTGAAACTCGGGTACAGAAATCAAGTTAAAGTACGGCAAACAGGCTTTGGACAGGCTTTGGATTCTGCACCCCCGGTGAATGAACCTGCACCCTGTATCGATTTATCTGACAAAAAAAACTTTTTCCTACTTTCCGGGGACAACAAAATTTACTGCTTGTGTTTTTGTTTTGATAAGCTACTGTTGCATGCACAGCCTGTGACACCTACCCCTTGGCTGTTGTTTATGGTCATTAAGTAAAGCTGAGTAAAACTCTAACTTTTGCCCGATGACCTGGTTTGCTTTTGTTGATCACAGAGAAGCATCAATACTGATTTCACTTTGATTTGGATTAAAACCCCACACTGGGGCTTCAAAGGAAAAGTTTATAGCTCAGGTTAGGATCAACCCTTAGTGAAGTAGTTATGGGGACAGGCTGTAAGCTTCACTAGGGAGATCAGTTTACCCTTAGCCAGTTTTGCTCTTGTGCCTGACTTCAGACTGCCTTTCCTATGGGAATGGTATGGGAACTAATGGGGACTGGGTAGGGAGTTGCTTGACTCTGGTCAGCCTGTGCCAGTGCTTTAGTTATTTAAGGAATGCTGACTCCCCAGTTTCTGCAGATCACGGGACACTGCGAGAGATGACCATAAACATTGATGCCAAATATCACTCCAAATGTCATGGTGTTCCTATGTGTGACCATGTCAATCTGATGTCACAGGGCCAACTTTTTAACCTGCTGTGTCTTCTTCAATGAGTCTGTCAGTTCAGTGTTTGGTCTGTGCTCCACAAACATGGAGCAGTTTGAAGCAGCTTCACATGTCTTAGGCATTAACTTTTTAAAGGACAGGAAAGATTGGAAGCCTAAAAAAAAAAAAGTTTAAGTCCCAATACTTGGTTAATGATGTGGGAATTGGGGCTGCTCCTTTTCACCTGAAGCCAGGTCCCTTTTTTTTCACTTCTGTCATAAACCAGTCTTTAGGTCACATGAAGTAGTGATCTGCTGGATCATCACTTTCACATCACTCTCTTTCCAGGTTACTCGGAGACACCGCAGACAGCATAAAGCACTTATGTAGAGAAACTAAGACATTCTTCTGTCTGATCTCTGGTTTGCACTCACTCCTCTTTTTGGTAATAGTGGCACATCACACAGTACAGGTTAATAACTTTTTGTGTGCCAGATGGAGAAATCCACCACCTCATTACAGTAAATGTTCAACAACTTTGCTGTAGTATATTTTACTATAACAAAAAGCAGAGGCCTGTTGTAGCCCCAATCAAGGTTATTGAGGTTATTGTAGTTAACGAGAAGTAGTGAAAGAAAAATCCAATTTTTTGGTTTGCTGAAATAAAATTAAAGACTAGGCCTGGCCAATAAACTATGAAAACAATACTTGAACTGTGTTGGTAGGTCTGTTTAAAGTAATGAGTTTATGTATGAGACAGATTGACAAAAGGAAAACTAATGACATTTTCTCTTAAGTTTTAGTTTAATTTATTCAGTTTTGTAAACACGCATTAAAATTTTAGTTATCATTTTATATAAAGCCTTGTTCTTCAAAATTTCAGTGAAAATGTTTTTATTAACTATAATAACCCTGACATGTAAACACATGCATTTATGGTGTTATTCTTTGATTTGATGTAAAAAGTGTTTTGTTTTCTTCTACTAAAGTTATATATATAAAAAAAAACAATTTTGTTAGCCAGTGTTCAGACAAACTTCATATTTACAGTAAAAATATTTAGCAAATATAATAGCTTAAGTATGGTTCTGTAAAAAGGTAACCTGACACGCCAGACGAACAGTTTCATATATCCGCCATGGAAATATTTCACTAGTCCATCTGGGTAGCAGCTCTTCCGATTTGTTTTCAGAGGCGGGACTTTAAAAAAAATCTGCAGCTGGTGATTGGACGACCGTTCTGATTAACACACTCACCACGGACCAATCCACATCAAGCCACGGTATGACGTAGCTTATATGAGCTGATGCTTCTAAGAAACAATAGATGAACAACGACTGTATCACGAGAAACAGCTGTGAAAAAGGCGTTAGACGACAGCTTCCGCTTTTATAAATTTAACTTAAGAATCAAAGGAAAGCTGACAAGTACAAAAGTCTGCTGACCTCACGTCTGCTCCCACAGCTCCCGCCTCTCTTCCCTGATTGGGCCGGTTAGAATTTAGCCGAGTGAAATCGTTGGTCATCGGAGCCTGACAAGATGGACCTGCAGGAGTTCAGAAACTGAATCAGGCAGGTCCATCTGCTCTGCAAGGTTAGTAGAAAGGGGCATGACCAAATCAAGTGCTGGTGTGACCAAATGAGAAAGTTAGTCGCACTAGTGCTACCAGTGAAAGAATAAGCGTAGAGCCCTGAAACCAAATAATAATAAAAAAAATTCAAAACTACTATAACTCTAGTCTCTGTGAGACACTAACTAGATTAGGGATAGACAAATTATAGGCGGGGCCGATATTTGGCTTTTTAAGGCATATCCTCATGTGCATTTTTTTTATTCCGATGGCCGATAAGAAACAAATTTAAAAGTGTGTTGTTGCGGCTCTGATGCAGCCGCTCTGCTGTCTGCAGTCACTACTCAGTCCCACCCACAGCACCATCTGATTGGTTACAAGCAGAGCCATGGCTTGGGTAACAGCCAATCAGCAGTGCAGTTATTACAGTTATTGCAGTTACATTGAAATTTTGGAAAACTTTAATTACTGTAGAAAACTTAAGCTATTTATTTTTTTAAGTTTTCATTTAACTTTATGAAACATGCTGCTAAGCCTGGGAGCTGTTTGATAAACTCATCATTAAATGTATTGGAATGAAGTTAAGTGTTGGAGTTTGTACTGTTCAAAATTTTAACACCAATATGCACTTTGAGTGCAAATTAATGTCGGCTTCAAATATCGGTTAGCAGCCTCCTTGACTACAAATAATTGGTATCAGCCCAGAAAAATCCATATCGGTCTATCTCTAACCAGAGTGATGGGGTCCTCAACTAAAGACAGAGACAGACTCTATCTTTATTATTTGTACGTTTTGGAATTTTGCAGGGATTGGCCTCAGGAACCTAATGTTTTCTGTTTGATTGTACAGATACAGTGAATATGTTTTTATATCTAGTCAGCAGATGCAAGTCTACCAGCTGTTTGGGATTATTCCTGTTATTCTCTGGTGTGTATGCCGTTCATAGTGAGACAAGTTTCCTTTAAGAACCCCAGTCACAGAGTGTTGAGACTGTTTGTGTATTCTGTTGATAGCTTAAATGTTTAGTCATATGTATGGTGTGTGAATTGTTGTGCTTGACTTTTCATATAGTTTATCCTTTCAGCAAAGCAAGTGGTGCACACACAAGACATTTGCACTGTCGTTTAAAGAACAAGATCAAAGGTAGCTCAGTCTTTATGAGACCAGAAGAGAGAAAGCTTCAAAGGGTTCCTCGCTAGCAGCAAGAAGCCAGTTACCGTAAACACCAACAAGAAGCTCCAATTAAGCTTTTGAGCAAACATGTTACCTCAAACACTGTTTTTGCATGCTGCATATTGTCACAGATGTTTTAAACGTGTTTCACCAGTACACCTCATTTTTGCACTTTAAGTATACTCCATGTTAATGTGTGCAGTACTCAGAGGAGGGACACCCAGTTCACTTTCCCCCTTACAGTGTGCGTGGCACAAAGTGCTCTCCCCACCTCTGAAATCCTAGACACTGACTGTGGAACGTTGGTGTGACAGTGATGCAACTAAACACCTGACAATTTGGGTGCCACTGCTCCACTCATGGGGATTTAGGCATAGCTATTCCTGTGTGCATCTACTACAAAGCACAGAAATCCGTTAGATGCACAGCCTGAGGGACAGAGCAGAGAGTGACGCTCGTGCTCGCAGAGATGAATCTGGTGATCCCCTAGAATTCACAAAGTTATCTTTGTACACACAGACTTTTAACAAAGAAAGTGTTGGGTTTTTTAAAAACTTTGCTCACAGATTCTGATTTTGCATTTAGCATCTTGTTATTCTTAAAGTTTGTGGAAGCCATCAACTGTTTTCAGAGGGATTGTTGTATTTACAGACAATATTACATGATTGGGTCAAGAAAACTTCTGAATTTTTACTGACTCGTCCGGCAGTTCTTCTTATAGAATGGCCACAAATGTTTATTTAACGACCTTAAATTGTTTTTTAGGCTTTATAAGTCTTTACTCAAAAGCCAGGACAGTGGGTAGAGCAGGAAACAGGGTGAGAGTGGGGAGTGACTTATGGACACAGGCTGTATTCAAACCCAGGCTACCCACTCGAGGGCTCAACCTCAACCAGTAGGCCATACCTGAGCCCAAACATCAGTGGCTCTTTGATAACTGAACTGGAGATATCCAGATTCTGATCTCAAGTATCAGATCCATTTTGGCATTTTCTCATTGATCGATGATCAGCATTTTAGCCAATCTTCTCAACTGATGATTCACATTTTGTTGAGCCTTGTGGCATGCTGGATTGATTCCTAAAATTGCAAGTTTGGGATGATTTAGATCAGCTGAAGATGTAATCCCATTTTGTGGCAAAACCTGGTTTAATGAAAGGGCAATAAAATGAGATAGTTGTGTTAGTGTCTAATATTTACATTTGTAGTCTCACACTGTCTTCTTAGGGTTGCGTTCAGGGCAGATTTTAGCAGTTTAGGGGGCCTCATACAAGACTGCGTATAAAATAGATTAAATAACTTAAACATCAAAACTAGCTGGACTAAGTTAAATAGAATTAATCAACTCATGACATATCTTATTGTTGAAACACAAATCAAAATAGTGTGCAGCTTCTTTTACTTACCTCTTTAGCTAAATTCATCTCTACAAACCCAAGTATTATAGTGGGACTCTGTATCCACAGATATCAAACACTAAAAAATCAGATCGGTATTGGGGTCCATAAACGCTTATTAGGACATCCTTAAACAGAACATTATCTGGTAAAATGCATAAAATTGTTAAATGTTGTTGAGCAAGATTGTTTTATCAGCTTCTGTTTCCAAGGAGAGAAATGTTTGGTGTTAGGACAACTGGTCTAAACTTTGATAATGGATATCAGCTGTGGAGTTTCAGTTTTGGTGGAGTTATTTGTTCAGCAGTGCAGCCTAGCTTCTGATTTTAAGTAGCTTTTCATGTCGACCACTAACAGCAAAGTTGTGAGGTTGTTTTGTGATTTACAGCTAAAAAAAAACTTGTCAGCAGTAAATGCTGTCCAGAAATGAGGGTTCTGTGTTGCACTAATCTGAATGGACGTTTTGCTTTGACTGTCAGGAATTCATTTCGGGCTCAGTTTACCAGGCCCTGTTTCTATGCTACGTCCAGCTGATCCTCCGTCTGTTGCTGGGGAGCTGTGTGTGGGAACTTCTACAGCTCTGTCATCGATCCACGGTTGGGACCCGTACGCTGTCCCTAAGGTTAGCTCTGTGGAACATTCTGGGCTTGGGTCCCAGAGAATAGTGACATGTCAGCAGCCCATTCAAATGAACAGGCTGAGGGTAGCACTATGTTAGCAGTGCTGGGCCGAGGGAGGGGGAGGGCACAGGGTGAGCATGCTAAAACTGGTGCTGTGTTAAACACTGCAGGGATAGACCGGGGAGCGTGGCTCCATGAAAGGCCTGCTGTTCCTGGATAGGCTCTGACAGTTTGGAGCTGTGGACGGAGGGACACATGCACTCTGAGACAGTGGCTCTGACTCTTATCCTAAGTTTTTAGGTCAGAAAGAGTTTGTTGTCATAAATTAACAACCAAGAAATCACCATGCCCCTGATCTCTGATTAAAACATGCCACATGATATGAACTAATGGCCATGAAGAACAAGACAGCAGTCTTCAACCTCTAAGCAGCTCAGTGAGGCCACACTTTGGTAAAGTGGTGTTTTTAGCTTAATGTTAATGATAGCATGGAAACAAGCTCACAGTGGCCACCTCTGTCTTCCTGAAAGGACGTTCTCATAAACATAACTCATAAAAGTAAAAAGGATTCAGGTGGATTTCATGCTTTTTTTACTACATATTGAATAAGTGTTGTTGATTTTAGCGCCTGGCTATCAGAGCAGGTTGGTATCAAACACTTTAATAAAAGCAGTTATGTACAAATAATAAGAATGATAACGTAACAATGTCTGTATTATTTTTTTTTACATATCATCAGTTTTTAGATCTTTGTAGGTATTGATCCTATACTGAATAATCTTCTGTACATCAACGTTGGTGTGGTCTCTTATTTCATTCAGAGTTTTAAAGCTCTTGTTAGGACCTGTGTTGAACAGTTGGACATACATCTTATCACTTTTTATTTTCCTGTATGCTTTTTGATAAATATTCCTGTCCTGCTCTCTTCTAAAGGTCAAGTGTATCACTCATTGTGAAACTTTGCAGTAGAAAATGTAAACAAAGCTTGTTTTCGCAGCATACTTCCCTCACTTTGAAACGGATGCAGAAACAGTGGGTAGACTCAGTATAGACATCATTTATTTTGTCGCTCATGGTTTTGATTTTATTATAAAGTCACGAGGAGGCTTCAGCCTGTTTCATTCTGTCTTTTTTCTTTTTAAACACAAGAGGCTAAAACTTGTCAAAGCAGCTTTAACCTCTTATACAAATGTAACCTTCAGAGTTAAACATGCTCAACAGCTCAGGCAGGAATACACAGATACAATATGTCTGAAAAAGGTCTGCTCTGCTGTGAACTCGTTGCTCCCTCCCTTCACCACATTGGATGTTTCGACCAGTTCAATGAGGAGAAGTCACAAACTTCCTCTTTTGATTTTTTATAAATGTTACGTCCCAGACTATTTCCCTCAAACATTGTGACATTATGTTGCTTGTTATGCTTTTGAATTGAGTTGAGCTTTTCTGCATACAAAATAGGGGAAATTATTCTTGGAGACACAGTTAAACTTTTCTGGGTTTGGTATGTTTTTGTGGCTCTGTGTTGGGGTTATATCAGATTTACGATGAAGCAGAGCCAAGAAGCTAATGTACAGCCTGAGGCTCGACCCTAATAACTGACCACTTGTTTCATAATTGGACTAAAATCATGCAGCCTAGGTTGTTCAATTTGTTGCTGTGCTCAGTTGAACCCGCATTTGAAACGGTAAAACAGAAATTAAAAATGAAGTTGATCCTTGTTACAGCTGATCTGAAACTGAAACAGCTGACTGCAACTGAATGCAGCCTGGGGTCTTAGCATGTTGGTGTCTATTAAAAGGAAAAGGTGATCACTTTTAAGGTTTAAGATTTAAGATCAGCGTCGAGGCTTGTTTATTATACACCACTGGGTCAAGCCTGTTGTTTATATTAGTAATTTCATCGAATATCGATCCTCTTCAAACACAAGAAAAAGAGGTAGCCTGCATGACAGAGAGGCTGAAACTTGAAACTTTTTTTGTTAAATTTTCAGGACAATTTCTCAATATTTTTAGAAGTCAACTTAAGTGGATAATCGTTTGATCTTCTTATGAATTCTGATTAGACAAACATCAGTTTTAGCCCTTTGAAAAACTGCATCACAGCACTGCTCTCACACGTCAACCAGACTTATCTGAGCCTTTTTGGGGCTATTGTGTGTGAAAAATGTGAAAAATGTCGGCAGTGAGCTCCAGCTCTTGGATAACTGGCAAACTGGACAACAACACACTGAAATCACAGTTGGTGTGTGTTTTGTTTCGGCCCAGGGTTTAGTCTGACGAGGTCACAGCAGACACGTTGGCATGTAGAGAAAGTTGTAGCAGGATTACGGCACATTCTGACCTCATTAGTTTGAAAAGAAATATATATCTCAAACGGAAGTGTCTATGTTGCTAACTCTTTCTCTATCTGCACTTCTCTGATTGGTTTTATGGAGGAGTTTGATAGATTTTGTCTAGTCTGCTTATTGAATGATAAAAGTAGAGAAAAAACTAATCAATTAATTATTAATGAGGCTTTAACCTGTAGCAATCAATAAACTGATTTTGCAGCACTAAGTGCATGCTTTAAAAGCAAGTGTAGCTGGTGTGATACTTCCAGCTGTATTTCTTCTTGTTTTGTCTGTCTCGTCCTAAAAAAGGCTCATATTTAACACTTAAAGTGTTTCACAGGAGGCCATGTCTGAATCGTTTCTCAAGTCAAATATAAAACGTGCTTGACATGATAATTTTACAGTTGTTTAACCTCACTGTTATCTGTCTTTCAGGTGCTGTCATCGCAGCCATTGATCAGGTTTAATGGCAACCAAGGGGTAAGAACACATCTTCTCCCCTCGATACTGAAGCCTTTTCCTGTCAGCATACAATTTAAGAAATTATGGAGCTCTAGTTTTCAAAAGATCATTTCCAAGCTTACTACCAGCTGGCATACACACACACACAGGCACACAGACACAAGCACACACACATGCAAGAAATCTTGCTTTTTCAAACAAGATGTGATTATTTCAACAATGGTGCCAGCTGCAAGCGAGATTATTTGTTTTCTGCCTGTAAAATGACACTTCTGTGCCAAGTTTTGCAGCGATTGTCAAGTTATTTCAGCATGCCTCATAACTTTTATCACATGTGTCATGTGCTCTGTCAACCCTGCTTGATCACGATGCTCTGCTGTCACTGTGACCTGATCAGGGGATTGTTTGCCAACCTGCTGCTGGCCTCAACATTTTGTTTATTTTTTACTCGGGCTTCTAAACGTGCAAATGTCAGCTAAGCCCCTAAACAAAAGCTGTCTGTCAGGAAAAGAACATCCTAACCTTTAAAAAAAAAAACGTGTGAACTGTCTTGTTCTGTCTTGACATGTGTTTCCTCAGACGTCAAAGCTCTGTTGTAGGACAGATATAAAAATGAAAGAGCGTGTTTGTTTGTTTCCTCTTGTAACATCTAAGATGGATTTGACAGTGAAAAAATGATCCTAAAGCAGCAGACTCTCTGACTCCTTCCTAGAATACTATGGGGTAAACTGATGCTTTTTCTGATGTTCTTTTTTCCCTCTGTAATCTGATCACACAAAAGGCTTTTAAATTGACAGTGGCTCACCGTCAGTCTGTCATGTTACCAAAGCACTGCGATGACAATTATTCAAGAGTAGCAAAAGAAAAAACAAGCATGTATGTGCAGACTGTGCTGGGATTACTTTGGGCTGCCTTGCTTCCTCGCTGCATCTGGGACATGTCAATAAATGAACAAGGGTTGGAGAAACAAAGAAACCATCAAGCAGCAATAGATTATGTCTGGAGTTCTTTTTTATGTCTTAGATGGCATGAAACTCTGCCCTTACCTGAGCAATTAACTCTCTACATGAAGAGAATTAACATCCTCATGTTTACCATAATTCTTTGTACGCGCAGTTGCTTCCTCAACGGGTGAAAATCAACGTTTTTACATGTGTGAGCCTGCCTGCTCTGACATACAAAGGCAGTCTATGAGCGTGTTTTTACTACAATTCTATCATTTCATTTAGCAGACGCTTTTGTCCAAACACAAGCAAGAATCAGACAGGAGGAAAACCTTGGTTGATGCGTTGAAGTGCTTTAAGTTATTTGGCTGCAGATGCTGCCATCTAGTACCAGTAGAAGTGCAGTTTTTTTACACCATCTAAAAAAATGTTGCCACAGCTAACCACAATTAAAAATCCACTTCAACAGTATCATTCACCCTTCTGCAAAATTCAATAATCAGCGCTAAATATTGACTAAGAGGGTCTGAGACTTTCTGACTCATTCTACCCCTGAGGACAAAGAGGAGAAGGGTCAGATTAAGGGTCTAAGTGTTTCCTGAACAGATGAGTCTTCAGACATCTCTTTAAGTAGAAGGGACTCTGCGTATCATATAGAGTTAGGTAATTCATTCCACCATTTAGGAACAACAGAGGAGAAGAGTCTGGCTCGAGATTTAGAGCCACACTGGGCCGGGAGCACCAGGCGTCTGTCATAGCCAGAGCGCAGTGGGCGAGAAGGAGTGTAGACCTGGATAAGGGACCCCAGGTAGACAGGAGCCGTTCTTGTCACTGTTTTGTTAGCCAGAAGAAGAGCTTTGAATTTACTGGAAGCAAGTGAAGAGAGATTAACAGTGGGGTGACGTGCTGTTTACTGGAAATTTTTAATGTCAGCTTTCTTTTTTTATTTACCAACTGCAGATTTTGTTTGCTGACCAATGCAGCTGTAGCTCTTTATTTGTGATCATTACTGTAAACGTGGCCTCTACCCCTGCATTAGAAACATGTTTAAGCCTTGAGTTACCTTTAACTTATTATCTTGCACCCATTTGACACTTGGTCATCTCAGGTTGTAAAAAGCTGCTGCATAGTTTGGCACCATATTGAGAAATAAAGCTTGAATGTGACTGTTAAATCTATAGGTTTCTTAATTTTTGGTCAAATATAACCTGCTACTCTAGTCCCACTCATCATGTCAGCGCCTTAGCTTTAGCAAATGTCTGTCTTTGCTGAGGAAGCTCAGGGAGTTATTTACATTTAGTATGTACTTTTAAGAGTTAGAGTTGTGGTACCTCAGCAGTGTCACTGTGCAATAGCTTAACTTATGTAAGTTCCATTATATAAGTTAAGAAAGTCTACACTGGGACAAAATTGAGTGAGAACCTGCTTTTAAATACAGTTTGAGGGTATTGGCTGTCAATTAACTTGCAGTGCACCAAGAGAGTACTCACAGTGCTTTAGTGTGCACTGCGATTCGGCTGTGAATGCTGGTGTGCATTTGGTGTATTTGTTTTTATTTTCAATAAATTTACAAATTGTGTGTGTTGTGTGTATAATTTTGAGAAAAAGAAAAGTATTTATTCCATTTTAGAATAAGAATAACAAATGTGGAAAAAGTGAAGTGCTGTGAATACTTTCCGGATGCACTGTAAACATAATGGAATATATTTATAGATGTGCATATTCTTTGCATTGCAAACCTGGTGTTTTTATCTGATGATTTTAGACTGTCAAACCAGTTATTTGATGCTTGCTTTTCTCTGAGCTCACCATGGAGGAGCAAAAACTGTGCTGACATCTGAATACAAGTCAGCGATGTAAAAGTGGCTAAATTGCAGAGCAGATGGCCCGGCTGTCACGATGCAATCTCACATTCATTCACATGTTTTCATTCATTTCGTGTACAGCTCCCTCCCCAAGCCCTGCAAAAGTTTACACGCTCCAAGTTTTTGCAGCAAAGAAAGAACTGAATGACTGGAGTCTGACGGGAGGTGTTTTCTGATGAGGGTTTCTGTCTTGAAGTGGGAGAAGAAAACGCACAAGTGGACAGCATGAAGCCTGTATGACTGTCACATCTCAGCATGATCCATGACGCTTGCACTGACTTGCCAGAGTAGTTTAATTTTATCATTTGTCATCACGTGCTGCTTGGTGTAGATGAGTGGCAAATACGAGCCATTTTGAAAAAATGTATTTTTGTTTTTAATGTTCTGATAATTTTTTTGTTTTCTTGCTCCTTGTTGCGCCTTGTTCCTTGTCACTCCTCTTGCCTTGAAGGGAGGACTCGATGAAGAGCGTGGGGGTCTATCCTCTCATACAACCCTACTCTGAGAGGACTCATTGTTTGTCAGATGACACGCAGAGTGATAAGATGAGGCAGAGCGAGGAGGGGGCGGTTGGACAGCCTGTTTAAAATCCACTTCTTCCCTCTTAAAACAAGGAGTATTACTGGTAGAAATATTGTGTTTCATTGTCTGTGGCTGCCTTTTATCCAGTCTTTCAAGTGATCTCTGTGCCCTTTAACGTAGGCTATTCTAATTTTTTTAATTGCTGTTTTGTCTAGCTTTAGAGGTAACAGCTGGCTGGCGCTTTTGGGGCTTAATGAAGACTTTAACAAGGTTGGATATAAGTGTATGGTATTTTTGGTTTTGGTTTATTGAGTCATTTAAGTTTTCAGAAGAATGGTAGCAACAACGACTACAGATTATTCCTGCTGGGTGTCTTACTCTAAAGTTAAGAAAGGAGATGGTGTTGTATTAAAGCCAACATGATCTGGTTATTTGTGAATGAATTATATTAATGAATTCAGCTTTACTGCAGACAATTACTTTGAAAAACACAAAGTTTTTGTCATGAAAACTGAACAACAGCCCACCCCTTACATCTACTGTAAGTGTACAAGTGAGGTCTCATGAAACAATGGCGTGTCAGTCCTCGTCTTAAAGATGAGCAGCTTTCTTGGTAATCAAAGTATGAGCATCTGAGTTTCAACATTCACAAGTTGGTTCAACTGGAGCGTGAGCCATTTGGTGTGGAGGAGCCTTTTTTTCTTCTTCTCACTCTTTCATCCTCTACTATGTGAGTCAGTGAGTCAACTGAGTCACTCCCCTGAGCTCTTCCTCTCAGCCAGCTCCTCTGCCTCTTAATCAGCTCTGGATTCACACTCTCGACCTCTCGATGCTGTTCCTACAGTAATGAGGTCGCCGCAGCAGTGAATTTCGATAGTTTACAACATCATGGTGTCATGCAGCTTGTTTTATTGTTGATACTCAGTCCTTGAGCAAATATAGCATATTTCAAACAGGCAGATTTCGTTTTCTCCTGCTACATAGAGGTTGCTACCTAGAGACTGAGCTAAGTCCCACACCCTCATACGGCTAACAATATGCTGCAATCACCCTGCAATGACACATTCCTTCAAATAGCTGCGTCTGTGTGAGTGAGACAGGAGCTGTTTTCTTTGTTGCTTGTTATGAACATTTTATTGAACCATATGAGGCTGATGTTGCCATGAATCTATTGCGATTATTTTACCGGTTGTATTTTTCAGCCTGTAAGACCATCACACCTTCATGTCCATATGAAAGTTATGGAGCTGGATTTGTTGTGTTAACTTGTTTCCCTGTTAAGCCACCAGCTGAGAAAGATAGTAAGTAACAGGTGTAACAAGACAAAGCAATGTGGAGGTAAATGGGACAGCTGGTGGGACAGATCGGCTCAGTGCAGGTGGTACTGACTGTTTACACATTGGGCATCTTTGTGTGTTAACTCACACACGGCAACACAACAGAGGAAGGGCGTTCTGAAACCTCAAGTTTAGCATGATGTTGTTGTTTTTGGAACCAGATTTAGATTTGGTGCTGATTTGGTGCTGCAAATATTAAAATTTAAAAAAAATTAAAAATGACAATAGTAAGCAATGTGAAATAAGCACCAAATGCTGTTTCATTAGCAAGCAAAGAGGTATTTAACAGAATGTGATTCTATTTGCTGTCTTGTGTTAAAGGAGCAATTAGAGAGCCTGGGAAACAAGCAGACTGCTGCTTGTTTGCATTACATTGCATCAGAGAGCATCTAGCCCATTGATACAAGCCAGTGACTACAATAACCAGTTTCCTCATCACTACACACTGCTGTCTTCTCTGCAGAACAAGCCATTAATTGGTTTCTCTGAGGGCGTTTAGTTGTAAAAGGTAGAGTTCAGACCAAAGCTTTACTACCTGCTTAACAGCTTCATCACACCCACCTGTCAGTCATATCAGCCAGCCCGTACCTGACTCTCACCCTTCCTTTTGAGTTATCAGGATTAAAGAAGTAAGTCACTCTCATGGTGACATTTAACGGACTGCAGTTTTCTCAGCTCATGCATCAACTTTATTTTCTACACGTGAGGTTGAGTGGAAATGGCTTATCAGTGATTCCTAACAGAGAGCTTTCACACCAGCATGGCCCTGTGTCAGTTCTGGTTCATGAAGCTTTTTTCAACCTGTTCAGACTGGGAAAAATACAACCCAGAACCTGAAAAGTTGGAACCATGACATCATTGGTGAACATGTCACATTCTGTGTTAATACAGGGTGTCCGCGGGGTCTTAAAAAGTATTAAAAGTTGATAAATCAATTTTGGGAAAATTAAAGGCCTTAAAAAGTATTAAAAAGTCTTAATTGTGGTTTTATGAGGTATTAAGTTTCATAGGTATTCAAGCTTTGACCCAAAAAATATCCATGAATATTTATTTTCCTCCTTGCAACTGTCCCCTGATTGGGACATTAAACATTCAGTCGATAAAGTTCTAAAATAGAATAGAATAGAAAAGAATAGAGTTACTTTATTGATCCCAAACTGGAAAATTGTTGTGTTAACAGCAGAAATCAATGGAGTCAGTAGAAAAATACAAAAATAAAAAAGGATAAAATAAAAATAAATACATAAAGACTAGTTACAATAAGATACAACAATAAGGATTGTGAGCGGTATAAACACCAGCTATAAATTGACGTCATTTCTAGTTTCATAAAGAGAAATTTAATACAACATTAAAGCAAATCACACAATCTCTGGCACATGTCCTAAATTTTAAAAATGATTAAATAATTTCTCATTTTCTTCAGCAAGTTGGCCTTGAATAACTGCTGTTTCTTGTTGTGGGAGTGTCGATAAAGCTGCCTTTAGTTTCATTTGTTCTTTCAAGCTTTATTCCTCCTTAGCTTACATCATTTCTGTAAAAATTAAACTACAACTGTTAAAAAGTGGATGCCAACAACAACTGAAAGTTGCGATAAAGTCTTAAAACTTTTTTAAAGGTTTTTGAAAAAGTCTTAAAAAGGTATTGAAATCAACCTCAGGATTTTAGCACATACCCTGTTATAAAATGAGCAGGAAGTCAAGCTAACACCCTCCCACTTTAGTTCCGCCTAGGAACCGAACCAGTACTAGAAATAGAACCGTGCCGGTGTAAAGGTCACCACAGACCGCTCGCAGCACCAGGAGCCAGTGAGTTAGCTGCATTTTCTTCCTCATTCGTTGGCTTCTTCATTGGTGAAGAAAGCTGTCTGTGCAGCTGATGATATGTTACACAGCAAATGTTCTCTAATAACTTGAGATTTTAAATAATGTTTGGGGTTTTTTTTGCCTGGTCTTATTAATGCGGTGTATGTTGAGTTTAACCTGAGTGGAACATTATGAATAAATGAGTGCACAGCTCTTAAGTGGGGCAGATAAAGGACAATGTATTTATTTATAGTTAGCCACCTGCAGCCTTCACACGTGTCAGGACCTTTGGTAAACAGAGCTTAGTTGCACACAGTCTGACCACATTCAGTCTCCGTGCTGACAAAGGAGCCAGTGAGTCACAAACTGAGACTGGGGTAGAGTTTAGGTTGCTGTGCTGCTCACTTCTCAGGAGGAGCTTGTACCAGAGTGCTAATCTAATCTGGAGCTTCAGCTATCTATGTTAGCCTGGCTCTGTGTGATACACATGTGTCAGCGTGTTTTTTTTTTTTTCCTGAATATATGCTCAGGAACACAGATGAGCAGGGTTAGTTTTTCTCTTTGGAAAAGTCAAATTGTTAAACTCTTTAGCTCTCTTCTAAGTGTAAAGATAGTATTGGGGAGGAGAAGGAGCAGACATGCCTCTTAATTTCACCCATTGCCTAATCTTAGTGATTTAATCTATCTGAAAGTTTTTCATAATCAAAAAGTGTCCAGCTGCCTGCTGATGATTGCTACTTTGCTGAGGTGAGGAGCACAAGTTGTTATTGGTTTACCTCACTTCTCCTGTAGCTTTTTTTTTTAATTAACACCTGTATAGTGCGGGAGGAAGTTAATTCTGGGGCTGGAAAAGGACGTGCATAACTCTGCTGAAAGCCAGACTCAAATACCTCTCATAGTTCTCCTGTTATAGTCATTTACCTGCGGTTCCTCTAGTCACACGTTTGGAAACAATCAGGAGTAGTCTGCTCTGGAACCACTACTATAGATGAATAAAGCCAAAAGAAGACAATATGACAGGTTTTATGCGATGTTTTGTGAGCTTTTTATTGTTTCTGGGGCCAACAAGAACATACCTGTGGTTTATTCACAGCTTTGCTTAGTCATGGCCAGGTGTTTAAGCCAAGGTATACAGCACAGAGAATGTTGAGTCTGAGAATAGACTGTGGAGTCAAACAAAGCACTTGTCTGAAAAACATCTGTGGACAGTGAAGGTAAGTAGAAGAAATGAGAAAACACACCTGTCAAAGGAAAAGGGTTAAAACTGTGCTGTCTGCAATAATTGTTGGCGTGTTGTTGAAACCATTGTGTTTTGCATGTTAAATCTTTATTTTTTTCTATTTCTCTGTCTTTAACAGAAAATTTCGATACCACGTTCAGAAAATTCCAATGAACTGCAAACATTTACTTTCTACCTGTCAAATGTGGGCAGAGATAACCCCCAGGGCAGCTTCGACTGCATCCAGCAGTACATCACAAGGTGAAAGAAAACACTGACTTTTCACTCCGTCTGCCTTATCAAATGTGAAACTGACTTGTCTTTTCAGCAACTTCAAGGCTGATGTAAAATGTATTTTAATTGTTGGTCATTGTTGAAATCCTAAAACCACAGTCTTAGTGTCAACAGTCTTTGGATGGTTACCTAATGAGTGTTTCCAGGCTCACATTCTGTTTACTTCAGACAGTCAAGACCTGAGGTAAATCTGATGCCTAACAGACACAACCAATGGACACATCAGGACTTTGTCTCCAAGTTCTAGCTTTATTGACATGACACTAGTAAATGATATACGTTCTCTGTGTATTTTTAATAATCCATGTCATTAAAATAAAGTGTTTAAGGTGAGCAAGGTTATAAAAGTTAACTAAAACGAAACTTAAAACGAAAACTAAAATTTAAAATACATTGCAGTTAACTCAAACTAATAAAAACTAGAAAAGAAAACAAAAACAATAAGTAAACTAAAACTGTATCTTGTGTTCACAAAACTAACTGAAACTAACTAAAATGATAGAGAAATTTCCCTTAGTTATAGTTTTTGACAATATTAATAGCCTTTAGGATTTAAATTAATCAGACACATTTTCCCAACCAATTTTAGACAGTTTTCAGCAGTTGTCAGCGCCGTACAGCACCATCATAGCGATGTATAGGGATGAGCTTGTTTACTGCACTGACTGGCTGTGCTCTGTGCTGTGACAAAACGTAGAGGAGCAATGAATCAGAGCATCTGTAATAGTTTAATTGTTTCAGAGTCCAAGTTTTTATTTATTGAAGCTCACATTATATTGTTTTCTTATAATTTATGTTAATATTATTTTTATGTAATTTATGTCAACATTACTTTATTTAATTTATGTTTATATTTTTTATATTAAGTTTATATTATTTTCATGTGTTTAAGGCAGCAGCCAACAGTTCAGTATCAGCATTGACTGAGCAGTGAGCACTATGTTGAACTTGAAAATAAACTGTATGACAAAATATTTACTCTGACCTTTTTGAATCCTGCACCTGGTTAATAAGGTATGAAAAACTAAAACTAAACTAAAACTAAGCCTTGTTGCAAAAATCAAAACTAAATAAAAACTAGAATGCCTGCTCTAAAACTAATTAAAACTAAACTGTAATGGAAAATAAAATGTCAAAACTAGCTAAAACTAAACTATAATGACAAATCCAAAACTATTATAACCTTGAAGGTGATACAGGCAAAGGAAATGCAACCCTCAATCAAAATCCAATTTAAAAAAAACATTTTCCTTTTGGCTTGTGTGTTTTTATGCACAGATTATCAAAATAAGACTCAAGTTATTCTGAACATGTAATATACAAACTGTCAGTTTTTGACACATGCTCCAAGCTGTTACATTACAGCTGCAGTGACTCAAGACCTGCTGAATATGACTCCATGCCCATAAGCACTGAGCCTCAAAAACTCATTCTGCACACTTTCTCTTGCCTAAAATGCAAAAATGAACTGACAGAAGAAGTGAACCAGATGTCTGAGTCAAAAGAGAAGGAAGTGGAGAACTAAAAATGGGGAACAACAAGATCTTCTGTCTGACTGACAAGTTTTCAACCCAGTTATTCTGAAGGTATTTTATTATAACTGTTGAGTCAGATGGGGTTCATCATCATTTCTGACTGAATCCTAATCAACTTTGAGCCTCCGCTCACAATGCCAGCAACATCTAATTTTCTGCAGAATCCTCATCAAAGTGGAAATAAATCAGAGAGAGTCTGAGGATCAGGAAAACATTGGATTTGAGTTGTACTGTGGAAACACGGTTGGATGGAAAATGAAAAATAACAAAAGTGCCTTTAGTGTATTCAGTGGATCTCATCTGGGGAAGGAATGTATTGTAAAGGGTGAAGCTACTGTGAAAAGTAGGAGACTAAAGTAAAATGTTGAGAATTAACATCAGTTTGTGGATTCATATGAAGCATTTTTGGGTAAAATTCTCAAACCTGAAATTTAAGGAATGTGTCTCTCTCCCAGTCTCCCGCCCTAAACTTTCCTCTTTGTTTTGGCAGTGAAGGGAGCATTCAGCTGGACTGTTTGGGTGGGATCCAGGACAAGATTACAGTTTGTGCCACAGACGACTCCTACCAAAAGGCCAGGGAAAGCATGGCTCAAGTTGAAGAGGAGACTCGCAGTAGGAGCGCTATCGTCATCAAGCCGGGGGGAAGATACGTCGGTGAGGATACATGGCACACACACACACATACAGAGCACCAACATGTTCCTGTGACCTGCATGTGTTTGTGTAGCGATTTACAATGCAGCGCACTGGCTGTGTGGGTCTGGGGCTGATGGCTAAGAGCCAGCAGACTGCCAACAACCCTCATCTGTTACAAGGACATTATTAAATTTGATGGTGGTTTCTTCCTCTTTTACAGCACACTTTATGCATGCTGGCCTCCACTTCCTTCAATCTTTGAGTGTAGTTTAAACTACAGAGCTAATAATGCCCCTGTGCATAGCTCTTTGTTTTGGTGTCTGACCTGAAATATAAACACTCTGTGCAGCTTTGCCTTGCTGTCTGCAAAGAAATAAATCCAGTGAGAGCCTCTTCACTGTTTAATGATGAGTCAAAAATGTTTAGTCCATGAGTGCTGTGGAGCAACAGTGTTTTTCACAGTAGGAGGCAAAACAAGAATGTGAATCACCTTAAAAAGAAGGTCTCAGTTGGAGGAGGTGATGATAGCTCTTGTTTGTAATGGAAGGTGAGTTTGAGTGGATGTGGTAAAGATCAGTGCATGATACATCTTCTGTGAGTCATCTGCCAGCTCCTTCTGCCATCATCACTCACTTAGCTAAAAGATATTGACAGAAACAAATATATTTAAGACTGAGGTAAGAGCTGTGTTGTCTTTTCGAGCACAGTCTGCTGACTAGAATATCATTTGACAAGTCCTTTTTTCTTTTACCAACACTTCTATTTCAGTTATTAACTACCATATCTTACCTCTCCTTTGCCATTCATCTTCATCTCAGGCAAGAAAGTCCAGATCCGGAAACCGGCTCCTGGCCTCTCCGATATCGCCCCATTACGGAGGACGTCTCGGCCTGTCATCATCTCCAGCAGCACGCTGAAGAAAGGCGCCACCCAGCACAGGCCGCTCAGAGAGCGTCTGCTACACCTGTTGGCCCTCAAGCCTTACAAGAAGCCTGAACTGATCCTGAGACTGCAGAAAGATGGCATCTCACAATTAGACAAGGACTCCCTGGATAGTCACCTGCAACAGGTAATACACACATTCACCCCCCTCTGTTCTCATTAGTCACTCATTTTGACCTCAAGAGAAAGTTACCATGTCTGATTGTCCTTAACAGCACTGGTTCATCAGCTTTCCTTTGCCTTTTTGTTTTCCCAGGTGGCAAATCTAAATGGGAGGGACAACACCTTCACGTTGAAGGACTTTTTGTACAAAGAAATTCAGAAAGACTGGCCCGGCTACACAGAGGGTGACCAGCAGCTTCTCAAGAGAATCCTGTTTAGGTATGTTGGAGAATGAAGTTACCCTGACCAAAAAAATCCTATTTTTCACTTCCTCTCAACAACCCACTGTTATACCTTCATTAGTCATTGCTAGCAATGTAAAACACATAGAGGCATAAAGGTGAGGCAAGATCCTACCCCAACTGAGCTGGAATTGGAGATAGAAACAGAGGTAAAACAGTATTACTGTAAGATATCAAAATTTTTATGCCAGAGTGAGTGTTTGGTAGTATGAGTATGTATATTTAGCCCCGTTTCCACCAAGAGGGCCAGTTTGGTTTGTCTTGGTACGGCACGCATTTTGTGGCATTTCCACAGGCTAATCCCAGGACAAATCTCCAAATAACCTAGATGAGCCATCCCACTTTTTGGGACCCTTCTGAAGGGTTGCCAGACTAAACCGATGCGATCCCGGAAGGTGGAACTACAACACTGCAGATTGTTGATTGGTCGTCACTCACCATGTGACAGCGAATCTATTTCTCACTTGATTGTGTTTTGTATCAAAGAGACACATGGAAAACACAAAGAAGGCGAATTGCTGGGTGTAACCCATAGTAGCTCTATTTTTACTGTCACGTTTTTTTCTTCATTGGATTTATTAGCAGTGCATACTGTGTCGTGCTGCTATGGTGTCACGCTATCATGTAACTGGTGCAGCTATCGGCATCCGGCTTACACGTCAACTACCACGAGGGGCATGGTTGGCTGTGGAAACACAAACAGGACCAAGCCTGATTCAAACCAGACTGTTTGGTGGAAACAGGGCTTCTGAATCATGAATTGCATCTTCCTGCTCACAGTATTTTTTCTAAGATTGGCTGGATCTGTTCACAGTCACGCTTACATGGGATAATTTCTTGCACCAAAGTTACAGATGTAAAATGCAGCAACATGCCACCATGTTTATAAGGGGATACAGCACACTTGCCTTGGAGCAATTTATAAAGGAACAGATCATGTCATCAGTTAGCATATCAAATATCCCTCCTTTGAGTTTTGGTTTTGGACCTAACAATCAGAGTGTTGTGAGGTTTGGAATTCTGACAATGCAGACTGCAGAGCACCTTGTGTTGTTGTTTGTTTCGTCTTGGGCGTTAGCGAAGCCACAAGATGTTGGCTCTGGTATTTAAGAATTGTAGGACAGCCAAACACAATCCACTCACTTCCTTTCTAAAGAATGACATGTAAACACACAAGAGCTTGTTCTCTCAGAATCAAAGAACGAGGTTGATTAATATGATGGTATATGAGATATGCTTCAGAGTAATAAGGCTAACTTTGATTCCTCTGCTTTAGATATTTTTAAAATGTCTAAGAATGGATGTTTCTGTGTGTGGCAAGAAATATCCCAGTGTGCTTCACTGAGTTTCATGTACGTGTTGTATTTGTTTACAGCATGGGCTGTTGGCCTTTCCCCCTGTGGAAAAATCTGGTTTCTCGGGATCTGGGACTCTAAGGAAAAGCAAGCTCCCTGTTGGCTATATATAGAACAGGCTGCATTGCTCAGATTTCAGTTTATGTTTATGTAGTGGACTCAGGAATAGCTCCTTTCCATAGTAAACTTAGTTTTCACTTGTTTAACAACTGTAAAGGCACCCATTGTTCAAAAAACACTAATTTAATTCAACATATGAATCCTGTAACAAAAACTGATTATGAAATCTAGCTTGATGTGACACTGTTCCTGACTTAGTTTTAAAGTAGTAAGAGCTTTTGAAAGTTGTTCTCCACTTCAAGTGGAGTGAATGTTGACACTGTTCTTGTGTTACATTGTAGTTGAGTTTTTATTTTTCTATCTAGTTTTTCTTGTTTTTTTCTGTGTGCATGTGTCCTTATTTTCATGTTTAGTTGTGTAAAAGTGCACATGCTTCTACTCTGTGTGTGTCTGCTCAACAGTACTTTTTGCTCACTTTTTGAGTTTATCAGCTGACTAAGAACCACAACCTCCTACCTAACACCACCTCCCCCTCCCCAGCTCCTTCAGAGTTTTGAGCTAATGCAGTCAGTCACGCAGGAGCAGCACAGCAACACGACTGGAACGCACATGATGTAATAGTGTTCCAGCACATGCTGATCCGTGTGCGAGGTGGCATCGGTCCAAGGTTCAGCCGTATCTGCTGGCCTGCTGTCTCACTCGTAGCTCCTGCCTGTCTATGTGACCATCCCCACAGATACAAACACACACACACAGAACACACACACACACACACAGAACACACACACACACACACACACACACACACACACACACACACACACACACACACACACACACACACACACACAGAACACACACACCCTGATTGAACTAGGGTGGGGTGTTGACAAGACTTAGTGTACCCAACTGCCCTCTTTTGATAATGTCATCAGTTAGGGCAGCAGCATCTCTGCATGTGCAAAATGTTCCTTTAAATTTCACATTGTTTTGTCAAGTTGACTTCTTGTTTTTATCAGTAAACCCTGAAACAAGAGCTGTAACTCTTTGTCAAAGAGAACACAGCCAAGTTTAGCACAGATGAGCTTCTTGTCAAAGTTAATAAATAACTTATTTGATGAATGTCCTGAAAAAATAAAATGGAATTTTAGCATTTGTTTTGTTGTAGCTTAGTTTTGTCTTTCACAGAAACTCTGTCTATTTCATGAGCTGAAGCTTCATTGAGGTTCAGTCCATAAGTTGATGAGCAAAGCAACGTAACAAATGTGCAAGTTAGCTGTAGGTACGCGCTGACAAGCACGGCTGTGTCAATTAGACTGTCACAATCGCACAATTTTGCCAAATCATGTAGCTCTAAACATGAAACATAATGATGGATAAGAATAATTTTAGCTTTAAATCACTTTAATGTCATACACAAATTTTTGAGTGTGCATACTGTGGAACCTCCAAAACATCATCCATACCCAGGATGGGTTGTAGCATATTCCTCCTTTCAGCTACCTTGTCAAGCCACTAACGCTCTTGTCTTCAGCTAGCTACCAGATTTTTTTTTAGCTATTTAATAAACATGCAGCATATTTTATCTGTAGTGAAGAAAAGTATTTTCTGACTGCTGCAGACTGTTTGTTCCACTCAATGTTGCTTTGTCTATTTTTCAGAGGAGTGTGGCTATGATAAAATGCTGCTCTGTGAAGTAGGTCCTCCTTTGCTCTGTTGTCATAGCTACTCTCTCAGCCTCACAAATCAACTGTTGTGCCCTGTTTTTATTGTCCTCATTCATCTGCAGAACAAGCTTTTCACTGCAAAAAAAGCAGATGTATTTTTATTTCTGCTCCTAGGACATGCACAGTTCTATCAGAAAGTTCAAACCAGAACAAATAAAGTCTGACTGACATTAAGAGGAAGTTGAAAAGAATAAGGTAGTGATCAATAAGTACTGGAGTGAAGATCATTCAAGCTTTGTTTTTGTTTTGTGTTTGTATGTGTGTGCCCTCTTAGGAAACAGAGCCAGGCCCAGAACAGCTCTGCCCCTCCATTGGAGAGCCCACCCAAAGAGCCAGCCAGCAGCTCACCGTCTCAGGTGAGCTTCCTGTTCTCTCTTCTACTTCACCCTCATTCTGCCACCCTGATTTCACTCCCTCTGTTGAGTAGGTCATCTTATTCCTCTATAGCAAAGATATTTTGATGGCTATAGTAAATTATTTTTAGATACATTTCTGTCTTAAGGAACAGTTGTCAAATAATCTTGGTAGTTCAGCTCAGCTGTTTGCTAAGATTTTTGGTCATTTTTTTGTTGTTGAATTAATTCTCTCAGACTGTTTGGTGTTAAACCTGCAGGTTATAGGCAACTTATTTCCAATTGAATACTCTTTGTTAAACTCATGTTTGATTGTCTCCAGCACCTCCAAAGCTGGTTGAAATGGGGAATTTTTGGACAGGGATGTTTTGTTGGGTGTTTTGGGATTTTTTTTTCTACATTTCCACCGGTTTACCCACACAATAGTCTGCTGACTAGTAACTGGCAGTTTTGTGGTTTCTGGTATTTCCCAGGCAGGGTATATTTAACTCTTAAGCCGCATTCCAACTCTGTCATGCCAAAGATTACATAAAGTTTTTTTTTTAATTTTATTAATGTCCTTTGGATAAGCTGAGCTTTAGTTGTTCACTCGACATAAAATATCGTTGAAAGAAAGTTTTGAGATTTATCCAAAGGGGTAAGTCTAGTCAAGTGGCCCTTTCAGATCAAATTCTGAATTGCCGTGACCTCAATAACTGAATAACTAAAATGTTCTATCAAACAAAATCATCAAAGTACATTATATTATAGTCAAACTCTTACTTAAATGGCATGATTTCTTTGTTTATATATCTCTCGTCCTGCTGCTTTTTCTTTAGGTCAGTCCAGAACACTGAGCTATCCATTGTGTACACACCCATGAAGCAGAGCGTAAAGAGTCTCTGCTCCCCTCAGATTCTCCTCACCACAGGCACCTACTGTAGAGTATGTCCTTACCTTTCCCCTCCCTCAGTAAGCACTGCATAAACACACCAGCAAACAATACCATACGCTTATTTTAAGATTCATGGGTATAAAAGGTGAAGTTGTGGGAACTTTAGATCAATCAAAAATCAAAAGAAGGATCAGAAAGAGCCACAAGGCTCACAAGGCCAGACAGAGTCCACAAAAGGTTCAATCCAAAAATGGTTTTCATTCCTGCAAGTTTTCTGTATTAGATGTTTGAATTTTTTTATTTTTTAATATCAAATTAATACAAAAAGGGTACTTCCTCCTCCTTTTTTGTCTTTCAGTGGGATTAAACAGTATTTTTATTTTATAGCTATCAACTAAGGCAGGACTGTGGGTCTTATTCAAAGTTTGATGCGTTGTCTCATGCTTTGCTAGAAGACATTTTTCAAGAACAACTAGGATACATTTTTTTTCAGATTTATGCCAATTCAGGATATTGGCATAAATCTGAAACAGAATAATCAAATCGTGCTGAGCTTTATGTCAAAGAAAAAAGGAGATCTAATGGCCAGTGAAGGTGTTGTTCTGTGTGAAGTATCCATGAGGATGTTTGTTTGTGTTGGCCTTAAATACAACCTGCTGTTAAAAAACAGACTGCAGTGAGCCATCTTGGCTCTTGGCGGTGTATATTTGCTGTGCAGTTTATGACCTTTGTGATACAAGCAGCCATTAGCTGCCAACTAACTTAACAATCCCAGTGCCAGAGGAAAAAGTATGAGCATGTTTTTATCATTTCCTTGTTTCTGCCAGTCTTCATTTTGAAGCCAGTGTTGTAACTGTATACTCATAGGGTCTGCCCATTTTTACATTTTCCTGCTTTTTTGTCAAGCCGTGTGAATAGAGAGTGTAAAGGCAGTTTAGCAATATCTTAGTCACTTAGTTCAGAAATACTCTACTCTACAAGGCTAAGGACTGACAAGACGTCTGTCATTTTTTCATTTTGATCCCTGGAGTATTCTGGTTAGGACACATACATCACATCACAGTCACTGGCTCAGCCGCTCCCAAAGACGGTGGTGAGGGCTGAGTCAAATAGGACTTGTCTGTAATGTAATCCCTGCTATTGTGAAAGGACAGCACAGTCATCATAGTCTTACTGCTACTGAGAGAACTGGATCTCAGATACCATTTCTGATTCCCCTTTCCTTCTTCCTTTTGTTTTGTCCGTCCACTTATTCCAGATCCTCACCTCTGCTCCTTCCTCTGTCCTCTATATCCCAGGCTATTTTTGTTTGCTTCTGACCTGAACAGGAGTTTTTCCTCTCACTCACAAAGGAGTTGAAATGAAATTGAACCGTGTCTTAGGTTTTGCTTCTAACACTGCTATTTTTCTGCCAGAAACGGCCTGCTGCTGACTTCATCGACCCTCTTGTCAACAAAAAGCCCAGGATATCACACCTCGCCAGCAAAGCTGCAACAGCTCCAGTCAATGGCAAGCTCAGCACCTCCAACGGGAGAGGGGAGTCAGGTGTTGCTCCTGCAGGGGTGGTGGTTTCAATGTCAGACAGCGGCATAATGTCCAGCTCCCAGCAACTGCCTGTGCTGGACATCCCCCGTCCTTTTGAAGCGCTTTCAGACGTCAGCAATGACTCCAGCCACAACGGGAGAGACTGTGACTCTCAGGAAACAGCCATGTCCGAGAGACTCAGCCAACCTCCATCAGTGTTCTCAGCCTCAGTGGTGCTCACAACGCCCAGCGTCTGCACACAATCACCCAGACACACAGGTCTGGACGTCCCTACAGACAAGACTCCTTCATCCTCAAGCGTCAAATCCAAAAAGAAGTCCAAAAAGCATAAAGACAAGGAGAAGAGTAAAGATAGGGAGAGGGCGAGAGAAAGGGGACATGAGAAGGAAAGGAAGAGTCATGAGGAGCGTGTGCCTGAGCCCAACAGAGCCTGTGAGCTGAGCCAAGCCAACCTCAAAAGCAACAGTATTCCACACAAAAGCACAGGTGAAAACAACAACATAAAAAAACACTTTTTCTCCTGCACAGAAAGAAGTTGCATCAGCACATCAGTTGTTTTGGTTCTTTCTTTAATCAAATATATACAAACACTTTGTGCACACATGATTTTAATGGTTCTAAATACTGTATCAAAAATGATCAGATAGGCCTGTAATGAATCAAAGTAGTACTTGGACTCCAGTTAGTCATCACTGTGAGAAGGTGATGCAGCATGTGACCATAAAATGACTCACTGATTGAATGGAGACCCCTGGTGTTCAGCTTTATGCTTTTCAGAAGCCATCAGATGGCTTCTTTAGAGGATTCCTCATAAGATAAACTAATCATGTAGATTATAACTTTATTCTTAAATCATACATTAAAATGAATGCCTGTTGTTTTATTCAGGTTCCAGGCAGACACACAACAAACGTAATGTTCACTCTCCTGGTTTTTATTTCAGATCTGAATGGGATGTGCAACAGTACCAGTATTCCTCTGTCATTACCTGAGGTGGCAGACTATTTATTGTGAGTATTCAACCATTTTAAGTCTTAATTAATGAACTACCATAAAGCAATGCTTTTTTTCCCCATGAAGGATCTGTGTCCTTATTGACTCTATCAGAACAACTGAGCTTTTTACAAACTGTGAGACATTGACCCCCTTGAGTATTCTGAGGAAGCACAGAGAGACAGAGATGCTGTGAGCTGAACGGGAAACATGCATGCTGGTGTTTTTAGAACAACAGGAAGTTAGTTTTGTCATTTGGCCACTTACCAACATGATCTACAGTTGAACAATTGCAGTGAAGGCTGTGAAACACAGCTTGTTAAAGGAGGGAAGTACCATTGGCTTTAGCTGTAAATTGAAGTTATTGTGTGCTTTGAGTTTTGAATTTTGTCAACATATTTTAATTCATGAAGTAAACTCCTAACTTTGGATTTACTGTCGTACAGTTCATTCATCATAGAGCATTCTAGTGATGATAGTCAGTTCCTGTACGAACTGGTATGTTTCATTCAAAAACTGATTATAATGTATTTAGCACACTGTTTACACTTAAAGTAAAATAGTGCTTTAATAAATTGCGTCCATCGAATTGGCTCAAGTTTTTCCTCCAGACCTGAGTTGGTCCCACACTTTGTTTCTAATAGATGTCACATCAGCTTAAAGTCTGTGGGGTCTTTGAAGGTCTTCTTCTATTATTTGTATATTTCTCTGACTAGTAGTACCTCTTCTAATTTTACCTCTAGGAAGTACACGGAAATTGGCTCACCAGAGCAGCGTCAGAAGTATAAAAATGATTTCAACACAGAGTACAGTGAGTACAGGGATCTGCATGCCCGGATAGAAGGCGTCACCCGACAATTCACCGTGCTGGACAATGAGCTCAAACAGCTTCAACAAGGCACAGACAAGTACCAGGTAGATATATGTACATTAATTTAATTTAACCTTTATCTTAATGTTCTTCACTTAACTGGATCATCATCAAGTATTTCTGTTTCATCCCGACGCCTTCTTCCCTTTTTGTGTTTTTTATTTACAGACAATCCACAACCAGATACTTGAAGAGTATCATAAAATAAAAAAGGTAAGTTCAAGTTGTACTTGAATAAAGTGCCAAGTGTTACATGATGCCAACACCCCCGGGGCACTGTGTAAACTGATGATAAAAGGATATTCTTGATAGTTTGCAAATCATTACATCTCTATATCTAATTGAAAATAATGAAAAGACACCATATCAAAAGTTGAAAATGAGAAAATTGAGCTGAGAATGATTTTTCTGTAAAACATAAACATGTTACAAAGAAAAGGTTTGACAGAGTCAAAAAAGGAAAAACACTGAAAAAAGTTGCTAAAAACCACAACACCGGGAGGAACATCTAAACTAATTTGTAATGTGTAAGTGAATGGCTGTGAAAAGAGCTCCACAGAGAGGCTGAGTCTCTGGGAATAGTTTCTCTACCCTATTACAGACCTAGTAAGCAAGTCTTAATGACTTCAGTACAGCAAGTACAGGGCTGAAAAAAGTACAATATGCATCCACAAACACGGATTAAAACGAACACATCCCAAAACGGGACCACATTTAAACATGATCCAAAATCAGTTGACCTATTTGGGTCAAAGATAAAATGAGGCAAAGGAGGAAAACCCTCAGGATTTTATTCGACACACAGTAGGGCATTATTTTTTTGTAATCATGGACACAAAGCCAACATCCCTTGTTGTATGTGCAAGAGCTGAGGTCATGAGCTGTTTACACATTCAGGAAGGTTCTATCAAAGCTAAGAAACTGGTGATGCCATCCAAATAATGTCTTTTTCCAAGCGTATTTCAAGAAGACCATTAGTAGAAGTGTCTGGGTGTTAAACTGGTCTACCTGCAGTCCCAACTTCTCACCCAGTGAAAACAATTGGCACATCACAACAGACATAAGGCAAAGAGGACCCAAACCATTGAGCAGCTGAAGTCCTGCATCAGGCAAAAATGAGACAGCTTTTTTGAAACACATGTTGCCGGCATCACTTTTAAAATGAATCTCCTTTTTTAAATCACAGTTTTGGATTCTACATTTGATATGTTGTCTTTTTATCCAAATAAAAATTGGGTTTAAATGTTTTTTTAAATCATTAATTTATGTTACACAACTTTGTTGGAGTTAGAAATGTATAAAATCAGACTGTGACTTTTTTTTTTCTCTTTCAGACTAATCCAAACTATAGTCAAGAGAAGAACCGCTGTGAATATCTACACAACAAACTGGCACATATAAAGAAGCTTATTGGAGAGTATGATCAACAGCAACTTTAGGGGTAGTTATTAGACATTGTTTCCCTGTTATCTCTGGAAACTTAGCAGATAAAGGAAAACTCTGGATTCCACCTGTGCTAAATAATGTTCTCAAGCAAGATGCCATGAAGGGAGTATTCTCCTCACTGGGGCCAAAGGCTTTAGTGAGGACTGAGCAGGACACAATCTGTTTTTCTCTTTCCTTTTCTTTTCTTTTATGGTGGGCCAAGTCCATCTGTGTAGTTACAATGCATCTTAAAAAAAAAAGAAAAAGGTTTTGTTTGATTTTGTTTTCTTGACAGCCCACCCTGTGTCACATTTAGAAGTGTTCCCACTTTCTTGCAAGATGAGCCTTCAAGCTTGTAGGCCAAATGCAACAAAGATTTTTTTTTATTTTATTTAGATAAATTAAGTGACTCTCCCCATTACTGAATTTCAAGTGTTTGGATGTTGGATTTCTTTTTATTTATTTTTGACACTTAACTGGGGGGTTGGGTCTGTTTTACACTCCTAATATCAGTACTTAAAAGCTGTCTCCCTTATTTCCTGTCTTCACATCTTGAATGTCAGCCAGTATTTAATTCAGAAGCTGCCTTGCCCATCAAACTGGCCATCTGTTAGTGTTCATTATTTTTCTCTTTTTAAGAGGGGAAATTATCACTATTGATTAAATCAAAATGATGCCTCCTAATGCACACAGTCAGATGCAGGTTTTTGCACCTGGCTTTTTTTCTAAAACCATTTGCAGATGTCTTAACAGAGGGGACGTTGGAATGTGTCCAGTCACTCTTGAGCTGCAGATTTTTCTTTGAACACAGTCCCATCACTCTGTCACAGCCCACTGCATTGCTCATGCTCTGGTTTCAGCAGTGGTTCTTTGTTATGGTTCATCAAATTGTATCAGTTAAAAAAACTAGATTAAGCTATTAATTGGTTGTCTTTTCAGTTTAGGTCATGATGGCTTTTGTAGCAATAGAATTGTTCACAGTTATCTTAATGCTTCAGAAGATCCTTGAATTGTAAGATGGTGCAGATTTGCAAGCTTTTTTTTTTCTGGGAAATGTTCAAAAATTTGGTTGAGCCACTGATCTGATATCTCTAAGTTCCCTTTATTGTAATCTTAAAGAGTCACGTCAAAATTATGTTTACAGTGTCTTTAAAAAGATCAAATGTTTTGTCTGCTCATCGGCCCACATGCTAGTCCATCGAGAAGACTGTTAAGATGAAGCCATCCTCTATCATCTTCCAGGGAGAGCCTCTCAGAGAAGGAGGGCTCACCTGCGACCAGTGTTTGCCTTTTTCAAATGTGATGTCAGATATTCACGGAGGTGAACCTGAGACCTATTTACTGGATCAGCTTTCCTCTCTTAGAGGTGTCAAGACGACTAATTTGAAATGCTGTTCCAGAGCTTTACCTGATGAACGAGCAAGTCAAGTTTCGTCAGTGAATGCATTTCTTATATCAACCTTTTTATGTGAATATGAAGAATCAGCACTTTTACTCCTGATCTTGCTGTTACCTGGGAGTTTTGTCCAGTGACCTTTCTCTTTGTCCATCAGAGTGCATGCTTTATGAATGTGTTACAATGAACAGTCTTTGTATCTTTACTTGAAAAAAAAAACTGCCCAAGGATCTCAAAATCCGAGCAAACGCCTAGTCCAGCTGAATCAGTATGTAATCAATCCGCCATGGGTTTGACCAGCATGTATACCAAAGTGCTTAAAAGTGGAAGGAATCAAATCGCTTTACCAAATGATGGCAAAGGATCATGTCACAGTATTCTCTTTTTTCTGTTCTCATGTCTTTTCTCATTATTTATCATCCAGTGAAATCTGTGTCAGTGTTTTCTTTTGTGAAGCAACAGGGCGGTCCTTTGCCCCCAGCCTGGATTTACAGAGCTCTGCTTAAGCGCTTGGATGTGATGCAGAGTTTCAGAAACTATCACTCTCCTCATGCAAACACTACATCAAAGTCAGTCGTCGAAGGCCCATCACAGGCCCTGCTGGGTCGAGAGCAAGGCTGGATCGGGACTTGAAGATGTTTGGGCAGAGGACGATAATGTGAAAGTCTTGTCCAGAGTCAGTGGTCCTGTGGCCTTTATTAAGATAGTACACCTTTCTCCACTCTTGATGTTCCTTGTTTTGAAGTCATATATTTTACATGATCACTGTATTACAACTCCGGTCAAAAACCATTGTGAATGAGTTCATCACTAAATGCATTTTCCTCCAATGGAGAGCAAAGTGTTTGGAAGAAATGATATGCCAGCACAGGAGTACCGTTGTATGACTTGATAGTGCCAAAATGACCTGTTGTATAGGTTTTTTTTCTTTTCTGACTATATACATGCTGCTGTAAGGCAAAGAGGGCTTTGGAGAAGAGTCGTGAAATGTTGGCGCTAAAACCCAAAGCACGCTTTTTGAAAACCATAAGGGACTGGGACTGAAATTGATCTTTGTTTCAATAAAATTCTTAAAATCCTTATTTGTGAAATTCTGAACCAAGTGTTGCTGTTCATTATTAATATCTAAAGCTGAAGACTTGGAACATAAACAAGGACATTTTTCTTATCTTTCTTGCTTTCTTTCCTTTTTTTTAATTTTATTTTTTGAATTGTTTCAAATGCATTTTTACAGATACTGTTTTGGGGGTTGTTCACACGTGTAAATGACTCAGCACATACAGCTGGCTTATTTTCTAAAACATACACAATTATACAAATTTATATGACCAACTTAACTTCTTAGCCCTCAAGGAAGAACTAATGCATTTTAAAACATACTAAATGTGTTTTTGAAAGCTATTGTACATAATTATTCATTACTAGCAACTGATGGATTTTAGAAAAGTTGTGTTTGTATGAATTTTAGCAAGTTGACAGTGATTGGCATTTATTTACAGAGGCATGCTGTAGAAAAGAAAATGTCCTGTAGATGGCAGCAGCTTCTAGTCTTTTGTTTGCAAAGCCTCGATGCACGGCTGGCACACCTTTTGTTTTGTTTTAAAAAATGACAAATTGAATCAAAATGTTGGGATTCCTTTGGTCTCCTTAATGTGCAGGGTTTCTCCTGAAAGTATTTAGTTACAGTGCCTTCAGTGACAGCCTCTGCAGAGTTGAAAAAAGAGGGGTTAACTGTTATGTTTGAATACAGGGGGCTATGTTTGTGTTTCCTGCGTCTAATGATCATCCTCTTAAACCACCGTGTGTGTTGTTTCCTGCCAAGTCTGTGCCTTATAATACACATGGATTCAAAAAAGACCCCGGCATGGTAGCGTGGGCAGAACAGAAGATGCTCCTGTGAGGCACCAGAGAGGACAGGACAGCTCGCTGTAATCTGACACACTGTGAAAGATCCCAGAAATCTACACAGCGACTGTGTTCCAGTTGGCTGGGCCGAGCAGTGCCTGAGCCTTGCTATGCTGCTACTGGCTCCCATCCCAAAGCTGGCCTCAGTGCTGCTCAGGGAGCTGAAGGAGGGGGGGTTGCCTGGTCAGCGAGTTCACTGTGGCTCGCTGCCATCTCTCCTTCTCTTCAACATACAGCAGCATATACACGGACATGCTTACAAACACGTAACAGAGACTCTGGGCTCTGCTCCTTTTCTGTGCTTCAGAAGTCTTTGCAGTCAGAGAAGACTTCATTTGTTGTGAATTTGTGTGTGGAAATGCAGCTAGGGGTCTTCTCTTTAGATTTTCTATGATCACATCAGGAAGGTACTGTAATGTGACAATGTAGGCCACAGTTGAATTAAGGGTCAGTCAGTTATTTGAGGCAGTTGGTTTGCATGTTTGACGACGAGGGAATTTCATAATACAATCAACATATGTGGTACGTTATTTTCTCTGTATCCTGCATATCTTTGCCTAAAATCAGAACAAATGTACTCTTGGATTCATGAATCATTCATGTTGGTTGGCAAGAGCATTGCCAGACTTCCAGAACCTATAAGATGAGCAGCTTGGACCTCTGTGATGAGTACATAAAAGAGAAAAGAGAAAGAAAGTTAAACAGCTTTTATATTCATGACATAGAATGTATACTAACTTTAAAGTGTCAGTGAAGCCCTGTAAACCAAGATTTGGTGTTAGTTGTAAAACAGCAATAAGCCTCTTATTTGTCTAACGGTGCAGAAAATTGGGTACAACAGCTGAGGCACACACATCTGTCCACTGACCGTTTTTGAAAACCAGTGTAGAACTTTAGAAATGCTTCTCAAACAAGAGATAATTGCCTCAGGTTTACGTCAATGAACTTAAGCACAACTTCGAACAGGATTTTTGGTATGATTTTGAGTCAGAGAAAAAAAATTTAAGAGTATTTCACAAAGATGTTTATGACCTCACAGAAGATGTTGCATCTGAGATACTTAAGTAAAGCTGTCAGGCACACTAGTAAACAATGTTTCAAAATTGATATGAGTGCAGCCATGAAAGCTTTCAACAGTCACAATGTTCCGTAACAGCAGCAAGTCAGGTGTTTTGAGTGGCGTAAATGTTTTATGTAATTCAATTTCATGGATGATGGTCAAGCTTTTCAGCTATAATGCCAGGTCATATTCAGGCTTCACATGACTAAACCTCTTAAACAATACCAGCTCTGTTGAGGATTGCCTCACTGCATCAGCCAACTTCTATGAATGAGCTGAGGACATTTCTTTTTCCCTAATCTCACATCACTGTTGACCCCAATAAATCCCTTCAATACAAAGTAATTTCAGGCTAATTGGGTTCAACATTTTTCACAGAAATTCTTGAGTTTCTGTCTGTCCATATATGTACAGCACAATGTATGTATTAAAGATCTGCTGCATGTCCATGACACATGACGGGTCTAATAAGTATGAGTTGTGGCCAGTTATTCATTTCCTTTGATGGACATGTTTATAATCAAACATTCATATGTGTTTTATGCAAGCTAGCTGCATTCTATAGTTTGAATCTGCAGCGGTGGTCAAAACTGTTGGAGCACCTGACAGGTTTTACAGTGTTGACCTTTTTACCTCCAAACATGTTCATGAAAAAGTCAGATGTTTGCTCTGAGAACAAATATCAAAAAGTGAGTCCTTCTGTTTTTACCTACTTTCAACTGCCATATTTGATTTGTAAACCTTTGGCAGCTACACGTGTGTGTGTCTGGCATAGTGTCAATATATTTCCTAAGAATGGTATCCAATGCCTTCTGCAACTTGAGCCAAAAGCTTTTCTTTGACTGTACAATAGATCTGTCCGGTTTGTTTTCTAACCTGATGGGGTTGAGGGCAGAGCTTGAGGGGGCCAGTCCATCTTTTTTAAGTGTTCCTTATTATAGAGAAAATTACCTAAATCTCCTTATGATGGCACTATTCTGTAATATATAGACCATAATGACATAACGATGGCTTCACAGGTATTTCATTTGTTAAATGGGTATTTTAATGACCAACTCAACAAAACCAATGAAACATCAAAAATATCCAAAATATTCTAATTGTTTTGGCTATCACTGTAAGCTTTTTGATCTGGGTTCAGTATTCATTCCTCTGCCCTCCTCTGATCGTAAATGATACATAAGGAAATTTTAAGAATTTCTTTTTTAGACTTTACCATAGCACATTTTCTCTGAGACACTTGCAGCTCATACATATATAATTTCTTGCAACTGATATTGTCTTTGTTCATCACTATCACTGAGTTAGAGGATGCATTCAACATAAAAAAAAAGCCTCCCAGCAAAGGTGGGGGGGGGGGGAACACCCTAAAGAGATGTGCTCATACTGTATCCTGCCATCGGATACTTAGACATAAAGAGAAAAAATATGAATGTTCCAGGATTTACTGTGATTATTGTTGTTGTTGGTAGCCCAGGCTCCTTTTTATTTCCTCAATATAAGTCAGATATAAAAGACTTTGTGATTGCCGTAAAGTCGGCATAAACAATGTCGGCGTAAACTTACTAATACATCATTAGTTGATGTCCAGTCAATCCCAAAAGGTGTGTAACTGCTTTGGCTCAGCTTTCTATCTGATATTCTTTTTTTATAATTTAGCAAGGAAAAACATTTGGTTTTTATTCTGCGGTTCGTAATGGAATTGGATGTTAGCGACCAGCGGTGCAACTTGAATTAAAATATGCATACCTTGAACTATAAAGAAAAAAGTCGTGATGTTAACTACGCTCTTTAGTCGTGGGACGGGTGCTCACCACTCGTGCTTGGCCCACGCGCTGAGCTCACGGTCCCGTCGGTGACGTCAGTGTCCCCTCTGCTATCAGTGGCCCCCTGCCATATATATTCATGCCGGGCAAGATGGCGGCGTTACGGACGAGGTGTTATTGCCAGTGGACATAAACAGGCATTTTATTCAAAAAAGATAAACGAAGACATAGACATTACTACACTTAACTGTTTTATGTGTGTGTTCATCGCATAGTGCGCGTCGACGTCTTTTTTTATTTCAACGGTTTCAACGTTCTTTTCTTAAAATATGTTCACATTGTAGCTCGAGCGCTAACCGACCAGCTGGCTAACAGAGAGCAGTTACTAGCGAGCTAGCTATCTATCACAGCCAAGCCGCCGTGAAGTGTAGAATGGGAGAAAAGCTGGAGCTCAAGCTCAAATCGCCGGTTGGAGCAGAACCTGCTGGTTATCCATGGCCTTTACCTGTTTATGTGAGTGTTAACCTTTTTTATTTCACCTGTTTCACATTAGGAATATGTCTCTGTTTGTGTCTTTGTTAGCTAGTTCTCTGCTAACGTTGGCTAGTGGAAGCAGCCATGGCACGCTCGTCCGGTGAATCAGGTCATACTGGTCGTAATGGTGACAGACACGGGACATCAGCCAGCTACGATGACTGATCAGATATTTATCACCTGTGTTGCCGAAAAATACTCATAGAAAGTGGTGGGAGACACATTTCAGTACATTAAAGCTGGCTGATGGCTTATGTTATTAAGAAGTGAGAACAGCTAACCCAGATGTTGACAGTGACACTTTGTATCACGAGTTAAATTTTGAAGAAACTTAGACAAAACACTGCTTTTTTTTATCTAGCGTCATGTAAGGGTCACCATTACTTGGTTTTGTCAGCGAATCGAATCTGATTATGGATGTTCATATTGATAGCACATGACAGTGAATCCCGGCTTCATTTTTAATATTCTAATTCTCAGTCTGTTAACAGTGAACAATTACGAGATAAAGAGGTTACATGACCTGTAATATGTTTACATGAGGTAGTCAAAGCTCTGTATCTAGAAGCAGTATGCACGTGAATGACTAAATCACATTCCTCGAGTGCTTCAAGTGCTGTGCTGTCTAATAACATCAGTATGGTGGAAACCAGCTGCTTGTGTTAGCTATACCTACTGCATTGCAAATGTGTATCAGATCCCTGGTGTGTTTTCTCAGAGTTGGCCATGCTTGCCTTCTTTTGGTTGTATTTCCATGTCCTATGCTGTGAGCACGTCACTTGCTCGTCGTAGTTGACTCACCTAATAGGAACGGAAAGGGAAGTGGCAGTATGTTTTGTGGTCTTTCAAAGGTGTATATGGTTGTCTGAAACTTTCTGTCTCTTTTATAGTAGCTGCGGTAAGACAGTCAGCGTTGACTGAAAAAAGGTGAAGTTTCTCCGAATGTCTGAAAGGGTACTTTCTCTGTAACTCATTCTCACCCACACGAAACTTCACTGGCAATCCGGTAATGTCATTCTCATTCTTTAGTTTATCTCATCAGCAAGAAATTCAAGTCTCTGAGTCATAGGTATTTTTTGATATGATGAGCCACTCCTCTCTGCTTGTTGACAAAGTTGACCCTCCCCTTACACCATGCCAAAGTCTGATTACACTCCACGCTCTCGCCTTCATTTATTGCCTCACCCACTTCCTTATGCTACGCTCTGAGAGAATAAACATAAGAGCAGGCACGTCTGGAATTTACACTCTTGAATCTACTGTTGACCTGCCTGATAGCTATTTATACTGGGCCTAACTGTCACACACTGAATTAGAAACAGCTGATGCTCCTGCATGTGGAGTTCTGCAATATGGAGCCTATTCATGCAGTGCTCCCCTCCTGTTATCAAAGGGAAAACACTTCCTCTCTTTTTCCCCTCCTCTCATGTCCATATGGTCAGCTCTACAGGGAGGATGACACCAGAGACTGTTTCTTTTCAGCAATGCTATATTAATAGAATTCAGACACACATGCCAGTGTCTGTGCTCTTCGTATTCTTTTTCAGTCACGTTTCGTTGTCAGGTTTTATCCTCTTTACAGTGCGTGTATCAGTAAATCCTACTCCGTGTAGATTCATTCTTCTCTCCCACGGGGCGTTAAGATTGCTTATCTCACCCACAGAGCATGAACACAGCGCTGTCTGTGTTTGATACACACAACATGGCTGTTGTGCTGGCTGTTAAATATAACACATGCTGTTGCTGTAATGTGGCGTGCAGAATGAAACCCGTAAAATGCTCGGCCTTTCTTTTGCTCAGCGTTTCTCCTTCTCTCTTTCTCACCATCTCTCACCAAATTCCCACATCTGTGCATCTTTAAACGCTTGCATATGAAGAGCACCTCTGGTGTGGTTCAGCTCTTTGTCCATCTGGTTGTGGGTGTGGGCACGGAGCGAGCCCACATAGCATTTTAGAAGACACTGCTGCTGAAGTGCTGCTAAACATGTTGGATTTAGTGCTTTGTTGTTTAAGTATTTGTCTCCTTAGTTCTTTGAAACTAGCAGTGATAGCAGCACGAAAGAAAGAAAAACAAAAGGGAGCTGTCAAATTTGATGCATTGCTTTGCTGATTTTGAACGACTTCAGTAAACAGTGTTTATGTTTTGAACCACACCGCCATGAGTCTCTTCAGTGCAGTCATACTTGACATTTTTGATCAATTTACTCTTTTTATTTTCATATGTAGCTGAAAGATCATTAGTTAGTCAAAACTGAGCAGGCTTCAAGTTGAATCAAACCCGTTTGCTACCCTTTGGCAAAAGCTAATGTTAGCATTTCACAACCCCTAAGCTCAAAGTTCTCATTTATTACGCTACACACTATGAGAAAAAGAGTGAAAAAGCAAGTTATCAGTTCTGTTAAATGTGGTCAGGAACTGGCTGAAGTGCTGCTGTTAGCTGTTTTGTCAGCTCAATGTGTGACCCGTCCTCCCTCTAGATTTCCCATCTACCGTGTGGTTAATGAAGAAATGGTGAAGAAGCTTGTTAACTCATCGCAAGATTCATTCAAGATTCAAACTTTTTTATACTGGAAAATCCAAATGTTTTCTTGTATTTCAACAAGATAAAAAAAATAAGTTTAAAAAATTTTTAAAATATAATGAAATACTGTAAAAGAAAAGACAAAAATTCAGATGTCATCATCAGTGATCACGTCAAGACATCTGGTCAGGACAGCAGTGTGTGTGTAACCACTGATGACTACTGTTAACGATTTCATCCCTCATGATCTCCTGTTTTTAGAAAACAAATCTAGTCCTGTCATCTCGTTCGACACACTCACATCCTGTTAGTTCATCAGCCATCAGGAGATTTAGTCATCATTTGTGGTAAGAAGGAACAGCACTGGGTGTTACTGACATGTCTGTCTTAGTCATTTGTTCTCTTTGGAGGTGAACGTAGTGGAGGAGTGTGATGTGTAAAACCCCTGCACCCATGATGTAGAACAGTGATGTTAGAGGAGACTGACTGACTGACTGAAGAGGTGGTGTAAAGAGGAGGAGCTGAAATGCGTCAGTAAACCCACAGTGGGGAGAGAGGAGGGTCTCCTGTTCTTTTTGTCTGACGCTGTGAGCAGACAGTGTTTATTTTTAGCAGCAGCTCTGTGCTGGTGTTGCTGTGTGCAGTCTTTGTGTGAGCAGGTGACCTCCCCCCACCTCAGCGTCTCATTCTCTCACTTAGTCTCCTTTATACGCATGTATATCTGATGTTGCTCTCCTTAAAAACCTTTTTAAATATTTTTGCACATATTTTTCTCTTGTGAAGGACTTGAATGTTTTCTTCCTCGAGAGTGAACGACAGCTAGCTTGTTAAAACTGAAGTCTCTGCTACCAGAAAGAAGAGTTTTCCTTTGTTTCACATTTGCGTGTGTGCGCATGCATGTTTGAGCGTTGGCGGAAGTTTGCGTAGTAGTGGCGGGCAGTATTGAGCGGGAAGCTGGGAGCTTCAGGCTGTGAGCTGTTTGCTGTGGCTGCTGTGCCAGGCCTCAAACAGCTGACAAATACCAGGCTCCCCCTCCCCTCTCTGGCCCCGCTCACTCTCCCCCACTTTCTATCCCCTCGCGCTTTCACTTTCTTTGCTTTCACACTCTGATTTCCCCTCCTCTCTTATTTTCCGTCTTTACTTTCCCTCCACCAGAGGCTCTCCTTGGCAGTGCGCTGGAGCAGGAGACAGAAAGTGGGTCAGTGGGTCAGCTCAGGCAACAGGCTCAGGCTGGCTGCGCTCTGGGTGTAACTTGACTCCGCTAACTCCCAGAGCAGCTCAGCACTCGCCAGCTAGCATTGCTAACTATAGAGTCCCCGTATGGGACCTTTTTAACCTGAATATTCTTAGTTTGTAAGGCTTGAATTTGTCTTGGCCTGAAGGAGATGTTTTTAATCAAGTTTAAACATGGTTTGGAGGAGTCCTCCTGGGCTCAAATGTGAACTAAGTGAGCTGATTCCTTGCAGAGGCAAGATTTACTCCAGTGGAAAGAAATCCCTGAAACCTAGAGAGAGACATTTCCAACTTCAGGTTAACTAAGTTGACCATTTGCCCTCTTATTTGGTTGTAAAATAATGTCTGGGGGATTTTTTTTATATATTTTTTTTTTCTTCAAATCAATGTATGGTTTTGCCCAGCCTGCTCTACAGACCTTAAATGATTATAATAAAGAGCTGCACTGGGCTACTGGCACTATTCTGAGGTACCTATCTGTCAAAATGTTGAGCGTGCAAAGACCCAGGCCACTCCCTCTCTCAGATCAAAACAAAACATGCTCCGGCTGCCTGTGCTGTTAGACAGAAAAAAAAGACTGAAGTGGAGAAATGCTTTCTTTCATTTTCTTTTTCTTCAATTCAGAGTCATTATTTATATTTTCACATTAGCTCAAATAAAACAAGAATGGATGACCTCTTTATTTTGTTTATAAAAACCCTCCGAAGAGTTCTCCTTTCGTTCTTTTTTTTTAGACTAAGATTCTGAGACGTTTTTTTGCACAAGAGAAACACATTTTGGAACAATGTGCCACCTCTCTCTTTTTATCTAAGCATGTTAAGAATTTTATTTAGCATAGAAAATTTCACTTCAAACAGTACAGGAATGTTGGAAATGAATGTAAGGTTTATAAGGCTACTTAGTTGTCTTTGAGTATCTTTTGGCATTTTTGTAGTATATCCAACAGGCTGGGTAGGGTGTTCACAGTTTAACCATCCTCTTCCAGAATGACCATGTTAAACAGCTTTTTAAAGTTTGTCAACTGTTAGGGTGAGACTTTTTTAGCTTTAATTATCTCTCAGGGTTTTTTTTTATTATTCACTGCAAAGTTAAGTATTGAGATATAACAACTATAAGTTAAGTTTTGTTTTCAAAATCGTTTCTGTGTTTATATCTTCAGTGCAAACACAGCTACCCTCTAGTTACCATCAGAAGAACCAAAACAAGAAACTAAACCCTTGTCAAAACTGAAGCTTCAAGTTTTGAAGAATGGATCGTGAATGATTTAAAAGTTTCTTTTAAGCCTACAGAGCCCAGCGCAGCCCCCACATATTCATTTTTCGATTGGCTGTAGATTTGAAAACAGATAGTAGAGATCAATCATTCTTTTTTGCATTTAAAAGCTGGGGAGTTACACTTTCATTTTCAACATGTCACAGGACGCCGTTTCCTTCCACTATTGTGAATTAAAGAAATCCAGTAAAAAGCAACAGCAAAAACATTACAATCCAGACAGCGGCTGTTCACATCGCTTCCTTTGTTGAATAGACGTCATCACGTATTTTATGTTTACATTTTAGAGAATTTAAATTTAGAAAAACGTGTGTAAAATTTCCTTTTTTTGTATGTTTTTTTGACCTTTTTAGCAACTTATTTAATTAGTCTGGACATAGTTACATTTTAATAAAATTTGGGATGTAAGGGTGTATTAATGGAAAAGTTTAAGTTAAGTTTAAGAAATGGCACTACCACATGTAAAAACATAAAGATATGCTCTGGCAGATTTGGTATTTTGGGTCATTAGGGGTTAAATCAAACTCTGCCACCACACACTATTTGAACTTTTACTTTTTTCTTAATTGTAATGAATTAAAAAATGGTAGGGGAAACACTGTAAATGCTTTAGAGCATCTTGTCCAGGACTGTGAACCCTGGCTCACAAGGTTACATAACATGTCTCAGAGCCTGCGTCTGTCATTATTTGTGCTTCACTTTGTAACTTTGAGAGGGTTCTGTGCTTTTATTTGTGTCAGATCCATCATATGTGACTTGAGTAAAGAGATCAACCAGACACTGCCTTACACAGCAGTAACATGAGATCAAAAGGAAGTTTGTTCTTCGTGCATTGTTTTTTTTGTCATTACTTTTTATTCCTTATTGTAATATACTTTTATTTTCAGTAAAAGTACACAGTATAATATACAGATATAAGTAATACCACTACTGACACCACACCACAACAAACAAACACAAAAAAGTGCATTTGTTTCTAAACAAGTGGCAACCTCTGGTTTAAGAAAATGAGACAGTGCTGAAGTGCTAAAATCTTTGTTTCTCGAGTGTCACTTGAGGCTGGCCACAGAAGTACTGGAAGTCATTTACACACCAAGCCAAAAGAGCAGTTTTTGAAGCAGAAATTAACCTATTTACAGCCTGGTTCAAAAAACGTCTCCTGTCTGAGTCACTGTTTTACTATTGGCACACACTGTATGGGGTGAATTTTTTTGTAACTCAGCAGTTCAGAGGATATTAAGATTACAACTCGCCCAATCAGAGGCACAGTTCAAGGTCACATGACCGACAGGTGCCCTGTAGCTGTACACGAAGCCCTTGCCACTACCAATATGGCTGTGATAGCCGTTGTGCTTTTTCCGTTTCAGAAACAGACGAGTGACGTTGTGGAGACTATGTTCATGTTTTATACAGTCTATGGTTTTAAATCTGTGCAAAGTTCCTCTCCATCTCCTCTCACAGATACAGTCATTGCTCAGACGTGTTTTCTTGTATCTCCCAGCTTCTCATATGATATACTGTTGTGACGTAAACTTCTTGTTCGGTGCGGCTGGTTGAGGTTTCACTATGACTTTGGCTCTATTACTGTTTAACCAACTTATATGATGTGAATCTTCTGCTCTGTGCTATCTGGCTCTACATTTAGTTACAGATTTACGATGATCAGCTACTGAAGCCTGAAACAGAAGTAATGAAAAACTATACTACTATGTACCATAAAGCCCAATGCCACAGTAACAGTAAAGTTCAGTTGGAGTTAGCAGTGCTTTTAGAGGTGATGAAGAAACGTTCTGGTTATTTTGCAGGCTGTACTTTGTGGTGCTGTTGAAAGGTGATGACTCAAACTGAGAAGTGTTTCATGTTCGTCTCTATTCACAGGATAAACACCACGATGCAGCTCATGAAATCATCGAGACCATTCGGTAAGTGACACCAACCACGTGCACACTCCCTATGGTGACTGTGTCAAGTGTTTGATCTGGTGACAGTAGTGTGTGTGTGCTTTTTTAGGTGGGTGTGTGAGGAGATTCCAGACCTCAAACTGGCAATGGAAAACTATGTACTCATTGACTACGACACCAAGAGGTGAGCCCCACACTTACTGTAAAATCAGTTGTGAAGTTAACAGTTAACTGTTTATATGAATATGAAATCTTCTGTGATGAGTTATGGTATTGATTCTATGTTTTTGTTTTTTTTCACAGCTTTGAGAGTATGCAAAGACTTTGTGACAAGTACAACAGGGCCATCGACAGCATTCACCAGCTGGTGAGTCACAAACAGTGGCCTCTGGAAGTCGACCACTCTGTACCTGGACACTCTTAGTCAGTGTTCTTTGTTTTTTTTTTAGGCAATGCCAACATTGCAATATTAAAGATAAAAGTAAAATTAAGTCTAAATATGAAAACAAAGCTTATTTTACCAAGAGTTTTCACAAGTGCCACTGCTTTTTCATTCTAAAAATGTATATCAAAACATGCAATCTTTGTACAGCTCTTTAGGCCAGCATGTCTTGGTTGGGAAAAGGTTATTCCTTGATATACTCTTATATTTATCTAAATTACTTTATAATGTCATATTCTAGTGGAAGGGGACCACCCAGCCGATGAAGCTGAACAAGCGCCCTTCCAACGGGCTGCTGAGACACATCCTGCAGCAGGTGTACAACCACTCAGTGACGGACCCGGAGAAGCTCAACAACTACGAGCCCTTCTCCCCTGAGGTGTACGGAGAGACCTCTTTTGACCTGGTGTCCCAGATCATCGATGAGATTGAAATGATGGAAGAAGACACCTTTGTTGATCTTGGCAGTGGTAAGACTGCCTCATGTCCCTGGTTTCATAAAGAATTGATCCAACTCTGCATTTAGTTAATGCAACTTTGACCATAATGCCAAAAAGCCACTGAGTAGAGAAAGTAAGAAATGAAGCCAATGTGTTTTATTCTACAGGAGTGGGACAGGTGGTGCTCCAGGTTGCAGCAGCAACAAACTGTAAACACTACTACGGTGTTGAGAAAGCAGACATTCCATCTACCTATGCAGAGGTAATTTATCAGTAAAACAACAGCTGACTCTTACTGCAAATTATTCAGGCCCACACTGGCAACAGCACAGAGGGCTGTGAACAGTTCCTAAATGAAAGTTTGGATGGAGCCTTTTGGTACCTGACATGTTTGAGTATTTTTCTCACTGCAGCAGACATTGTGAAATAAACACCGTGAAACTGAGCAAACAGCATGTGTTCAAAATGAGTGTGATAAGTTTTTGTCTTAGCTGACCCCTCATCTTCTTTTTAGCAAATTTAACACATTCTCTGCCTGGTGTCAAAACCAGAGATAATGAGTCTGTCCTTCTTCTACCAATCAAAATAACCCCAACTTTATTGGTTAGACACATTGTTTAATAGTTATAGATCATTCATTTATTGCTGTTTACATAATTTACATTTTCAACACATTGGATTTCAAAACAGTGGTTTGATATTTAAAAAAATCTACATTTTCTCTTTCAGACCATGGATAAAGAGTTTAAAAAGTGGATGAAGTGGTATGGAAAGAAACATGGGGAGTACACAGTAAGTTGACTCTTGGTTTGACATTTACTCAAAAAGCACACTATGGCTAAATCTCAATGTCCCCTTAAAGTCTGAGCCCTGAGCTCTTACAGACTTTCAGCAGCGCCACCTGAAAAGTGGCTGCAAGGCTTGAATGGTGTAACTGGGAATGGGACAGCACTTTGTTGTTCTTTCATAACCTGTCACCATGTAGCTCACCTGAGCAGCATTGGGAATTGTTATTGGAGAAGTTTTTAGTTTAGATATAAATGAATACTTACCAAAAGAAAAGCTTTTAATCAAAACAGTACAATCACAAAAATGAAAGGGGCTTTAAAGATATAGAAAGTCTTAATTTATTGATTAAACTGCCCATAAGTGCATACAGTATGTGTAAAGTTGTATAGATTTAGGTGGATTACAGCTGTTTTATAAGTTTATTCTCAAAGACAGACATATTTCTGAGAAGGATTTAGTTTTCTGGATTCTTGTTTGCCGTCTTTTTTAATTTTTGGTTTTGCTCTATCATGCTTGTGGGCTTCCCTTTGGAATCCTGTGTTTCACGTCACATTAAACTTCAGGTTATTCCCTCTTGCTAAGTCTGCAAACATACCTACTTGTGGAAAAGGTGCACTGAGGGCTCGAACAGTTAGGGAGATCCCTCACACATTTTACAGCTGTAATTGACTTAGCAGGGACATGCCTCCAAGTCAGTGAGTGAGGACATTAAGACGGGCCCATGAACACAATTTTATTGCTGAATTCTCCCAATGTACTTTGATTTTTCCAGCTGGAGAAAGGGGATTTTCTGTCTGAAGAATGGAAAGAAAGGATCGCCAACACAAGGTGGTTCACTCAACCTGGTCCTAACCACTGTCATAAAAAATATTATTTCTTTCCTTCAAGAAAAAAGTGTCGCCGTTTGTGTTAGTTTGTAAGCTGGTCACACTGATAGTAAACATCACTAATCTTTCTGCACATTTTATATCCTCAAAACTTTTCTCTAACTTCTTTTTTTCTCAAATCTTCATATAAATGATACAGACATATTTTACTTCCCGCTGTATACATTAATAACCTTTCTGTTGTCTTTCTTTCCTCCAGTATTATTTTTGTGAATAACTTTGCCTTTGGTCCGGAGGTTGATCACCAGCTGAAGGAGCGCTTTGCTAATATGAAGGAAGGTTAGTCACTGATCATTCGTGGGATTAGAAAATTGTGGAATGCTGCCAGGTTTACTCTGAGTCACCAGAGCCACCATACTATGAAACATCTTGACTTCCATTCATACATCAATAAGAGAAATTTCTTCAAAACTTTTTCTTCTTTGTTTTGATGAACATTTATCAAATGATAAACCACCTCGATCAATGCACGAGAATATTTTTTTAAATGTTGATTATTTGACTTTAGTATGACAGCATTTGATGCACCTCAAATTTCCTCTTAAAGCCATTGATACTGTAACTATTCAATAATGTTTAGTCTATCAAAATTTGATACAAAGTCATCTATTTGAGCCACATTTTGCAAAACCAACAATGAAAGAATCGCAAGTTTTGTAGAAGTACTTCTGACACGGTATTCTATTTTTTACATGAGTCGTCAATGAAATCCAGGCTTGTGAAGGCTATTTATGCTCCAAAGAAGTAGTGCATCTAATTTTAGAGTGTGGGTGATGACGTGCTGCCATCACACTCTGATCTATTTATCTAATACACTCAGAAAAAACACTGATGGGACTCTCATGTTTCAAGCTCTTTTGATCTCTGCAGTGTGTGGTTACTTGAGTTTGTCGCCGTTAATGAGCTGCAACAAAAGGAGACATTTTGATAACACCTCAGGAGGAAACTGATCAAAGGCTGTAAATAAAGCTTTTTTAAATAGCAGGTGCAAACAGCCTTTGATACAGATTACAGTCCCGTAAGTGTAGCAGTAAACATCAGCACCTTCTGCTGAAAGCAGCAGGAGTAGCAGTGACTCACTGATTACGTGACTTTAACTGTTTGCATGGGTGATTTGTAAACAGTGGGCGATGATATCAGGTAGCTTCTGTGTTGACTCTTGGCCTTTGATCCAACAGCCTCACTCTGTCATCTGATTCTTCACTGAACATGAGAAGTGATTGATTTATGTGGATAATTTTCTTTGAGAGTGTTACTGCAGTGTCCTTGCAGCATCTAAGATTATTTGGAACATGTATGACTGATTCATCTTTGTTGCTTCTTTTTTTTCTCAGGTGGGAAAATTGTATCCTCCAAACCTTTTGCACCTTTAAATTTTAGAATAAACAGTCGAAACTTGAGTGGTAAGGACAACAGTCAGTCGAACATAAAACTTGTACAAACTCCTTTTTGCTTTGTTGTGCATTTGACTTAGTTTCTCCCGTTTTTCCTCTCTGTCCTGCAGATATTGGCACAATAATGCGTGTGGTGGAGCTCTCTCCGCTCAGGGGCTCTGTGTCCTGGACTGGAAAGCCAGTTTCCTACTACCTGCATACCATAGACCGCACCATAGTAAGGAGGATCACCCAAGTGCAGAGACATGAATTTGTTTTAGAGCAGAGTGTGACAAACCAAACACACACTAAATGAAGGCTTAAGCTGTAGGAGCAAATTATACATTAGAGACAAGGAGTAATTAGAGAGCAAGAGTAGTCTAAACACTAGAGAGAGGCTCCCTTTGTAACTGCTGTTATTGTCTTAATGAGTACTCTGTCCCATGTGTAAGTAATCTACAGAGAGAATGCAGAGGGTTACACAGGGCAACACACATGGATTGAACAGCACTGATATGTTCACTCTGGTTACCAGTGGGGTCCTTTTCTGAAAAGATAACAGGCTGCCTAAAATGTGCAAGTGATAACTTGTCACTTGCCAACATTTGAAATAGGTGTGGCTGTGGATTTGGGGCACCAGTAGATATAATGTTCATGCTGCAACGCCATTTTGGTCACTTGTTCTTCACCTTTTGAGGGGCATATTTTTATGTTCTTTCAAGGTCTTAAGAGCCAGCAGTCACATGGAGTGACGGATCACAGTAGCTGTTATTTTGGTAATTGGCTGGACCAAGAATGCAAGAACTTGTCTAGCCGACCTGATGCCTTTGAATCCTGTATGTAAACCAAGGCAAAGGACTGGAAAGTAATGGGAGCGGAAAATAACCACTCTGCATATTTCCATTTTCTTCCCATCTAATTTGTTGTCAGTGGAATAGACTGAATTACACTGATTAAATAAGATATGAACAATTTTTAAAATTAGATCATGGAGTTTGGGATTGATTGAAGGACTTAGTTTTAAACAGTTTATCTACATCAGAACCAGTATTGGCTTTATTATTCCTGAATTTCCCTTTGGGATAGATAAATAAATAAAATACTTTTCATTTCATTCCATTCATTAATCTCAGGGGGTCACTGTAGTTGTTAGTACAATAAAATACACAATAAAGGAGAATCAGAGTCGTAGTAGAAATAAAAAAATAAATGAGGAATGATTGCTGAATACAACAGAACAACTGTAAAATAAACAAGAAGGGCAGAGTTATTGGAACAAGCTTTTTCCAAAAGTATCTGTGTAAGTTTATTTTGGTGCAGCCTCAGCTCGGTAACGTCACTTGGGATGGCATGGTCAGAAATACTGTTATGTAGCCAAGTCGTCATAAGATAAACTGAACTGCAACTCCCTCTGACTCCTGGCTAGACCTGCTAGCTCATCCATCTTGTGTACCACAGATCTCACAAACAACAAAAAGGGAAACACATCTTGAATGTATGTTTCTCTCCATAAGCCTTGTACCAGCTCTCTTCCCCCCTAGTTTATGCCTCCTCTTCATCCCATGTGCATTTTACATATTCAGAGTTCTGCTGGGATCTCCAGCGGTTTGTTTCGTTGAGTCGGCCGGCTTCAGAGCTACAAGCTGAGCATGGGCGTAAACGTGATGTTAGTGCGCAGTGCATCAACAGCAGCAGCAGCAGTGCAAGCTTAAGATTTGCTTCTTCAATGTAAAACAGTCGCAGCTCCTTCCAACCGCTCGTTCAGAGATGGAACAGAAATTGGGAGTCAGGCTGTTAGGATAATACAAAGTTTATGATAAAATTTGATATTTTGATAAATGAATGAAAATAATATTCTTATATCTGTTATTTGTCTTTCAGCTTGAAAACTATTTTGCTAGTCTCAAAAATCCTAAACTCAGGGTAAGTCAAGTTCTTATTCTTCTTTTAATGTAAAGTTCAACTGTATTCACTCAGTTTTATGTACTCCATATTTTTTTTAAAAAAACAATTGATTTGTCTTTTTTTCAGGAAGAGCAAGAGGCAGCTAGACGACGTCAGCAGAAGGATACGAAAGACAGTAAAAGCAATAGCACCACCCCCACAAAACCTAAAGAACAAAGCAAGGTAGAAAATGCACACATTACAGAAAGTATTGATGGGGATGATGAACTGTTTCTTTATTGTGGGTGTATTCCTTCTTGAGATACTGCGTTTCATGTCCATTTGTCCATGTCTATGACAGCAGGACTCTTGCGGTGAAGAGGAGCGTCCAAGCTTGGTAACAGTGGTCAAGCCCCCTGCCAAACCCCGAAGAGCCCGACTCCTGTCCAAAGGTCGCAAGTTGAACAACAAGAAACGTGGTCGACCCAAGAAAGCTGCACCGGCCACTGAGAAGAAAAACAAGAAGAATCAGAGCGCTTTGGAACTGCTGCACGCCAAGACCCTGTCTGCAGCACCCCCTCAGGGTCAGACAGCACACACTCTGAAATTACCTTTGATTTAAAGCTTGTAATGCAAAAAGCAAAGTGTCTCTTTTTAAAATTTCTGCTGGATGTTTTTCCTCACACTCAATCCTTTTTTCTTGTGTACAGATGCATACCGGCCACCTCAGAGTCCTTTCTACCAGCTACCTCCCAAGGTCCAGCACTACCCCTCAAGTCAACTGTTGCTGAGCCCAACTCCTCCTGGTCTGCAACAACTGCTAGGTGAGTTCATGTGGACTCAGGTAAACTTCTCATCTAGTGTTCTCCCTTTCTATACAAGTTATGTTACCCCAGAGCCTGTTCAAGTCTGTATACAAAGCTGCTTTCATTTTATTAAAAACTTCCAATTTATTGTAATACTTGCAGTCTTTTATTAAGGTTTTAACTTTCATACTTCCTTTTAATAAACCTGCTGTCCTATTCAAAGCAGCCAGATCATCGTCATAACCAGAAAAAAACAAATGAAATCAGATTCTCTTTGGAATTAGCCTATTTTCAGTGCTTCACAGCAAGTTTTGGGACTGTAAGCCAAGCTGGTCCAAACACAAGCTTACTAAAATAATTCCTGTGGTTAAGTAATAAAGTTAGGGAAAATGGTGACGTTATTTGAACACCAAAAAAGGTGGACTATTGGAAATAGATCAAAGGAATGAATAACTTCACATTGAACTGCCAGATCTGATTTTGGAGTCAGGCACAGCCCTCACCTACGCTTATAAATCATATTCAAGCATGCTAACATTTTCAAAGAAGCATTATCTAAATATCTGAGGTCAGAAAGAGACACGAAGCCAGGTCAGATACTGCACGTCGTTATACAACAGCTTGACATAAAGCACAATGTCTGATTTTCTCCTCTTGTCCTTTTCCATCTTGTTACAGATAACATCAAAGTTCAGTACCTCCAGTTTATGTCCTACATGAAGACTCCTCAGTACCGCTCCAACCTGCAGCAGCTTTTAGATCAGGAGAAGGTAATTACTGCCACCATACACACAACTGGTTTTCTTCTGCTGTGTGTTTTTTTTCACCTATCTAACCTGCATTCCTGTTCTCGTTTGTGTCTGTCTCCAGCAAAAACACAGGGACCTGTCAGGGCAGGCAGAGCAGCTCCACATGGTCTGTCAGACTCACAAGGACAAGATCAAAGGTCTCTTTCAGACCAAACTAGATGAGGTGCGAGCTTTTGTTTTCGTACTCACTGTTTTACACAGTTGATACAGCAAAATAACTCTGGTATCTGAGCACTATAGAAATGTTCTCAGTTTGAAGACTTCCTGGGATTTGGTCTTTAAAAGTTTGCATTTTAAATGAAAAAGTTGTATTCATATATTCATTTTGCAAATAATGGGGTTGAAAACATAAAGTAAAAATCAGGTTCAATGGGCCTCATTCATAAACAGTGCATATGCACAGATTTGTGCTTAAATTGTGCATATAGACATTTGAAGCACAAATCTGCGATTAATCGATATTTTCTTCCTTGAATTTGTTATTATTCTGCAAAAAAATTAGAACCTCCTCACAGCATGTATATGCACAAATGATGACGACCAACTCTCTCAGAAAATGTAAACGCGTACTCTTAGCTAAGTGCACCATATATTTAAACTACTTTCAGTAAAAGAAAAAAAAGCTTTGATAGAATTCTAGAATAAAAATTGTGAATTAACTAAATTATTAAATAATCATGATATTGATACATATTCAGCCTTATTTTACATATAATAGATGTCCTTATATAGATGGGTCAGGCATGGTTGTATGCTGATTGAAGGTTGGGGCCACACGCCTGTCAATTTAGGATGAATCTGATTCACTACCATTAGTGCTGCACGATTTGGGGAAAAGGTGCGATTTGCGATTAGGTGGACAATATTGTGATTGCGATTGTGCTTGCGATTTGATAAAAAAAGTTGTGTCATGACTTGCTTGGTTATCATGGAGAAAAATCTGAATTGCATGTGCTGACATTGCAATTGCGATTGGGATAATCGTGCAGCCCTAACTACCATACACACCATATGGAGTGAAGAAAATTGGCAGGAGGAACCTGACATGAATTCAACAATGATTTAACGCTACCTATGTATGTTGTACATCTGTTTTAACCAGCTGGGAGTAAAAGCCTTGACTGTGGAGGATCTGCTGCAGGCCCAGAAGGAAATATCTGCTCACAATCGTCAGCTGAAAGAGCAGACAAAGCAGCTTGAGAGGGACATGGCCTTGCTGAGAGACCACAGCCTTTTGTTGGTGAGTACTCAGGGCCTGTTGCTGTTGTTGTAGCTCCCTCCACCTATTTTTTAACTATACAGCATCATCCAGAGTAATCCCTTCTGCTTTACATTCATGTGACATTAGCTGAAATTTAGTTCAGTTGTTTGCACTGCACAGCCTGTTTAAGGAGCTGAGTTTAAGTACTCTCCAGTGAAAGAGCATTCTCCTAGCAAACAAATAAGTGTGTGTTTGTTGTTTTGCAGCTGAAATCTCGATGTGAGGAGCTGAAGCTGGATTGGAGCTCTTTGTGTCTGGAGAGTTTGCTGAAAGAGAAGCAGGCACTGCGCAGACAAATCACTGAAAAACAGAAGCACTGTTTGGAGCTGCAGGTATGTTCAGTCCATCTCCGGTTAGTTTGATTTATTTACAAAAGATTGATCTCCCTCCTCCAGCTCTCATATACTCATTCATGCTTGCTGTGTTCTGTAGCCATCCTGCTGTACACTTTTGCTCATCCCACTCTGTTCAGAGCAAGATTAAAAGGAATTTTGTCTGAGTTAGTTTTGGTGTGGTTACCTAAAAAGTGAATGCTGTGCAGCTTTTGGAAGAGTGAAAGAAATCCTCTTACAAACATATTCCTCGATAGTTCATCTTTACCAGAGGATGCTTGTTAATCAGTACAATGGCTCCCTCTGGTGTCTGTTTGCAGATTAGCATTGTGGAGCTCGAGAAAAGTCAGAGGCAGCAGGAGCTGCTCCAGCTCAAATCCTCGTACAGCCCCTGTGACGGCTCCCCTTACAGAAAGAACCTGGAATCCCGCTCTTCCACAGATTTGGACTCTTCAAAGCTTGGCCTGTCTTCAGCCCCGGCCCTCAACGGTGTCAGCCCAGAGCTGTCCATGAATGGTACCAGCTCACCCTGTTTTGACCGTGCCAACGCCAAAGGAGAGCTTCTCTCACGCTACCTTCCCATCTCTCCAGACCATGAGATTGTACCTGCCACCACTGATGCCCGGCAGAGGCAGCAAAATTCCTCCCACGCTCTTCCTGATTACACACGCTTCTCCCCTGCCAAAATTGCCTTGCGGAGGCACCTTAACCAGGACCCAACTGCTTCTGCCCACTCAAGAGCTCCTGGATTGACCACACACAGGTCTGTTGGCTCTTGAAGTTCCCTGTTTTGATGATTTTTATTTTCATATTCCAGGTCTATAATTTGTTCCAGACAGAGACCGGAAGATAGATTGGGTGAAACAACTTTTTTCTGTTTGTAATTACAGGGAAATGATTGGTGTAAATTCACTGCATGGAGCCAAACAGAACTGCTGCTCTCCATGTGCGTCTGACCCCCAGAGTACTTCTAAAGGTTCAGAGAGGGTAAACCTTTAACTTTCTTTTCTGTCCTCACTTTTTCTTTATTTCTTGTGATGTTTCTCACTCTCACTGTTAATAAATGATTTTCTCTCGCTCTTTGAAAAGGGTAAAGAGAGGAGCCCATCTGCTCAGGGAGACAATAGCATCACAAGCCTTCCTATAAGCATCCCTCTGAGCACTGTCCACCCGAGTAAACTCCCAGTCAGCATCCCTCTGGCCAGCGTGGTGCTGCCCAGTCGTGCTGAGAGACTGGTGAGTACATTCATGATGGGATCAAAACTACAGTCCAGCTGAAGATCCAAACTTGGGACTATTTTGGTCACATAAGCTCAAGAAATATACTTTGTGTGACCTCGGAATAAATGTGGGAGTATTTGGGCCTGCATTAACTCAATGTTTTGTTTTCATTGAAGTGAAAGTTTTATTATGAGTAATGTTCATTAGTAATGCTTGCTAAGGGGCGCAGTGTAATGACACAAGCAACAAATAGCAGCAGGGTTTTTCCTGCATATAAAGTTGTGAGGAGGCTGCCTCAGCCAGAACACTGTAGTGTTTTCTCTGTGGGGAACACCATTTTTCCAGGGACTGAACTTGGTCCACTGTTAACTGTGCTAACATAGTGGCAGAGAGGAGGGAAGAGTTGAAGTTTTGGTTGTGCCCCTCAGTTTTTAAAGTTTTGGTCACTAAATCAATAGATCCCTGAGTAGAATCCTGCTCTTTTAACTATCATTTTTCACATTTTAGTTTTTTAAATGCTCAGGATTGTTTTCTTTTTTTGTTCAGAGTTTAAAGTAATAATGCATTTTCTGTGTTCAAAATTTCAGAGAAGTACTCCAAGTCCTGTGTCTCAGGCAGGTCAGACGAATGGTAAGTTTTACCCTCTAATGAATATTGGTTCATATCTACTTAAAACGCTGCTAAATTGAAGAACCATGTATTATTTTGGCTAACAGGGTTGAACACATGATGAATGTTGAATAGTTGATGTGATAGTTGGCAGTTCTTCCTGTGTGTCCTGAAGCATTCATATTGAAACGCTTGGGTCTCTGTGCAGGTTATTCCTCCAGCTCAGGGTTGATGAATGGAGGACCCCACCCTGAGGACCATAACGGTGCTTCTTTATCACCTCCTTCACACACCAACACTCTTCTGACAGGACCAATGGGCCGTGGAGGTCACATCCAGAGCCCCCCACTTAGCACTGGAGGGGTACTCCAGTATGCTGACGGACCCCCAAGGATTATTCCAGAAGACGGACAGGATCACCTGGGAGGAGAGTCGGACATGGAGCCTCAGGACTGTGAAATGCGGAGGAGGATCTTCTTCTCCTCTTCCTCCTCTTCATCCTCGTCTTCCTCTTCGTCAGGCAGCGGAGGCAGCACTGGTGGAGGATCACGCCTCCACCATCACACTGGCAACTCAGCCAAGCAGGGATACCACGGTAACCATGGAAACCACCACCACCAGTCACCCGGCACTCAGCATGCTCACCAACCCACACACACGTTGTCATCGCACTCTTCTCACAACCTCGGCCCTCAGGAGGGGCGGAAGAGGGGACGGAGGAAGCGCAACTCTGCGATGTCTGTTACAGCCGGCGGATCCCCCAAGAGGAGGTCGTTCCCCGGTCTGGGCTCCAACAACCACTCCTCAGGATCACCACTCAACATCAACTCTATGGTCAGCCACAAAAAGCACAACTAATGTCCCTGATACTCTGAATATTCTAAGTTTTAAGCTTCAGTTGTGTTAAATGTTTCCTTTGAGCCTTGATTTCGATTATCAGACCTCCTCTAGCATCTGTTGGACTCAGGTTGTTAACAACACATCTTTGATTTCTCTGTGTATAACCTGTGTGTGCCAACAGGTGAACAACATCAACCAGCCCCTGGAGATCTCTGCCATCTCCTCCCCTGAACAATCGAGCCGCAGCCCCAGTGGGCCTGACCTGGACCAGCCTCCCATCTTAAAGAGAGAGCGCCCTCTGGAGCTCAACGGCACCTGTCGTTACTCCTCAGCCCCCAGCTCAGATGACGAGGATTCAGGATACCCAGCCGACAGCTCCAGTTCACGGTAATATAGTTCTGTGATGTTCTGCATTTTAAAACATGGCTTTGCTGAACTCCGCTATAGTTTCCTTTTCTTTTCCATGATGTAGAATAGTGCTCCTAAGAACATCGCTTGGTAAAAGATTTCTCCTCTAATTCAGGATGAATGTAGTGATTTTTAAGAAAATCCTCATTTTGCCGACGCTGTCTGTGCCTTTTTAAAGTTCAGTTTATCTCAACACACTCTATTTTTATTTGTTGTTTTGTTTGTCTAGAATTGAACGAAAAATTGCCACAATATCCTTGGAAAGCAGAGATGGACCTGGTAGACTAGGAGATAATGAAAGAGGTATGAATTAAACAAGAAACATTTATCAATGAAACTTGATTCTAAACTTTGAAAAACCTGTAACAAAAAGTCTTTTGCTCTACAAGGCAGGAAATCTGGTAGCAGTAGTGGAAACAGCACAGGCAGCGAAGCCTCCTCTTCCTCCTCTTTGTCCTCAACCAGCAAGTGGAAATCCACTTTTTCCCCCATTTCTGACCCAAAGCAACCCAACTCTGACATGAGACAAGGGGGCTCTCCATTTGGCAGCCACAGCCGGGGAACAGACTCTGATTCTGACCACAAACAACAGCATCAGCAGATGAAAAGAGGCAGTGATGGAGAATCATCCACCTACATGGCCGCTAACCCTTTCCTCAGTCAGGAGGCGGGAAGCCGGGGCGGAAGCAGCGGTGGCGCTGGGGCTGCACAGGGCAGTGGTTCAGACCAGCGACAGGCCCTCCAGAAGCAGAAGACCAGTCGAGAATGGGAGCTGAAGACCAGCAGCAGCCTGGGAAGCCAGAACCTCTTCATTGCTGCTGCAGCCGCCAGCAGCGGAGGAGGCATCCTGAGCGGGAAGGTGGGAGGAAGTCCTGTAGCAGTTTCCTCAGCGACAGGATCAGCCGTGGGACAGTACCTGGGGGCTCAGTTCCCACTTGGTAGCACCTCAGTCTTACAGTCCTTGTTTGGGGCCCAGACGGGATCAACAGCAAATGGGACTGCACGGCTCGTCAACGGACACTCAGCCCTGGGGAGCTTCTCCAGTGCGGGGCTGGCAGGGGGAGCGGCTGGAGGTGAGCATCATAGACAGAAATCTGAATCTGGATCTTTACACAGATGATGTTGAGGTGATAGTCTGGGTTCACCAGGATGTGAAAGTAGTGAGAGTCTGAGGGGGAGGGCCTGTGAATAATGTCAGGTAAGTAAAGTTCCAGCGCTGCTGTTTGTGTGTGCTGCATCGCTTTGACATGGACTGGCTGCTTAAACGCTGTCGCTTGAAACACCCTCAGAAAATGTTGTAATGTGCAGAATCAGAAATCAAGAGTAAAAGATTTAAATGAAAAGTTTATCAAACAGTATGTCTGTGAATCTGAGGTTATAATAATGATAATGTATCCTTGTGAGCTCATTCTCTGTGGGTGTATCTGTAAAGTTTGTCATCAGAGTCATTTCACCTGCAAGCCAACATCTCAAACTGTAAACCAACGTGTGACGATCAGACTCAGACTGGCTCTCAGTGAACTGACTCTGTTTGCTTTCTGTGTGCTTGTTGAAGACTTGCTTGGCGCTATGCACAACCTGGCTCAGTCCTTGCTTCTCTCTTTGTCCCCCCTCCCTTTTGCTCTCTTTGGCACTTCTGTCTGCTCTCTCCTCCCCCTGTCTCCCTCCTCCCCCTCCCTCCATCTCTGCTGTATGATTTGCAGGTATTTTTCACCACGTGGTTCCCGCAGCGTCCTCCCATCAGTTTGGGGCGACGCTGCCCACCTCTGGAGGCCTCAGCTCTCTGCTCAGTCTCTCCTCCTCTTCCTCTACATCCTCCCAAACCCAGCAGCACTCCACACTACAAGCAGCCTCCACCACGCGCTTGGCCTCCGCATCCTCACCTCTCCCCCACTCCCTCTCCCAAGCCCAGCACAGCCGCATCCAGTCTGTCCTGCACAGCCCCTCTCCTCCCACGCTGTCCTTGCCCCCTCCTCCACCCCTGCATAGCGCCCCTTCCTCCTCCTCTTCTTCAACAGCTACGCACTCCGACACCTCTCCATCCTCTCGATCAGACCCCCACCACTCCTCTCGCCTGTCCCACTCCGCCCTCCACCACCAGAGAGCTCAGTCATCCCTCTCCATCTCCTCCTCTACCTCTACCTCCACCTCTGCTTCTGTCTCTGCTGCTCCTGCTACTGCTACCCACTCCTCTTCCTCTCTGTCAACCTCCTCTTCCTCGTCCTCGTCCTCGTCTCGCCCATTTGCTGTGCACTTCTCCCCTCGGCTTCCCCCACCGCCACCTGCTAACAGCACAGGTGGTGGTGGGAGCATGTGGAGAACTCAGAGCATGCATGGTGCCCACACCAGCTCCCAGCTCCCCGGCTCCCGACCTAGATAAGGTTTGGGAGTGAGCGGAAGGAGGGATGTTGGAGAGGGAAAGGGCAAAGGGCAATCAGGGGGTGGAAAGAAGGAGTGAAATAGAGAGAAAGAGAGACTGGTAGGGAGTGTGAGAGACAGGTTATCTGTTTTCTCTGTGCTCCCAGAAGCCTTTTACCTTGATTGAACAAGGTAAGTCACTTCGATGTTTTCAGACTCTAAGTACAAAAACTGTGCTGGGTGAAAAATGACAGGAGTCAATCCTTTCTTGTCTTTTGTTTCTCACACTGTTTCTTTTCTCCTTCTCGATGTTTCAGGTAATTGATGAAAACTACCTCAACATTTAATAAACTATGCAAATGTCCAGGTGTGGACCAGGGCACTCTCCTCACTCACTGGTGCTTCAAAACGTCTCCCGCTACCCAACTGCCTCCAAGACCGGCTTCTGTACTGGGAACTCCTGACACACGCATGAACACACACACACACACACACACACACACACACACACATGAACACACACATACAGAAACTTTAATCTTTCACCGTGGTCAGCTTGAGCAGAGTTCTTCCAGCACTGGTCATGTTTGTGTGTGATGTGACTGCTCCAGGATCACTCGGCTTCATCATGAAGATGTCTTGTTTAACATTAAGGTGCTCAATGAAACTGTGATACTCGACTTTCTTATCATGGTCTCTGTAATAAGAACTAGTGTTAATCAAAACAATCTCCCCCTGCTTATTTATTGTAATTTATCTACAACAGATTGAAGCACAAAGCCCATTTTTTGAGCTTGATCAGATCATGTCACATTCCCTCCAAGTTTCATCATTGCACACAAACACTGACCAGTTCCCTGAACCCTGCTCCTCAGAAGTCATGCAGTATCAAATCTCTGCATGCCTGCTCTTTCGCTCTGTTATCTCCCTTCATTCTTTGCTACGTCTTCGAATCTGAATCAAGTTGAGGGACGGTTGAGTCACAGTTATTTGTGTAGCAGAAGATGTACAAGTCAAGCCTGGTTTATTGACACCCATTTAATGTTTAGCTAATGATAGGCATATGATTTTAAGATCTGACAGACAATGAAGTCCCTTGGCTTGAAAGAAAACTATGAAAAAAAATCCTTCTTTGTGACAAACTGGTGTAACACCAGTTGCTAAGTGATAAAAAAAAAACAGATTTGTTCCAACGTTTCCCTTTTTACGTCACTCATTTTAGATCTTGGCAAAAAACTTATTATAATAACGAATAAATGAGCTGTAAATGGAAAACATCAGAGAATGTTTTAAATCCTGAACACACAACACCATCATTCATCCTCATTCATGCTTTGGGTGCTAATGAAGCAGCGCAGACGAGTACATTTTAAATATCACTCATGAAATTCACCCAATCAGATGGTGCTCTGTGCAGACATTAGCCTCTCTCCAGTGAGGCTGAATCCAGGTAAATCATCAAACTCTTTTTTTTTTTTTTTGTATTTATGAACTTATTTTCTTCTACAGACGATTTGGTAAACTACACTACCATGTGGGAAACTTACAGCAGGAATTTTTAACTCTTCTTAAGCTAAACTTCTTTGTATTTATCTCTACTGTTGGGGAATGCAGTTTTAAGCAAAAGATTAGGACTCACTTATGTGGAACTATACTGCATTTAGTTCAAAAAACACACACACACACACACACACACACACACACACACACACACACACACACACACACACACACACACACACACACACACACACACACACACACACACACACACACACTCATGCATGCATATCCTCACACACTGAGAAACAATGAACCATGACCACATGAAACTACTGGACTCTTCACACCTTTTTGATTGCTTTTTGAAACTGTGTTCTTTGTTTTTGTAAACAGTGTTTGTACTGTGAATGTGATTCATCCTCTGTATAGTTGTGTATAATTTAGATTATTATATTTATGCCGTCAGTCTCTTCATTTGCCTTGTTTGTTTGTTTTCTGTTTTTTTTTTTTCCTTTTTTTTTTTTTTTTACAAGTCCTGAAATGTGTTGACATTGTAGAATGCAATAGTGTGTGTACTTGACTCACAGTCTGAAAAAAATGGTGCTACATTTGGACTGTTTCTGATCTTATTTATTCTGTAGTAAAAACATCAAAAACAAACTGGTGCTGTACACAGGGACATTTTTAAAGCCTTTTTTTGGCATTTCCTCTCTCATATTTAATATGCTATTGCCTGGTTTTATGAATGCCTACTGTACACCTGTAGACACCACCTTTAGACGACAGCTGGCTCAGAGTGTGAGTGAACAGGTTGTTCCTCACACAACAGGTGTTAACTCAAGTCGGCTGCTCATCGATTAGTGAACAAGACACACTGATTTTATTTCTTTTTGTACATAACTTTTTGTTTCATTGTCTCCATACACAGAAAGGTATATAAATGTATCTATATACAGTCTCTATATATATGAGTATATCTATAAGTGAATAGAAATGTTTGGTGCTAGCAGCATTATGACCTTAATTTCAGCCTGTTAAACAGGAGGCTCAGAGCCAAGGAGTGTGAAGCTTTGCCACCACACGATCTTAACAGATGGTGCCTGTAACAGCACGGTGACACAACAGCACCTGAGTCCTTGTGACACACACACACAAACAGACCTAGAAACCTAAAAGCTGTATTAACACACACACACACACACACACACACACAAAGGTGCTGTGGCTTGAACATAACTAAACTGAACCGTCATCACATTTAACCGGCGTTTTTACGTCTTTGTTTTATTATTATTTTTATTATTATTATTATTGTCATTATTATTATTTGACCAACCCAGACTTTTCAGGAAAAATGGTGCTTCTGTTTCCAAACAATTGCAATTCCAATCTTACAAACTAAGATGGTGCGTACAAAACTATGTGTGAACCTCTAGCACACACGTTCTGTCTTTAGATGTCTTACTGACAAGGCTCTGCCACCTTGTAATGTGAGGATTTGTGTATTTGCAAAGATGTAAAACACTTGTGTTAGGGTGTAAGTGAGCAGCCAAGCTTCCTTTTTTGTCTCTGTGTGTGTGTGTGAGTGTGTGTGTGCTTTGTTTCTCCACTAGCCAGTGCATATCTAAGGGAAGATTAGACTAATAATGAAAGCTTTATTGTCCTGTCCTGTGCACTCACTCTGCAGACACACACGTTATTTTCACCTGCGAGTGCGAAGGTGAAAAGCAGAAAGTCGTTTTAGAATAATTAGAGACTATTTGTTACCAGCACTGAGAGCTCTTTTGTAATTATTGTTGATGCTGTTTTGATTTTCTTACTCTTGGTGTTTGATACAACTGCAGTTTCATGTTAAGCTTTTACGTGTGTCTTCAGATTCTTGTCAGTTTTTAATACTACTAGTCAAACAGACAGCACGGTGCTCTCCTTCACTTAAAACAAGGAAATTGCAGCTATTGATGAATACTACTCTTCTCCTAATGTGCTGCAGGGTTTTATGGGTTAATAATCATCAACACAAGCTTGCCTATAGCGGCTTTCTTACAGTATGGTCAAACCTGCGGAAATTTCTCTCACCTGGACGCGCAATGTGTGTGTGGAAGTGAGAATCAGTTTGTGGAAATGGCTGTAATTACATTCATCACAGATTGTTTTGTAGCTGATCCGTCAGAGCGGTGAGGTGCTGTTATTAAAGTCCTTTGGTGTCGGAGCATGATCTGAATTAAAGCTTCTATGCAGTTTTCCATCGTGCGCTCTTCTGGTACGTTTCTGTTAATCTGCATCCAGGCTGTTTACTCTAAAACCTGCCAAAGGTCTTAACTCAGGAACTTCCCCTACAATGATTTAAACTACTGCATGTCACAAATGTTCTCACCATCTTGTGGCATTATGGAGTCCCTTTGACAACCCAACTCAGGACCAGTAAATTCCCTCAGTAAGTGAAATTAAAAAGCAAAAACCAACCTTCCATATTTTCTGCTCTCCTCAGATTAATTCTCACGGTCACACACACAGTCAGCCCATCCGGTGAAATCCTGCTTTACAAAGCTTTACGCGTCGGTTTGATCTCCAGAAGCTGTGAAATGGCTACGGCTTTCAGTTTCTTCCTCATCTCACAAATGCCTCTGTCTTTCTGTGTGTCTCTGAGAAGGAGGTTCACTGTCCTTTGTCAGGAGTGCTCCCATCATCTGGGGGGTAAAACTGGTGCTGGATGAACGTGACCTGAAGTTTGTGTACAGTGATCTCTGATAGGTGAAGCCAGGGCAGGTTTGAGGTGCAATAACGGCAAACCTGCCTCCCAAAAGGCCCTGGGTTACATGATAAAGTTGTTACTGTTTGGTGTTGGTGCTTTTATCCTAAGATGTTATAATGAAACAAATGGATTTAATGTTTTTTTTTTCCTGCGTTTTATGATTATCAATAAAAATGTTTCTTACAATATTTGAACTAATTTTGTTGTGTGAAGTGGAATTTATGTGGAAGACTAGTGGTGCAAGTAACTTCAGAGGTGGTAGTTTTTTTACTACTAATACTAATATGCTGGGGGAAAAAATAAAGAAAGAAAACATATCTACATTACAGCACAGGTACACTAATATTTGCATAGGTCATAGACTTTTCCAATAAAATATACAAAGGAATTGAAACAAATCATACTTCAATCACAAAAAAAAAAATGTGGAGACAGTGTCAAACTAAAATAAATTAGCATGCCTGCCTTTTTTGTAGATCAAACATGTCATCATCTCAGCAGACTTAAACTTGACTAAAGTGTCCAGATGTGTCAGCCATACCTATCCTTGAAGACCTTCAGAGAGGAAATTTTGGTTGCAGTGAGAAAATCAATGAGAGAAATTGTTTGAAATCTAGTTCAGGCTTTTTATGTCTTTATTATGAAAGGACAGGAAAGGATAGAGGAGGTAATTGGGTGAGAGTGGGGAAGAGGCCACAGGTTTGACTCAAACCTGAGGTTACTGGGCCAGACCAGCGTCACTAGGGTGCACAAAAAAATTATTTATCTTACGAGCATCCCAGACTTTTCTCCTAAGAGTCTTATGAGCACAAAATAATTTTCCTGTATCCGCTGGATGAGGTGATTTGTTGTATTCTTTTCAATAGGAGCTCCTGATACAAAATTCCTCTTGATCCAAAATTTCTGAAACCATGTCTCAACAAGCCCATATTGAGAAGTTTGTCTCCTGCAGCTTCTACAAAAATGTCAACGACAACTTTGGAAATGTTGAAAAGAAAACATGGGGCTCCCATGAGAAATAGATACTGATAGACTTTTTCAAAGTGCATCGTTTATTTAATCAGTGGAAGTATGCAGACACGTCTAGAGAAACACAAACATAAAAAATCTTTTTTGCTCTGATAAAACGCTTCTGAATACAAGCCCTGATTCCCACAGTATACACATCCAGAAATAACCTCAGGTTGTTGTCTGCCAGGGACGGTGTGATGTGGTACCTGCCAAGAAATGTCCTAGAAAACACCAGGTTGATAACATGTAGCAAACGTTGAAGAATGATGAACAGTGCTTGTCATTCTTGGCTTTATCTCTTGAGATTCATGGCTGCCGAACAGTCCTGAGGCCTTGACTGTCTGAAAAAACAACACAGCAGCTGTGAGAGAAGTGATGGGAGTCAGGATCACAGCTCCTGCCTTTTGTTTTCACCTTCTGGTACGAATCAGAGCAGACACATAGTACACACTCATTAGGATAACCTGTCCTGGTGATAACTTTTCATTCACTGCTGTGTTTTACAACTAATGAAGGTCATAAAAATGTGTGGAGCCTTGTCCTGGTCTAAAGGTGAACCATGACTTAGTAACTATTTTATTACTCCCTGTATGAAAAATAACAATCCAGCTGTGCTCTGGCTAAAATAGGTCATTGCAGGCGACTAAGAGCCATACAAACAAAAGAAAATACAATGAAACAAGACATAATCATCACAGCAAACGTTTCCTGTTGAAGTCATAATTCCACATCATTAAAAATTGAGTCAAAGATTACAGTCAGCAGCTTTTTTTATATGTTTATCTGAGCTTAGATTTTAACTAAAAAAGGTGTAAACTAAGAGAAAAATGTCAATGTTTGCTCACTTCCTCATATTATCCAGCAATCCACTATACATTTTTGGGCAAGTTTTATCGAGCAGAGGTTGGATTGCCATTTTTTTAAATCTATTTTTTATTGATTTATTTATTGGAAAAAGGAAAATGCACATTATTTGGAACCTTGTTTGTGCTCAATATGTAACAATGACCCAAAATGTAACAATAGAAAAAACATGTCATACATTCCAAAATGTAACAAATTGTGACATTTTGGAAGCATAAAGATAAAACAATGTGCTTTCAGTTTAGAAATACAGATTACTGATTAAAATCAGATATTTGTTGGGCTGATTCCTTCCCCGTGCACAGAGAACTTTAAAATTGTGAGTTGACTTAATTTCTTCAGGTAGTTGTTGGAAACAATAAATAGGGTCTTATATCCACTGTGTTCCTTCCTCACTCACATTTACAAACGCCACCACAACAAAAATTACTTTGCTTTGAAATAACAGTACAAGCAGGGCTGCAACTATTTTACTGCTATTTCACATTCATATACTTTAATTCAACCTACAGTGATATACTGTAGAAATAAATTGCAGCATATGCCCTGTAAAAAAACAGAAAATTACCATCAGCCCCTGCTGCCTGTATTTTACCTTTTTTTTTTTTTTTTTTTTTTTACAGTGTAGTGAATTGTATTACAGCGTAGAAGTTGAGTTAAACAAATATTAGTCAACTCAACATAAAAATAAAGGTTAACATAACTAGAAAGTTAAGTTGTGTTGAAACAGATTAATCATTTCGGACTACTACCTGAGGAAGTTAAATCAACTAACAATTTAAATCAACCAAACTAAGACGAAGGGTTGATTCAAAACATTTTATTGAATCAAGTTAGCTTCTGTTGTGTTAGAACAACTTTTTATTTTTTTACCCAACTTAAAATTTTGAGGCATTCCTTTCACTCAGATTTTTGTGTTGAAACAAGTTTAAATTTTCAACTTACAATTTTGTGTTATCACAACAACTTAAGTAATATTTTGTTATACTGACTAAAAAATGTGTTGAAACAAAAAATGCACAAAATCATGTTTTAAAGTGTATAAGACATTCAAGGTATCAAAAGACACTATTTATCAAGCCAAAATTTATGAGATAAAATCCTGCACTATTTATGTAAAAAGAAGTTTCCACCTTTCTATTGAATAATTATGACATTTTTTGTGATAATTAAGCATTTTAAGAGCAAATCTCCCTCTTCTTTTTTATCCTAAGAGAAATAAGCTTCTGTTCACCTCTGATGAAGCAAACAGTCATTGATCTGGACTTAGCCAGTAGCTCTGGGCTGGCAAGTCACATCTGACAAAGCTCTGGACAGGTTCCAGCCAGTTGAGTGTAAAAGCATCAAATGTCGTGAAATGTGTTCACCAAAGACTATGAATACATGTTTTTCTCCAGTCACTCTCTGAAGTCACCACTCAACCTCTAATATTTGTGTTTGTCCTTTAACCACATTCAAAGGTTCACATGACTCATGAGTTCACAGCTTTATCCAGCACATTCATTGTGTATTTCAGCTGAGATGTGAGTACATGTCTTTGCTTTTATAACTATGTGTCCTGACCAACAACACTTCATTTTTCTTAAGTTTCATCTTTTCCCTTATCGGCCAGGTGCAGAGGTAAGAAAGCACCTTTCTTTGCTGAAACACCTCACCACTGTCTAAGTCGTCAAGGACACATGATGCTCTTTTTTTGGCAGTGTGCTCCACATTTAGTGAGAAGGGAAGGCGGGAGGATAAAACTCCCATCCTCATGAGTTTGACCGCACAGAAACACAAACAGACTGTGAACCATGTTGCGTGTGGATTTCTTCGTCAGTGGAGTGTTGATGCTTTGCTGCTCCAGGATGTGCGTGGCTCTGATCCCTCTTTATAACCCCGCAGTCACAGGTCAGATGGCGTCATCCATACTAACCAAACCCTGCACCATTATTCATGTTACTTTGTGTATGTGTTGTTTTGGTTGTACTGTTGAATAGCTTCTAGATAAGGGTGCTGTTTTGTTCGCATGCTCCTTCCAGGTTTGAGTTGTTCTTCACTTTGCTCATTTTTCATTTTTCTCTGTAAGGAGATCATCCCACGAGCGGCACCACAGAGACAGGAGGCGGGTTGGAAATAACAAACACAACTCACACCTCATCAACAAAGACCTCTTCAGACTCCACAGTTTTACATCCCATCCCAAACCTGCCGCCATGCTTTGTGAACAATGTACTTGCAACATTACGTGAAGGTGTTGATGACAGTGGTGAACTCACAAACCAGACCATGACTCTGTTTGGAATCTGCACAGGATCTGCAAACTCATCAGCCTCAATCTTAACAAAGCTTTCCAAAGAAAGCCACAGAAACCAGAGAAATGGATTGGCAGTTTTGCGTCTATCTGGAGGTAAATGTTTCTCCTGGTTGCAATCCTTCTTTTTTCTTTTCCTGACAGCATGTTTTTTCACGTTTGTTTCTATCAATAGAGCTCTTGTCAGAAGGAGAAGGGAATGGACTGCTCAAGTTGACCTTTGACCTCCCACATTCTCATTTGCCAAAGCCAAACCCCGTGCTGCTCTTAGTTTTTGAAAGTCCCCTACTAGAGGAAAACCTGGAGGTTACTTTAAAAAGCCATGAGCTGCGTCCCAGCACACAGGTAAAGAAAGGCTGGGTGAGAAAAATATCTTGTGATTTTAGAGAACTCCTGAATCATTTTGCCGCGTTCACTTGTGTTTGTTTTTCTGTCTTTTGTTAGACTGTGTGTATTTCTGGAAAAACACAATACATAATGCTGGCAGGGAAAGAACCAGAGGGCAAAGTCCACCACAGTTGGAGGATTTCTGCTGAGACAAATCCCCCTGCTATGAGTGAGAATTCAAATGAGAAAGACACAAGATCATTTCTTATTTCATGTGCACTTTCCTCACACTTCCTCTGTTTGTAGTGCGAAGGTTAAAAGACATCTTTATTGGTGGAAAATCAAGAAGTAGCATCAGCATGACCCCACTTCTGCTTTTCTCAGGGGAAAGAAGAACTGAAACAAGGTTGACTTAGCTTTTTGTTCCCATTATGTGATGTGTTAACACATTCTTGTCAAAGTATTGGGTACTAAGTCATAATTCCCTTTTTTTCAGATATACACAAGTTCCAGGTTTATCCATGACTTCCTCCTTCCTCTGTGAGCTGAAACAGTTCCTGCTTGATGTCCTGCCTCAGAGCCACCCTCACTCCTCGCCCCTTCAGCTGGACTCCTTACAGTCCCTGCCCCCCCTGGCCCTGGGCCTGTCCTCCAGTGAGACCCTGCTGGCAGGACTGATCAACTCCTCAGCCCTCACCATCTTCTCTTTCTCCAGCTGGGGCTCCAGGTTTCAGGTGCATCGTGAAGAGCTGTCTCTGTCTCCTGCTCTGCTGGAGGAGCTCAGGCAGAGGTTGGAACAGGCTGTGGGGCGAATAATGACGGTGATAAGAGAGGAGGATGTTGGTCACCGAGCTATGGAGAAGCTGGAAAAGCTCAAGGAACACAGTGTGTTCCCAAAGACAGAACCTGCACCAGGTGATGTGTAGCTAACATCAAACAGGAAATGAAAGCAGCTGGTCACAATCTTTATCTTCTTTCTTTCTGAAAGATTTATACATAGCTTTGATTATACATCGGTAGATGTTGAAATATATATTTTGATAGTCTACCAATTGCTCTGTTGGTTAAGATTCAAATTTAGCATACTTAAAAAAGCGACTGTGAGGATTTTTTGATTGTGTTGAATTTAGCGCCCCCTCTTGAAGAAAACTTCATCAGAACTTTGCTCTACGCTTTGCTCTTGGTTCTAATGATAAACTCTTTTTATCATTAAAATGATTTGCTATCATATTTCTTGAACTACGTTTTTTGGGCACTCTACTTTACTGCTAGGCTTATTTTGTGCCCCAAGCAAGTTGTCTGCAGAAGTTACTTTATGCGAACTATTTCAAATTAGTTTTTCACCACTAAACCTCTAATATCAAACGTGACTTTAACTTTTTACCCACTGTGTTTGCTAACAGTGGTAATCAACAGTTGACAGTTTATCTGTTAGCTTAAAAAATGTTTGTAATTTATTTATACATTACTTTGGTCCATTTAATGTGTATTTTGTGTATGTGTTTAGGGGTTTTTGACCATTAGCTACTTCTGTTCAGATCTTCATACTCTAGACAAGATTTTCTACTATTAATGAATTCATTTTGATATTTCTGAAGTAATTACACATTCTTAACTGGAAACCTTGCTTTATTTTTTATGGATTTCTCTTTTCCTCCTTTTTCGTGGTACAGGAGAAAACCAGTTCTGTGCGTTTCTGCTGCTGAAGGCTCTGCAGACAGTGTCCCGAGCATATGAGGTGGAGAAAAGACTGCGGGCAACAAGAGCTGGCAACAACAACTCAATGGGGGGCAGTGTCTGTGGGCTGAGGAGCCTTACAGTGTCTCTTGAGAGTACTCTAGTGGGCCCAAACACTGCAAACATCAACAATTGTCACGGCTCGTGCGCCTTCCCCCTGGTTAACACCAACAACCACGCAGTCCTGCTTAACTTCCACATTGAACGTGGGAATGTAGATGAGCGGGCGCCATGCTGTGTACCCGTGGCCTATGAACACCTGGAGGTGATGGACCTGAACGAACATGGGACTTACCTCTCCATCAAACCGGATGTTGTAGCAAAGGAGTGTGGGTGCCGCTAAGAAAGTTAAACTTTATCTTTAACAGTTAGAGCCTGTTTGGTGATAGAAAACTCTCATTTTTTGCTACTCTCATAAAATGTATTTAGTCACACTGTAGTCATAGTAGTAAATGCACATGTTTATTCAGATAAGTTACTTAGAGCTATATACTCACAGGTAATGAATTATATGCAGAAAAGATGCTGCACAATGTTCTGCTTGATACAAATATATGAAAATCTTAAGCAGATGTGGTTCAAAACAGGTCTTCATCTGTTACAAAATTTGTAAATCTTTTCTTTTCTTTTCAAAGAAATACTTTGAATAAAAATGTGTTTGGGATTCAACAAATGCTAAGGTGTCACATCCAGTGTCCTATTAAATTCAAAGTCTACTGATGACTGTATTGCATCCTTTAACTTAGAAACCAGTCCCTCTTCAGACTCTTAACTTTTCCCCTAAAACAGTGTATCCATATCATTCTTTCATTTTGGGCTTCAGGACCACCTTGTGGCCCATCGGCTTTTTTCGTCTTCTTATTGCTCCAACTTCTTCAGTTCCCCACCACCACATGAAGCTATCCCATAGAGAAATCTGGAGCCGACAAAAGGAAAGAAAACACAGTCTAGTTTAGCCGACAGAGTAGAAAGATTGTTTTGATGATGTAACATCGATAGTAATTCTTGAGCAGCTTTACTGGAAAAAGAAAACATAATATGATTTAAAGACTGAGCATAACTGTTGCCCTGTCCCTCCAAATGATGTTACTCATTCAAGATGGGTACTAGTAATGCATCACGCCAATTAGCATATTTATCTCACAAAAACAAACCTGCATTTAAATCTCAAAGGGGTATCTATCTATCTATCTATCTATCTATCTATCTATCTATCTATCTATCTATCTATCTATCTATCTATCTATCTATCTATCTATCTATGCCTTTAAGTTAGCACAGATAAACAGGGACTATAAAGAGACAGGATGAGGGGTATGCAGCAAAATATCAAGGCGGGGAGTTGAACCTGTAACTAAGTATACATTTAAATGAACACAACACAGAGTAGGGGGCAGAATCCTAGAGACAAACAATACCTGAGTTATTGATCCATCTTGCAGACTTCCAATAAAAGACCTTATGCCTGTCTCCTCAACAAAAGAGTCAATGGCATCTAGAAAAAAGGAGAGAAAGTGAGAGCTTTGATTTAAGCCTAGAACAAAAAAAAGGCAAAAAATGCAGCTTGCAGTTGAGATATTGAAAACAAACCACAGCAATGTTAGCTCCAGAGGTATCAGTGTACAAAACTTTCTTTGTATTTGCACAACAATAATAAAAAAACTATGAATACATACTGTCAGTGTTACAGCTTTAATGTAATCTCAATCAAAGAATTAATTCAGGTATGAATAAAGTGATAGCACCCACCGTGCAGCTCATGGACCCCTGAGCTCACCAGCAGTACCACCAGAGCCACCACTAAACAACGGTTCATAGTGAATCCCTTCCATGGGTTTGGGACATCACTCAAGTTTTCAATGGACAGAATTCTTTCATAAGACACTGTGGATGGACACGAGCAGAGATAAACATATTTATTACAGCTATAGTTTGTATTTAAGACACTTCTTTAATTATAAGGACGTATTTCTTACTTCTGATGCTTTAAGAAGTTTCTTGCTCCCACACTGCTGCAGGCTGAGGTTTAGTTGGGCCTGGAATAAAGCTATTAATTCACATGACATATTTTTAAATGAATCTAAACACCAGAAAAATGTAAAAATTTTACTTAAATGCATGTACTATCATGAACAGTGAACAGTGTTTCTGCCTACAGGCTACTGTAAGTCATAGTCTGCTGAGTGCTGCAGCTTAAAATAGGCATCCACAGCTACTTCAAAAAGACATGACTCAATAATCAAACTGAGTGCAATAAGAGAAAGGGAACTTACCTGATGTGTCACATTAGTTGTATCTCCCTATCAAAGCAAAGGATAATGTAGTTGTGATGATCGTGATTTCTCTTCTGAAGGAGACACAGACGGGGTTATAAACACCCTGAACCACGCTCACTGCTCTTTGACTGACAGGCACAGATGGAAGATGTTGAAAAAAGGAAAATGTCGGTCATTGAGTGGGCTTACACTGTCAGTACTCTCCATCAAGCCACCAACAAACTAAAGTGAAAGGCTCTAGTCTGTTTCCTATACAATAAAACAATACAATTTTGTCAACTCAAACAACTTTCACTGTTTTATTCCAGATAAAGTCTAAAGTTGACCAGTTATGTTTAATAATGTGAAGTGCTTAGACACAGGCAAGAGTTAAAGCACATTGAGTATTTCCACTTTTACTTTGAATCCTGAACTCTTAGAGGTCTCAGCCTTTTTTGGTCATTTTTAAGGGCTTTTAATTTTACCTTTGTATACTACAAAATATGGTTTAACATAGCCACGTTTTTTTTTTTTTTTTTTTTTTTTTTTTTAATTATTTATTTTTTGATTATGTGGGTCCAAGTTGACCCATATGATCTCACTTTTTCATTATGACATACATTACCTACAAACTGGGGTTCAAAACACACAAAATCCAAAACAGTTAATTCGAAACATTGCATTATTATGTCAATTTTTACAACAAAAGGCATGTCATTATTTTTAATTTGTTGTTGTTGTAATTTCTTTTCAGCATCCAATCTTAAAAACATACAATGTATAAAATTATACTAAAAGGCAAATATTTTTTTTAAAAACCCACAAGTTTTTTTTTTTCATTTTTTAACTGCTGATCTTCAAAACAGCCCATGTAAAAATAATACAAAGAGCTACATTATGGGCTGACATTTCTCAAGTTCCAAATATAGCACAACATATTGAAAGTGTAGATAAATGGGTTTGTGGGTTCCTGTTTTTCGAGGGTTCCAAAGGACAACACTTTCTTAAGCTTTAAATAAAGGGCTACAACCTGAAAATCACAGAGGAGAAATTCCCACATTTGGAACTGGGCAGCCTATACTTTATTCACAATGTCTTTGCAGAAGCTATAAGAGCAAAATATGCCTAAGTGAGGTATCCCTCACTTTAATTTGTGAATATTGAGTTAAACGCCTATTAGCTTTAATTTGAAAATGTTTACTGAAGTAACTGCGTCATATTTCTCCAGTAACACGTCATGCTGGATAAGACACGCCCCTGGCAAACACTGCATCCTGCCTGCTCTGCCTGAGCTCAACACAAGGCGAAGAGGGAGGACAGAGCGAGCAGCTGGTGCGGACGCTGGCCGGATGGTTAAATCTAACCTACAGACGATTTTGAATAGTCATTGTTTTGTTAGAGAAAAAGAGAGAAACTTAACCGAGATGCCTGTTATCGAGCAGTCCAGTAATAAACCTGAAAGTGAAAGGTATGTTGTTAAAAGTTGTTGCGAGTTGTCATAAGCTAACTACCTTAGCATGCTAAGCTACGTACCCTGACTGCGGCCTTGCTTTGAGGTGCAGCGCATTTAAAGGAGCAGTTAGCAACGTCCCCTCACACTTGTTTACATAACAGCGTTATTTCAGTTGACATCTCCGAAAAACAATTTAGTAGTTAGCCACATAATTGACCTTATATTTTTTTAATTCGTAAACACCAAGGCTCAGTCATTTCTAACTACCAAAAAGAGAATTTGGATATTTTATCACATTTACTGAAGACTTGTTTTCACCCATCAGAAAAAAATCCTGCCAGCGCTATTTATCAAGGCTAGCTAAGCTAACTTACAAGCTAATATGTGAAACGCCACACAGATGTGCTTGATAAATGCTAAATTGCTGGTTAGCTATTGTTCAATTGGAATTTGGGGATATCAAAATCAATTTATTATAATTCCACTATTTATTTATTTTTTTACATTTAAATTGTAACGTGTTTGGGCTTATTGTACTAGTACTGTAAATGTAGGTTTGTGGCTGTCGCTCTCTGGGTTAGCTGACAGTTAACGTAATCACAAAGGTGTCGTCAAACTGAATATTTTATCACATTTTTTATGTAACGGGAGAGTATCAAAAAAGACATCTCGTTTAAAAACAAATATTCATTATATTTGAGCCTCAGAACAGTTATATAACGCTATGTACAGACAGCGTTAAGCGAGTCAACGTAGTTATGATGATGGTTGAATTGATTATTGAAGCTTCAAGGCTTTTTTTGCACCTAAAGTAATCACGAGTGTTCACCCTTTTCCCTGTTTAAATGATCCAGTGATACAGTTTTTTGGAGGCTTATCAATTCATCTTAGTTGCTATGTGCTTGTATCTAAATGTGACCCCAGCCACCGTGAAGGCTTAAATGAATGAGGCTCAATGAGACGGGCTGTTTGCTGTTTTGTTAGTGATTGAATAAGATGATTGACTCGAAATGACGCACAGCGGGAGTTTTGTTCCTGGATATGTGGGTCACATATTGGAACAGCGTGTGAGCGGTTTGGTTTAGGAGTGTTTTTAACCCCCGGTCGTGTCCTGACAGGATTGTGGTCGGAGCTGTTTGTCACACTGTTGTAAAGGCATCGTAGGAAATTTCCACTGCACAGCAGAGGGGGTGGCATGAAGAATGAGGAATCTGATCATGACACATTGTACATATCAGATTGCCTTTGACTGTAGATCTATACTTATAATTAGACTTTTACACCCACTCGGGGCAATAAAGGTAAAAATAAAGCAGAAATATTCAATGATACAGGCAAGATTCTCTAAATATGCAAAGAGAAGTGTTCATACCCATCAGCCGTGTTTTTAGAGAAGCAGTTGCAAACCTATATTCCACTTTGAGATCAGATACTATAACAGCAGGTTATCTGTTATGTCTTTATTTTGGATATTTTCTACGTTGTGCTCTTGCACAAGAAGCAGCTTAAGACTCATAGCTCATGTGACTGGGTCTTTATTTGCGCTGCTGTCTGCTGTGGGTGTGTGGAGATAGAAAACAGCAAAAACAAAACAGTGAAACCAAATGCAGATGTGAATTTTTAAAAAAGCCTGGTGTTGTGCTGACTGAGATGAAAAAAATGAAGGAATGGAGGTATATGAGGAGATGCTAATTGGTTGTTTTACATAATCTGATAATGGGATTTAGGTGACCTGTGTTGGTTTGCAGTCTTGTGCAACCAGGCAACTGGCTTTGTGTCGCATGTTCACTCAGTTTGCCCAAGTTATTATGGGAGCAACAATGGTTCTCATTTGATTTTCACACATCTGCTCCATTTATAGCAGAGCAGTGGTATTTGCGTAAGAGAGCATCTGTGTGTGTGAGTGAGTGTGTTGCTGTGGAAGCACTGCTGCTGCTAATAGCTTGTATTGCAGATACGAGCTCTAAAAAAAGGCGTACTCTCAACACTGTAAATACATGCAGCCGCACAAACAGACCTCTGCGCAAGCCGAGCCAATTCTGTAGAGCCGGCTGGCTTCTGAATTAAAATGGCTGAGCTCACTCGCTTAACTGGTGTTTGTTCCTGTCTGTTGTAAACTGGAGCACCACAGGAGGGCTAAAGTAGGCTAATGGTTAAACAAACTGAACCTGCAGAGCTCCTCTGTGAATCATGGGCCAGAAGTCGTTTGACGAACATCAACGTCTGACTGAGGGAGTTAAAAGTTAATCTTTAGATTTTTTTCTGAGAAAAAAGTTGATAAGTGGAACGGTTCGCCTCTCGACAACAGACCTAGTCTTGAGCAGTTACTGAAAATGTTTGACTGATAGCTGACATGTTTCCCTTTGAGTCATCAGTGACCAAGGTTATAATAGATTTGGATTTGTCATTATAGTTTAGTTTTAGTTAGTTTTGAAATTTAATTTTCCATTACAGTTTAGTTTTAATTAGTTTTAGAGCAGGCATTCTAGTTTTTATTTATTTTTAGATTTTTGCAACAAGGCTTAGTTTTAGTTTAGCTTTAGTTTTTTCATACCTTATTTGCCAGGTGCAGGATTCAAAAAGGTCAGAGTAATTATATTTTAATACTGTTTATTTCAAGTCCAACATAGTGCTCACTGCTCAGTCAATGCTGATACTGAACTGTTGGCTGCTGCCTTAAACACAAGAAAATAATATAAACTTAGTGTAAAGAATATAAACATAAATTATATAAAATAATGTTAACATGAATTACATAAAATAATATAAACATAAATTATATTAAAAAAACAATATAATATGAGCTTCAATAAATAAAAACTTGGACTCTGTAACAGTAAAGGCAGACTCAAATACAATAAAAACTTGGACTCTGTAACAATTAAACTATTACAGATCCTCTGAATCATTGCTCCACTACGTTTCGTTGCAGCACAGCGCACAGCCAGTCAGTGCAGTAAACAACCATGTCCCAGTACGTCACTATGACGGTGCTGTACGGCACTGAACTGTCTAAAATTGGTTGGGAAAATGTGTCGGATTAATTTAAATCCTATAGGCTATTAACATTGTCAAAAACTATAACTAAGGGAATTTTGTCTATCATTTTAGTTAGTTTCAGTTAGTTTTGTGAACACAAGATACAGTTTTAATTTACTTATCGTTTTTGTTTTTTTTTTCTAGTTTTTATTAGTTTGAGTTAACTGCAATGTATTTTAAATTGAAGTTTTCATTTTTAGTTTCGTTTTAGTTAACTATTATAACCTTGTCAGTGACAAGTGTGCTCCTGCTCCCTGTTTGCTATTTTAAACACGTATCAGTCTGCACATTTAATGATTGAACTCACACAACTTGTTTATCACTTTAGAGATCATTCACTCATCTGAATAATAAGTTTCCAACTCCCTCTTTATATGTGATTTAGTTTGTGGTTTAGAATTCAAGCCACCACTTACGATGCCCCCTTCCTCATGTGTCTTTGTTTCGCCTTCCAGTATCTCCAGTCCCAGGAGGTGCTCCCACTGTTGCAGTAACCCGTGTCCGGGGCCTCTGTGGTGCTCCTGATGCCCCTCTCCCACCCCTGAAGATCCCAGGTGGGCGAGGGAATGACCAGAGGGATCGCAATCTTTCAGCTAAGCTATTCTATTCTGTAAGTAAAATAACTTCTCTTACACTTTTACAGAAATGTGTCTGTTTCTGTTAAAAAGGAGTGATTTCTGATCAGGAACTGAGGAGTTAGAGTCTGAACTTAGCTTAAACCACCCCTGAAGAAAGACATTTCTTTTACCCAATGGAAGGAAAACAAAAACGAAAGCTGATCAGTGATATAGCAGTTTCTTTGTTTACTCACTCTCTCACAAACTAATGATGATATTGTTTTATTAAGATTTTGTCTTGGATAAGTTTAAAAAAAAAAATCTGATTCAAACCAAAAAATGCTTATTTTAATACAAAGACTGGGGATAATAAAGCACTTCTTCTCCTCCAACATATGCTCATCGTCGCAGATAGTGCTTAAAAAATTTGACTGATTTTCTTCCCAAATCAGATTTATTTTTTTAATGAATGAATATGTCTGTTTTCTCTCGCTATCTCTGCCCTTTAGGATTCTCAGTTGCTGGTTCTTGAGGAGCCTCCCCCTGCAAACAGCAGAGTGCGCTTCTTGCTCTTTGAGCCCCGTCGCTCTGAAGGCAAACACTGTGTCTGGAGGGCGGTGCTGAAAGGAGGGAACCTTTATGTGGAGATCCCTCCTGGAGCTTTGCCCGAGGGCAGCAAAGACAGGTCTGTAGACATGACATTTTGAAGGGTAGAAAAAAGAAAGAGCTTTTGTTTGAACGTTTCAAGTTTGATAGTTATGTCATACCTGAAAGCAAACAAAAACTGTAGTGGCTTGCCTCAGTCAAAAGTGAGATCTACAAAGAGGTTTTATCAATGTGATCGAATGCCAAAGCTGATGCAAACTCTCAAGGTAGATAAGCCTATTTTATTAAAAGTGAAATTTGAAACATATTTTGCTGTGAAGATAAATTAGCTTGATGAGCGAGGTAAATTAATGCTACAGACTTCAAAATTTTGCTTAATCTTGCTGCTGAGGTTTCTTCTCACCTACATTTAGATCCTTCCTGTAAAACATTGACATATTTTGTTTTTCTTTTTCACAGTTTCGCACTTCTGCTGGAATTTGCAGAAGAACAGTTGCAGGTTGATCATGTGTTTATCTGTTTCCACAAGAACCGTGATGATAGAGGTGAGAATCTGTCGTTGCTCCTTTAACATTAAATCTGTAAACAAAAATTCTACTTCTTTGAGAAAAGTTTGAACTTGAATCTGGAAATTAATGTGGTTCAGGTACTTCTTTGAAGCGCTTGAATACAGATGTGTAAAGAGTACATTAATTTAACATTAGCACAATCAAATGAAGATATCACACTGATGAAGCACTCACATTAGGAACAGAAGGAAGAGCAGAAACAGGAAAGCTCAGATGCATGCACTGTAGACTATTGACAGTGGACAGTTTCCATTAGTCAACCATTACCTGTGCTGCTGCTAAAATCCTTTCATACATTTAGAAACCCAATTAAACCATTTTCAACTGTTTAACTCTTCAAGTGTTTGAATATCAAAAATTTAAGACTTATATCACCACTGTCTTTGTCTCTAGCTCCCTTGCTCCGTACATTCAGTTTCCTGGGCTTTGAGATTGTGAGACCGGGTCATCCCCTCGTCCCTTCCCGCCCTGACGCTTTCTTCATGGCTTACAGCATCGAGCGAGACTCCTCTGATGATGATTAAAAGACGCTGAGCAGTTACAATGTTTCTTCTAATTTCAATCCATACCTGCACATCTTTGTGATTTTTTGTTTGAAGAGGAATATATTATCCAAGTTAAGGTTGAGGTTTCCTGTCAAAGATTTCTTTGTGTAGTTTTACCTTTACCTTTCATGTGCTGTGTTTCAATGATATTTGCACTAGGGTAAGATGTTAACATACCAGGAATGTAGAGAAAATGCCCACATGATATCTGGGCGTTGTCCTCACCACTGTATTACTCCCTCTGATGTGTAGTGATTTCCTCTGATAAACCCACCCTGATGATCATCCCCACAGTGTGATATTTATGATAAATCCAAATCCATCTTACTCATGTAAGTAGCTATGTTTTTCATAGTGATTATCATTTGATTCTCCTGTTTGTATTAATTTTTTAATGTGTGCATGATTTTCATTTGTTGCTTTGATTGACTTGATAGAAATCTGCATGTTGTAACTACTAAATAAAAGAACTCACCTTACAAAGCGGGGTTTGTGGTGTTTGTTTTTTGGTGTAGACATGAAGCCTGTTTGAGATGATGTGTCACTTTGCTTTAAAAGAAAAACTTTTAACATATAAACTGTCCATACCTAAATTGAAACTGGAGTGTCAACTGTCCTTTAATTTTGAGGTTTAGAGTTGCCCGCTGTGAAGCCTCTTTATAGCTGTAGCCGTCATACAAAGCATTCAAAATGTGGGGAAGAGGATGCACACTGTGGCAGTTTGTTGCGTCTCATACCAAAGGTAGAGGTGGGAAGATAAAAGGAGTTTATGAGAAGTTCAAACACCTTTTCTTTCACACCTCGGCAAATCTGTCCCTCGAGTGAGAATGAATGTCTTAGTTCAGCATGTGTTAAACAGCGGTGAAGTCTTCTGATCACTAAGAAAAATGTGGTTCATGTCTGTCTGTGTCATTTTGATTCAGCACAATTGTTAGTGAAGGCACCGAGGACAAGCGAAAAGCCTTTCATTTACCGACGAACATCTAAAAATCTCTGTTTTTCTTGTTATAATCGAAACTGCTGCACCTATTCACAAAAAGTATTCAGCAAAAAATAAAATAGTATCATTATTTCAGGAGAGGTTTAATAGTCGTGAAATCTTCATTTACACCACCCAGGAATATGAGGTTGTACACTGGACTCTAGCTAAATGAGTGTTTCAAAGCATAGTATGATATTTTTTCTTACTCTGTCCTTATTCAAACCATAGAGGCATTTACAGAGAGAAGCAGAAATCTTTTACTTTGACTAAATCTGAGTGAAAAAAGGTCTATTTTCAAAGAGATGTAAAAGTTCAGGGAGATTTTCCACTCTGCTTCATCATTGATGATTATCAGTTGAGCCATAGCTGACTGGCCATGCTCACAATAACCTCAGGATCTGTAAATGACACATATTGCAGACACATGTAGTCCTCCCAGTCCAGAACTGACTGATCCTGGATCAGCCCTCTCTCTGCAAACTTCATCACAAGCAGGGCTCGCTTTAAAATCAGCCAGTTGTAAACAGCAGTGTTCAGATGGTCTCTGTGACTGAAGAGAGGGACTGGTGGCCCCCAGAGGAGCGTCTGCAGCATGACGACCATGCCTGCCACCTGTATGGTGCTGTGCTCACGCTGGAGCAGAGAGGAGAGATGAAGGAGCCCTGTACGGTAGGAAGACACAGATGACTCTTGAGAGGTGAGACAGTATTGAATTAGGACATTGATTTCAGATTTGATGTGTATGAGGGGATGAGATACAGAAACAGCAGAAGACAGGGGGGTTAGCACCACACAAGGTGAACCGTAAACCCTCCATGCCTTCTGGATTTTTCCCTTTCCCCTCTTCTTTCGTAACTCCACATCTTTTGTCTTCACTCCAGGAGTATCCTTGTTTCTCTCATTCTTATCGGTCTTTGGCCACACTAAAAAGATCCCCTGAGGTCTGAGATCAGCTGCAGTGCCACTGATGTTGCATAAATGTTGGAAGCCTGTTAAAACCTGCAGGAGCAGAACGCACACCTGTCTGTCATAGTCTAAGCAGTCCTCACGTTGCAGTGAGCAGCTCTCCTGGACAAATTCCTTCAGCGTGGTATGTGGCAGGTCTCTCTCAATGCTCACAGAGCAACCTTTCTGGAGGAAGGATTGAACTGAGAGCACATTCATGTTCCTACAGTCTGCGGCAGGCTCAGTGCTGCCTCCGCCTGGTGGTTTCGCAGCAGTGCAGTCTGACTTAATCACACAAAAGGGATCTTGGGGTTGTAAATAACTGGAATCAGTCATGAGGGTGTGTCCTGGCTGGAAATGAGCAATAACTTCTCTCACATTGACATGGGGTGGTTGGTGTGTTGTGTGAACAAAAGAGGCTTCATCAAATTGTTTTTGGACCTGCACAGAAGAACAGAAACACACAATCAGAAGACCACAGTTAAAAGAAATTCATCCTTGCTTTGTGACATTAAGTGATAAAACTATAAACAAAACAAAACATGTGGTCGTGTTGCTGCAGCTGTTATACCTTCTGACAGTTTAAGAGGAAGTGTTTTTCTGCAATACACAACAGTGTCACAGTTGCACAACTTGATAAGGATCATGTGTGTCATACGGGGTCGATGCTTGCAATATTAACTACACTGTGTTTTGCACACAATAGCTGATGTGAAATTATTTGAGGTCAATAATGGAGCTGCATCTTTACCCTTAAGCCGAGCACCCTTCCTGGAAGTTTGGGGCTCTGCACACTGTAGTAATCTGTGTCTCCAATCTGCTTTGGCTCAGTGCCCTCACACAGCAGGAAATCTCCAGGCTGGTAAGACCTGACATCCCCAGCTGTGCCCTCTCTCTGTCGCAACATGCCAGCCTCCATGCTCTGCGCCATACTTCTCAAGAAGACAAGGTGGCAATGCTGAATCCCCTGAGAAATGACTCTCTGGTCGTCAAAGCTGCCAAAGATGTGGGGCAAGTGTTCATCAGGGGTGTCAAAGGACAGCTGGGAGGGAGAGAGTGAAGGGCTGAGACCCTCGCTGGATGGGTTGAACTCTTCTGCCTCCTCCTGGAGATAGATGTCGTGTATGGGTGCCAGCATATACAGAGGGTTGTCAAAGTTGTGGGGTTGATTTTGAAGTGGAGATGGGGGAGGTAGAGGTGAGAGTGGAGGCACATGGGTCACAGGGAGGGAGAGGGTGCGAGCAAGCCTCTTCTCTGGGATGGGTGGCGGGGTGCCATCAGAGAAAAACCTCACCTGGTGCTGGGAGGGGTCTGAGAAACAGAAGAGTTCAGGTCAGACTTGGGGTACAGCAAACAAGAGCATTGACACAAGCAAAAAGCAAATCTAGAGATGTAAAACTACTTTTGATAAAAAGTCATGGAAGCCCTGTTTATCACATGCTTGTTTATGAAAGTAAAAGTTTCAGATGTTTACCACCTCTCTTTCTCAGTTCTCATAGGAAAACAGAAGTGAAAAGATGAGCCTCACATCACGTAACCCTTCTTTAACAGCTCTCACACCAAAAACTGACAAGATGTATAAAAACTGAAGTTTGTGGTTTGCACATCATTTAAACTCTCTATTTACATATGGCTCAAAAGAAATTGTTTGAAATTTTTCAACTTAAAAAATGTTTTTGCTTCAGTAATACAGTATGTGATTATTTCGAGTTTGATGCCAGCATCATGTTTCAAAACTTGTGGGACAAGGGGAGGTTAACCATTATGTTGCATCATCTCTCTTTTTTTTCTTTTTTAACAAAATCGTAAGTTTTAAAGTGAGATGTTGTCACCTTTTTACCTGGTAGGGATTTTATCTACTCAAAGGTTTCGGACATCCTTTGTCATAGCTGTTGTTCTGCACATGTTCCTCCTGCTTTTTGTTTCCTTTTAGCTCTGCACAACTTTTTGAGTCTCCTGTTTGCCCTTTTCCAACTTTTCAAAACATGTTACAGTTAACTAATTTAAATAAGAATATATTTTTCATTGAACAATAGCTGATATTTGATGATATCTTCTGTTAAATGTAACATTTATTTTTTCTGCAAAACCTTTAAAAAAAAAGAATTCGAAGATCAAATTCTGATTTTATGAACATTTTCCTGTAGTATTCCAACATTATTGTTCAATATAACTTAGTAACTCAACTTCTTTTGTTCACCTGAACGTGTGTTATCTCTTTTGAACCTACCGTAGCGTTGGTGTATGGGGCACTGGGCTGCGTTGCAGCTGGTGGGTTCAGGGAAGACATCAGCATAAGAGTAGTTTGATCCAACAGAGCCAAGCAGGAAACAGCAAGACTCATCACTGGAGCATCTTGATGAACGGCTCCTATGTGTGGTAAGATAACAAAATCATTTACACATTACCACATGTACAAAATGGAATTATTATCAATGTAAAGTTCCTGTCCACAAACAAAAGCATCTCTGAAAATGAATAACTGAGTTGTTTAAAAAATGTAAAATAATCACTCTGTCTTAATAACACTTTGTCATGACTCAGTTATCTGACCCTTTTGAAACCAGACAGTCTTTAGAACAATTCAAACTTTTGAGATCTGTCAAAGATTAAGTGTTTCAGTTCTTGGTCTTACCTGTGCTGTTTGACAGGCAAAGCAGGTGGTTGTACCCCTGAACCAGAGGCCATCATTGATCTATAAACTTCCCCACCCAATGTGCTCCTCCACCTTCCTCTCAGTTCACTGCTGTCACTGAATGAAGTGTATGAGAAGCTAACAGGTGGCTAAGTTCGTGCCTCTCCGAAAGACTTCCTGTGTACTTCAGCAGACTTCAGTTCCTGTTAACTCCCCCTCCCACTTTTTCTCAGCCTCTTTCTCTCTCCCTCTCCTGTGCGGGTTCATGATTCAAAGTAAAACCGTTATCTTTTGCAATAATCGTTCTTTTGAGTCTGAGCTTGAGGTGGGAACCAGAAAAGAAACATCTTTTCTGAGGGTAAACAGTTTACTGAGCCAGAATGGGGATGAGCAGTAACAGCAGAGGCTGTTCAGTTTTCACTACTTTATTCTCTGTCTCACAAGTGTAGTTGAGCTTCACTCACTGTGTGAAGCCACAGCATGAACTTATCTCTTCTGGATGACGAAGTTTGAGCCTTAAAACATGCAATGCCCTCTACAGCGTTTGGTGCTTGCATGCTGAAGCTTTTGCTTTCTGTGGCTTTAAAGGGGATGTATAATATTTTAAAAGATAGAAAATGCTCATCCATATCTTGTAAAACTAAAGCTATGAATCTTATACCTGCTTTCCCTTGCAAAAAGCCCCTATGGGAAAAAGAAACATTGGTTTCTGTAGGGATCACAGCACAGTTTTTAAGTATCAGGGATATATATAATGTTAGATGATTTGCTTGTGAATTATAAACTTTCAGATGTTCAAATTACAATCTGCATCTTTCACAAAATTAGAAGTACTCACCAACTGCCAGTACAGATGAGAAAAGTGAAACCAGAGCTCAGAATAACTTAACTGACAATTACTAAAATAAGAACAAACAGTCTGTGACATCATCTCTGCAACACAGAGCTGACAGGGAATGCTCTCTATATGTGTGAGCAGGAAGCCGCTCCTGCTTAATGTTGAAATGAGTAAGCTGATACCCTGGTGTTGACAGTGAAAAGATTTTCATCTTATATGTGGAACTTTTAATTAGAGCCTGACCGATATGGGATTTTTGGGGCCGATGCCGATACCAATACTGGAGGCAAAAAAAGCTGTTATCGATATCCGATATATCAGCTGATATATATAATAAATTCATTGATATACACAGAATATATATATACAGTATATGAACACGTATTATTATAATACCCATATGATTCAAGACAGAGAGAACAGACAGAACACTAGTAAATTAAAACAAGGAACTTTAATTATAAAACTGTCAACATAAGAACTGTAGTGTTAACCAATGATAAATAAGAACAAGCTGTAAACACAATACTAGATAAAGAAGTCAAACTTTAAACACAGTAAGAAAAAAAAAGTCAAACTGTCAACACACAATGAGCAACTTACGTGATGCAAAAACGCCGTTCTATAGTCTTACATTATATAATAGTGGACGGAGGGGGCGGGCACTCTGGCATTGTGCAGCCCAACATACAGGAACAGGAGCGACAAAATCTCTGTGGAGCAAAGTTTTTTATAATCGGCTACATTGTGGCTGATGTTGATTATTCGGTGACAGGCATAATCAGCCCGATTAATCGGCCCGACTGATTTATCGGCCTGACTGTTTAATCGGCCTGATTGATTAATCGGTTGGACTCTACTTTTAATGTGTGAGCTGGCAATCATTTGCTAATTGTGACTCAACGCAAAGTTTAGCTGAGGTTGATAGAAATGCCATTATTTTGGATTTGTCATGATGGCTCATAGATTACAGCCTGGCAACTTAAAGGCCTTTAATGGGAGTGTTCTATTGTAGGCTAACATACCATCCCAACAATAAACATTTTAACTCAATAAAACAAATAACAGTGATTGTTTTCATATGTGTTAGCTCGTCTTCACATACCAACAAAGTAAATGGTGGCATATATGATCCAACATTAAAATGCAGGGAGAAATATGAAGTCAAGACAATACTGTTTAAAATGTCAAAACATGCTGCAAACATTCAGGGTAGAAAAGCACAAAGCATCTGCAAATTTCAGTGAAGAAACTGAAAGCACAAGTGGCCACAGCTAGTATTATTTTTTTTTTGTTTCACTTGTTTTGTTAGTTGAACTCTTCTTTAGCAGACTGACATGTCTGATTTAAAACTTTATCAAAGCATTTAATCTAATCTCTCAGTTAAACACGTCCATAAAAAGGAAAAATGTGTCAATTTTTTAAACAAATATATATATATATATATATATATATATATATATATATATATATATATATATATATATATATATATATATATATATATATATATATATATATGTACATACATATATAAATAAATATATAAATATATATATTTATACTTTTTTTCTCATGATTAATATTATTTGTATGCAGGATGTTTAAACTAAATGTACAAGCCTTAAAAAAATCTTGTCTTGCATCTTAAGTATTAATAATCAGCTACAGTTTTGAATAATCTGAAAACTAGACCTGATAGCTAGTACGTCTGTCTCCACAGTTCAATGGCAGAGACTCATACATCAATGTGCACACTGAATTTTATTGAAACAATTTATTAGGTCCAGAATTCAACATAAAAACCTCAAAACCCAAGATATCTTAATGCTAATGATAAAAAATTATAAATTATCAACGCAGATTATAATATAGTATAAACTACATTAATATTCCACAGCGACCAAGTTTGGCTTTCCTGCTACAAATACAAATTCATGATGTGATGTCAGTAAGACACAGAAGACGCCTACACAGACAAGTGTATGATATTATCTAACACAAGAGCCCAGTCATTATTTCTGCAGTCGTGCTCCATAAGAGTGTGTTCCTGAGGAGGAGTGTGTTAGTTGAAGCACTCCTTCTCCAGAATGACTCACGCATCCAAAGGGCTGTTGTCTCTCACATGCTTTTTTAGTATCTGCTCTGCTCATATTCAGCTGTGTTTATGCTGTAGCATTTACAATCTCATTAAACTGACATCATCATTATCTGTATAGGTGATGTGACTGAAGAGGTGCTTCAAAGTGTTACACGGTCTAGATAGGGAGCTGAGGAGGAGCGTCAACATGCAAAATCTGCATGTGGTGTTTAGCTAGGTCACCAACCAAAGATTTGGAGAGATAGTGCTTCTCCTGATACACTTAATGTCTGCATTAAACATCTATTAATGCTGCTTTTAAAATTAGACAAAGGTAAGTGATGAGCCAGCCAACATGAGGACAACTCTGTGCTGCTCATCAAACATGTCACTGAAAATTAAGTAAGTATGTAGTCAGAAAACACAGTTACAGTCCTTTTTGCCTCCTTCAATGAAATATTTTATCTGAGTCACTGGAGCAGTTTACCTTCCATTAACATAATCAACAGTCAACAGAATTATATAATGAATATTCTATCATCTGCCTCAGATTAAAGATTCTCTTCATTAGTTTTCAGTGTTCTGTTTTCACTGCAACTTTGTGAGGGGCGTTGGTAAAACTGCGTGTTCATTTTTGAGGATGTGGTTTGTGGTGCTGTTCAATTGTACTGCTATACATAGATAGAAATGCCTCATGTACCTGGCCCCTATATATAGTTTGGTTGCAGTTATTAACTGTTTTGATCTCAAATATGGTACATCTGTAAAGTCATCTATGCCATGCCCATAAACAAACCCAGCACGTGATGATGAATCTACATGATGGTCCTGTGTTCTCCGTTCCCTTTAATCACAGCTTATCTGCGTCATCATAACATTAGCCCACTAAATTTCAGTGCGTGGGAGAGCTGAGGATGCATGTTACGTGGATGCTTTAGTTGAGAATCATAAAGGGCCTTTCGTCAAAGCTCTTCATATGTTAAGAGGAGAGGAGAGCCCTTTGGTTTCCTTGCACACACTCACTCGTATTCAACACAAGGCCGAATGGTAGCAAACTGCTGAAGTGGCTGTGACATTTAAAATCCTGACACTTTTGAGGAATTGATTAACCTTAAACACACGGCTGAAGTGAAGTGTCCACCCTGCCAGGAAGTAGTATCTTAAAGGTGACCATCTTCGATCCTTTAAACAAGAAACAGAAACCTTTAAATAAAATATGAGACTTAAAGAGATTATAAAAAAAAAACATCCAGCAGTCTGTTTAAGCGACTTTATTTTGTATACAACAACTGGTACATTTTGCAAGAGTTTTTTAAGCTTAAACATACTGACAACTTGTCTAGCCACACAGGAAAAAACAGTTAGCACTTCTTTTATAATTAAAAGTTCATTGTTAACCAAGTTAAGCTGAGTTTGATAGTTGCAAATAAGTTCAGTAATTTCAATCTGCATGGCGAGATAGGAGGTGTTTTCTTATGACATTACGAAAGTGGCGTTTAAGCTTGCTCTCTTGACCTTTTGTAGATGAAGTCAAAACTGTTGCATCCACAAGGTTGGCAGGAGAAGCTTTCATCTCTTCTTTAATTAATATGTCTTTACTCTGAGAGTCAGTGGAGCCTTTGGGGAGTTTCTTCTTGTTTCCTGATGACTGTGCACGGTTGCTTTTGTCTTCCACTGTCCTTGTCCCTGAAGCTTTGCTGAGGCAGCGTGCAGCCTCCTCTTCCTTGTTAAGGCGCCGCAGCCCGGTTTGACACAGAAGTGCCTCCTCGCTCACCATCTGTGGGCTCTGGCTCAAAGTGATGAAGCCGTAGGGAGTGGTGACTTTGGTGAGGTGTGGTAGGGAGAGCGCAGCTCTGCTGGCAGGGTCCAGGCAGTGCTGGGCCTCAGCGTGGAAGGAGGGATGGGGGCCTTCCCTCTGTAGAGGAGATCTCAGGTTTAAGGGGTCAGAGATGCTGCGCTCAGCTTTACGTTCTGATAGGACCCAACTCATGCCCGAGGATGATGAGGATGAAGAGAATGTGGAGGACACAGAGGAGGGAAAAGATGATTCTGTCAAAGAATTGCCCAAACCTTCAGCCGACTTTGCGTCTTCCTCTTCTTTGTCGACTGATCTTAAGCTGTTCTGCACAGACAGACTTGGTATGGTGAACTGTGGGATGCTGTCAGGTGTCAGGATATTCGGATAGATGTTCTCCCGGCTTATCTGTGAATCTGATCCCAGAGAACATCCAAGGGACTTTGCACTGCTGGTTGCCCACAAGAGTGCACGGATCCCGGCGCTGCTGTGCCTCCGCTCTGTATGGAAATCTTCTTTGGCCTTTGTTACACTGCAAATACCTCCAATGCTGAATGTCCTTGTGACTGTGGTTTTATCCATTTCTCAATATCCTTCCCTCAAACTGTGCACAAGCTTGCTTCTAGTTTGGAGAGTGGACAGATGACAGGTTTTTATACTGCTCTACTTACGCATTTTGTCCTCCACAACGTGTATCAACGAGTATGTGACGAAGGCGACAGGCGGAAATGTTTGCCAATTAAGGGAGCTTGTCAAGTATAAAAGCATAATGACAGACCGCTCTCATAAGCTCTTCATATGCTAAAAAGCAAACTGAAATGGAGCCTCTTCCTGCCTGCCTCTGAGGATCTGGTTTAACATAATGCTATTTTTGAAAACGAACCATTAGATTTCTCAAGGTAAATGGTTTTGAGGTTGTTTTGTTTTCTTTTTTTGCACAGTGATGATTAAAATAAACAGTAAATCAGTATTAAGTAAATTATCTGACCACAATTCTGATTTAATGTTAAAATGTTGTGAAACAAGCAGAGCTGAAGCCTCATGTGTGAAATAAAAGTCTTCAGGAAACATTTCTAGTTCCATTTAAGTGTTATTTCTTTATGTTTGAATAGTGTCAAAACATGAATATCTGATGAACACAAAGTATTGACAAAGACCTTATCATATTATGTAACAATAGGTCAATATTATCAATACTTATATTAGCTTACTGCGCTGAATGATATCTTCAACATTTGGGTCATTCTTTAAATGTGGTGCCTTTGCGTCCCCAGCCTAAATCCAGCTGTATTTTCTGAAAATAATAGAATTTAAAAAATATATATATATTTTAGTGAAATTTCACTAATTATCTGTTAAAAACACAAGGATATAACTCATAAAACTTGAACAGTTTTTTAAAATACCATTTAAAAAATTAAAAAAGTGCTATTTTGCCATGCCCCCAGTGCCCTTTCCACTGTTTTGTTCAAGAAAATTATGTCGTTGTTTTCTGGATATTTTTATTCAGCTATAAGGGGTTCCTTATATATCTGATAATTTCATCAGCAAAAAAAAATATTTTTGTCTAAAATTGCAGTTTAAAATTTGTCCCTGGATTTAGTGTCCACCGTGTTATCCTAAGTTACTTTACCTCTAAGAAGGCTCCACCCACATCAGGATGATACAGTCTTTTGATGTGATATCATTCCAGAGGAGGGAAATTCAACAGTGGTAAGATTACTCACTTTTCTTTTGTTAATTTTATCATAGTTACTCTTTTATGATGAAGCTCTAATTTAGTCAATCATACAATGTCCACCATGTTATCCCAGTTTTATGAAGAAAATGATCAAATATCACAATTTTAAAAGGTTTCTAGGCAAAAATGTTGCTTTCTTGTCAGCTTTCCAAAATCCTGTTAGCTAATGAAGCTAGGGTAAAAGCTATTTTTGTTGTAAAATGTCCACCGTGTTATTGTCCACCGTGTTATCCTTATTTGGATAACACGGTGGACACAACACAGTGGACACATTCATTTTGACATATATTTTTAAAACTTTAAAAAATAAATATAATTTAGCAGATTGAGACTGACCTTCATGCTTTTCATAAAGCGTAGAGTCATGTTTTTAAGAAGAAACATAAAAAAAAAATAAAAAAAATAAATAAAATAAAATATATATATATATATATATATATATATATATATATATATATATATATACATACCATTTCTATGACCCAAAAGGCACCGCATTTCAAGAATGACCCATTTATATAAGATATTTTGTACACACAAATACTTGTGTGGATTATGTTCATCTCTAAAAGTGAATAGTGGAAAGTTCCACAATTGTCGTGCTGCGGGGACTTCCTGTTAGTAGAGTTGACAGTTTTTCACTAGATTAATGCTATCAACTTTATTAGGTCTGACATTACTCAAAAGTTATGATTTTTATCTTGACTATCTTTCATTTTCCTGTTAGAGATCAGTAAGAGAAACATTCAGGGTTGTTTGATTTTTGAGGAGCACTTCGGCTTGCATTTTAAATTAATATTAAATCAATCAATCAATCAATCAATCAATCAATCAATCAATCAATCAATCAATCAATCAATCAATTCTTTGGTACTGTCTGGTGTTTTCAACACGATGTACAATACCATTTAGGTTACGCTTATAGTAAAGTAAAATTCAGACCTCTTCCTTAAGTCCACCCTGACCGCCATCTTGCCTTGTTTCTGGTTGATTGGCGGGAAACATTCAACGGCTGGCGCTGATTGCTCCCGGTGCAGGCCTCTCTTCTGATTGGCTGAGCGGTTGAAACCTCTGGGTACATTTCACCCTCCGGTGCAGGTGGCTCTGTAGTCCTTCAATTTCTCCTCCTCACTGCAAGCCAGCAAGTCCACGGAAAACCACAGCAGGATGACGAGCGAAATCAGCAGAGACACCGCGGAGCAGGAACAGAACTCTGAGGTATGGTGGACGAACACCTGAAAGCTAGCGTGAAGACATCGTGGATCATGGAAGTGTATTACTCGATCGTTAAACTTGTTTAAGTTTTAGCTTCTCTTCTGTCGCTTGTAGGACAGAGTAGTGAGGAGGGGCGGTGTGTTCCGTTCCGTGGTGCGCGGCGTCTTCTGGCCTTTCAGCGTCGTGGTACGTACACCAGCTAATGTAGCAGCCAGTAGCAACATGCTGGTTTGACGCATTCGGCCTAACATTGATTTCACCTGCAGGTGCGAGCGTATCGCGGATTTTGGTGGGTGCTGGGCTTCAGGAAGCCACTGGAGAAAGTCGACCCTAATCCTCCTGTCTCCAGTCCTGGCCGCCAGAGCCTCGCCGGCCGGAAGCGCCTGCACCGGGTCACCCGGCTACTGCTGTCCATCCTGCCCCGCTGGCTTCAGGGCGCCCTGGGCTACCCGGTGTCCAGCAGCATTGGGCGCTCCCTCTCCCCCGGTAAACAAGCTCATCAGTCGGTGTGATCTACTTTATCCCTCCTTCATGAAAAATCTCTCTAGATCGAACTACAGTCATCCGTGGTTTGTAAACCAGAGACCAGCGGAGCACCATCACACACCTGGCCTTCATATCAACTCACTGTTATGAAAAATACATATTCCGAAAAAGTAGAGTAATTTAAGCTCATTAACTTAAAACACTCGTTTTCTTTAGCATGACTATGTTTGCAAATGTTGTCAAACTATGGTGAAAACTTGAAATTCATCAGACACTCCACTATAGTGATCACATTTTACCTGTCTTTGCTGTTGAAGCCCTAACCTTCTCTTCTATTGATGACTAAGCATGGGCATTAGAAAATGAGCTTTATTTATTTCGTGCTTGTAGAAATTAGAGTCTCTCCAACAAAACCTTGTGGAAAAGGCAGCAAAAGAAAGCAAGATGAGTTGGATGAGGAAGAGGATGAAGAGGAGCATCCAACCTGGGTGGAGGCACTCACTCAGGAGCTTGCTGATGAGGATGCCCCAGAAGAGGATCCTGACTATGAGGTGGGTACTTGGGGGAGGTGCAAATACCAAAAATCCCTCTATGAACATCTTCAGTGCTTTTGACTTTTGCTTTGAAAGTCACAAGGAGCTGTGTGTCATGTTTCCTTGAGCCTTGACCTGATATGAACAGAAATTAGAAGCACATCGTGTCCCCGGTGTTGCGTCAGATTATACATCTAATACATGTGTTTCTATTCTGCACACTACAACATTTGCAGTTCTGTCAGACTGTGCCATTAAAACCTTTATTTCTACATTGCTACTAAAGACCAGAAACTAGTATTACTAGTTGGGTAACTTGTTTCCTTTGACTGTCTCTCAGCCCAGTACAGTAGAGACTGAAAGCGAAGAGTACCGCTCACACAACAACACAGAAAGTGACCTTGAGGTTCAGGAGAAGGGTGAGGTCATAATCGAGGACGTGGATACGGTAAGCTCCACCAGGGTGCTTTTTGTGTCTGAGGTACAGTTTGATCCTTGAAACTTTAATCTAATCTCTCTTTTTTTCTTAAATAGGGTGTTGAGCCAGCTCCCCCCTCTGAAGCCCCTTTGGCTGCAGTTTAATGTGTCATGAAAACTGTTTGTATTGTCCCACTGTTTTTTGTATGTTTAAATTAACTCAATAAAACCTTTTGTGTTGACATTGCAGTGGTCTCTCACTAGATGGCAGTACAGGAACTTTTTTCCACTCATGATGGTTTAAACTAAGGGAGCTGTTGGTAAAAACAAGCTTGTCACATTCAAATGCAGGTAATGCATAACGAATCATTGACTTTTTTTTTAAACCTTGATGGCAGATTGTTCAGAGATTTGAGCTCTGATGGATCCAAATTTCAACAGCCTAACCTGAAAATGAATGGTCTGTTGTAAAAGCAGTTTGCTTCTGTAGTGTGCTGAATAAAAGTGACATCAAGGTTAAGAAAGGATGCCTTATGCCCCCAATCCTTGAGCTTGAAAACATCCATATAACTTTTTAATCATTTGTCCATCTTCAGTTAAACATTTCCTAACATTAGCTTTTCTTGAGCCTACCAGTGTTTGATGTTTGCCTTAGATGGCAGCATCTTAATACAGATTTTAGGTATTGTCATTCTTCCTGATTATAAACCTTCCAGGGTCTCTGTACTTGGGAACTGGAGTTAGGCTGGGATTCGTCAGTCTGCTCGAGACTTTGGTTATGAAAATATGCATTTCCTCCATTAGCACAAATACTAAGTGATTTAATGTTTTCATTTAATCTGTTTCACTCACATTGCCTTCATTGCTCTCCATAATCTTCACCACCCAAAGTTGTGAACTCACTGAAGACAAAATGTTCTGTCTGTTTTTGAGTTACCACTTCAGTTTTAGCATTGCCATTTGTCACATGATTTACTTTAGGACAGGCTCTCTAATGTGTGACATGCTTCGTCATGCTTGAGATGTTGATTTTGACTCTGGTATGAATAAACCACAGCTATTTTTGACTTAGACATGTGATTTTCCACTGCTGAATGGAAGTTCATTCAGGCAGTAACTGAGTGTTATCGCGAAACTCACCATCACACTGACTAATTGCTGCAGGTGAGGGGAAATCAGCTGACATGCGGCTTTATGTTGACCAGCATCTGGAGTAGATGTGTGTTCCTCATCTGTCTACCTGCACATTTAGTCTGTTTCCCACTGAGCTTAAGTTTGTTTCCTGCAGTAGGTGGCAGAGAAAGGCAATATGAAACTCTTGAAGACTAACGAACTGCTGTTTGTCCTTGTCCAGCAATCAGCACCCACTCTTGCAGTCAGAAGATGACAGGCTTTCTTTTTTCCTCTGCTTTGTAATAGTCATTGTTACAGGTGAGCTAATAGTAGTCATTGCTTTCCTTTTTGCATCCATATTGTGATAAAGTTTTATGCAGTATTGCACTTCGCAGAGACCTTGAGAAAACCCTGGAGGAAGTATTTATCAAAGTTGCTGTTGTCTAGGAAGTTTGAACTGGTGCTCCTCTTAAAGGTCAGATCACTATTCATGAGAGGTACTTGGCAATGAAAACAAATTTGGTGGCATTTTCTTTGGCATTGTCATGCTCTAAAGAACAAGCCTGATGTCAGATTCCAAACAGAAAACCTATTTCATAAACTGAAGGTTTAAACTTGAAACACAGTCTCCGGTAGGAAATGTCTAATGAAAGGAGCTGTTGAAAGGTATTATAAAGAAATAACTGTGTTTTATTTTGAGCTTCTGTTGCTTCTTTTATTGTACTTTTTATTGTTTTCTAGTTATGGTGGTCCCAAAAATATTCAGAAGTTAACTCCAAATCAGCTCAGGAAGACATTTTTTCTGTGAAAGTGTAGTAGTACCATAGAAATAGATAACTTGTAATTAATCAGGAAGTCGGATTGCATTGAGCTCTTTGAAATAAAAAGCCGGGGAAAAGTGAATACTACAAAAAGTATTGCATGCTTATTTTGGGCTGTGTACAGCTTTGTTTTAATTTCACATGAATTACAGCTCAAAAGATTAATCAATCTCAGGCTGGTGTTTCATTTCAGCTACTGTCTCTTTAAAATCTCCCACTTTCAAGAACCTAGCTTTCCAGAAGCCTCCTTCAATGTTACCCCACACAAAAGTGGTTCTTTATGAGGGGCCACAAGGGACATTATTCATAAATGACCTCTCCCATATACAACTGAAAAAACCTCACGCACAAGTGGAACAATCTGTGAAGGTCTGACTTCACACATTTCAGAGTAAATGGTCCCCAATCAAAGTCAATCAGAGCCGGTGTGATAATGTATTCTGAACAAAGCCTGAGAGCTAAAAACTTTTTTTTTCTATTTTTCAAAAAAATAATAATAAAAAAGTCAGAGGGAACCTTTTGTGAGTGTTTTTCTTTCTTTTTTTCCCCAAATTCCTTTCCAAACTTCCCATATTTTAGTGAAATTCTCTAAAATATTGCCAAACAAGGCCAGTTTGCTAAAATTCTGTGGCAGCATCTGACTAGTGTGTGTGAGAGCTTTTTAGTTGTTTGTGAAAGTATAACTTACTGCATAGTGTATGATCTATTTTAGTAGTGTGTTTGAGAGGCTTTTAGTTGTTTGTGAATGATTTGAGCTTCAGATTTGTTTGTCGGGGGACATTTCTGACAGCCCCTTATAGTTCTTCAGTTTTGCCCCTATAAGCTCTTAGAGTGGCCTGCAGTCGAATCCTGGAATAACTCTAACCCATGTTTTTTTGGTAGATTGAAACTTTGTCCATGTTTAGTACTGACATACAGCATTTTAACTTAATTTTTAATTGGAAATCAAATAATCACCTCCCAGACCTCAAAGCATCTTCTTGCATCACATTAGTTATATGTTACAAAATAAAGTGGTACTAGTCAAAAAGCCACAAATCACGTATGCTTTATAGACCTTGTAAGATTGATGCAGTTATTTTTTTGTGACTGAGTAAATCAGCAGGGTTATGTTATGAGGGACTGGTCTTTTTGTGTTTAGTGAGTGATTTTGTGCTTAAAATAACTTTTTCCTATACTGTTTTCACTGCAGACATGTTCTCTGCGACAACTGTTAAGTTATACAGTGTTGTGACAAAGGAAATGTCTGAAAATCTCAAAACACATTTGAAGTTATGATCTCCACTCAGCCTTAACTGTTAGAGATATAACGCAATGTTTGTCTTCTTTGTGCTTGTATGATGAGATTTCAGCAGCTGTTCTGAAAGTGACAAATACAACACAAACATGTGGTGATGCAGTTTTGGTGCTAAGATCCCAGCTGCTTTAAATTAATTCCTGAAAAACACTTGAAGTTGTTTTGATGGGGGGCTTTGTGTCTTCTTTCTCGTTTCCTCTGAGATTTTCTTCCTTTCCTGATGCATGTTTGCAAAGACAACCGCCACTCTACTAAAGCCTCAACAGTATGAACTTAACACTTGACGTGTGTGTGTGTGTGTGTGTGTGTGTGTGTGTGTGTGTGTGTGTGTGTGTGTGTGTGTGTGTGTGTGTGTGTGTGTGTGTGTGTGTGTGTGTGTGTGTGTGTGTGTGTTTGTGGGCAGGGCAGCAGCAGTGAGGGCTGTATACAGAAGAGGAACTGGTGGTCTCTGGGGGTTCTCATGGCTGTCTGAACATTTGAAGGGTAGGCTGCTCAGCGAAAGCAGCCATAGAGAGCATCGACCTCTATCTGCACTGTTTGTAGCCAGCTGGAGACCGCTTTTAAACCAGGAGCTCTGCCTTTGCCTTTCAACTGCAAGGTGAAAACACAGCATCTTGAAGAGGGCTATAAATTTCATGTGCACAGTCCCAGGTGTGCTGTAGCACAAAGGCTGCCTGCCTCATGGAGTGAATGTAGTGTTGATCCTGTTCTCCAAAGGATTGCTACATGGAGTGTAAATGGCGGATGTAATTAGATTACATGCAGGGCTTTTTTTGTAGTGTGACAGCTTTTTATTGCATTTTTTTGTGGGGTGGGGGGGAACCCACTGTGAAGTTTTATGAAACTATAACCCAGCTGTGTTGTTCACTTGATTCTGATTGGTCAAATCCTTTATCACACTTCTCAACAGCAAATGTAAAACCTGAGTTAACTTATTTACACTTGTCACATCAAATCAATACCCAGAGAGTGGTCTGACCATCTCATTTCTGTTTGACACTGTGGCAAAACCCTCAGTTTCTGAGTCACTGATCACTACAAAGTACCATACTATATGCTGTAGTGACAGTAGCAGCATTGTTAAAGCTTGTGACTCATTTCTGTTAAAGGTTTTCAAACTATGGCCTACAAGAGGAAGAAGAGCTGATCTAGCCTGCTAACCAAAACTTACTTTTTTGTGGGATTATTTAAAATGGACGTTGTTTACAATGTGATACAAATGGAAAATAATAACTTTACTTCACTTTGGTTAACAAGGGATTTTGACCAATCAGAATCAAGTTTTAAACACAGCTTGGTGATAAGTGAGGAAACAGGGTATATATGTTAGAAAGTCATAACTTGTGCCCAGTGTTTGGCCTTGCTTGCCTCATTAGTTTGGTCAGTATTGCATGTGGTCACAGTGACCAGCACATCTTGGGGATTTGCCGGTGTCAGCGATTCCCTTTTTTGACCGATCAGGAGCAAGTCTGACCTGATTGGTCCACCGGAGTAGATACCCCTGAAACCCCCTCCCCGTCCACTTTTCTCCCCGCTGCTGGATAGAGAAGTTTGACTGTTGACAGTGAAGCTGTGCATGTGTGTGCTAGTCACTTCACGGCCGACTGCTTTTCCAACTTTGGACAGTACAACAGAGGGCTAGCGAATAGACTGGTCCTGAATCCAGGCGTATTACCAACCATCCACCAACAAACCTCAGACCCTGGAAATGTGAGTATTCTAAATGCTGTGTGCTGTGGAGCAGATGGAAGAGCTTTTCCTCAGTGTCCCCCCTGTCTCTGTGTTAGCTTCAGGATGCTTACTTTAGCTGCGGTTAGCCTGTTGTTTTAGCCTGTAATGTTACGGTAAACGAGCTTCCTAAACATTGTGCACTTGGAGCTCGTGACGCCGCTCTCAGTGACGCTGAAGAGCGGGGCGGTATCAGCGGTGGCTCATTTACATATGAAGGTCACGCCCACTAAATCAGAGCGTTCTGAACAGAGGGGCTATGAGAGCCTGGAAACAATGCTGCTGTGCTTGATTTATTGGCTTTTTGCACCAAAACATGTTACTACCATTTCATGAAGACTTCAATGATCCATATTAAACTGCAGAAAAGGAGCATAATATGGGACCTTTAAAGTTTAATCACATCATTTAAAACACTCCAAGACAAGCCAGAGGAAGTAGAACAAATTTTCTTTGTATTTTTTTTTTTATCAGTTTACTTTTTAGCAATTTTTGATGATGGAAAAGTTAAAGTATTTAATTTCCTTCACAAAGCTGTGCACAAGATTACTCCTTTGATTGGTACAATTTCTGGCTTTTAATTCCTCATTCTTTTGTTTTGGAAAATACAGTTCCTTTAAAAATGGGCTGTCTCTAATTTCAAAGAGCGTCTGGATATAGTTCGCATGCTGTTTGGATTGTTTTAAAACTTCTATGACAGACAGGCACGCACATTCCCAGAGGATCAAAACTCTGCAGAGCAACAACGAGGACTGGGTGACATGAGCTTATTGTTACCTTGAATGAATGGCAGCAGGTGCCAGCTGCTCCCCAGGCCCCCCAGTCCGACCTGAAGGCTATTATTCGCTGCATTACAATGTGATTCTGTAATGTCAGTCTAACTCACTCCTCTGCCTCTTGTTTTTTTTTCTATTTTAACCTTTTTTCTGCTCCCTTCACACACTCACACACACACACACACACACACACACACACACACACACACACACACACACACACACACACACACACACACACACACACACACACACACACACACACACACACACACACCCCTCCTCGCATAGTCATGCATCAAGTTTAGCTTTACCTCCAGCCTAATGACCAGCTGTCCCCAGAGATTTCAACTGCATCCATCATCTTCAGAGAAGTGGAGCAGGAAAAGAGGCATGAAAAATGGAGCAGACAGGTGGAGTCCTCAGTTAGTCAGAAGCTTGGTGCTGAGGACAGTGAGGGCTTTTAAAAAAGTTTCAGGGTAAAAGAAAACTGAATAGAAATCAGATTTTGTGTAATCGATGTTGACCGAAGCGCTGCGAGTGACTGGAGGACTGACCAGTTGGTGGATGAGCAAGTCCTTCCTCAGGGCACTGTCTCTGTAAATCAAATCAAACTCTGATACAAGAAAGAAAAGAGTGAATTTGTCCTGGAGATAATTTTCAGATGCAGTTTTGCTCGTTTTTTAATGTCTGTTTTATCCTCCCATAATGTTTAACATGGTAATGTGGTGCCCTGCACTATCACAGGTCAGCTTAAATCCCCAAAGCCCCTCTATGAGCTGACAGGCACCATCAACTCATCCTCTCATCTGAATAAGTATTTCACATCTCAGCGCACTCCTCGATCACTCCTGTAGGATTTAAAGTCTTTGCTGCTTCCTGGACCTGTTAATTTTTCTTCTGTCCTAAGGTTGAGGTCGCACACATCTCCAACTCAATGCACAAAATGTGTGAAGTCAGCCCCTGCTGGTGTCACTGAGCAGAAGACTTCACACATTTAGGATACTATTCTAAGAGAAAAACCAGAGAGCAGTGAGGTGTGATAAAACTCAGAGAAGCCAAAGCATACAGACAAAACAAGAGATGATGTTTTTCATACATCTTTATTTAAAATCAGGCGCGGAAGCATTCCTCATCTAATTTCTCTGACCTTTAACTCTCTGTTATTAGTTTTGTTTACACCTGCTGCTGGAATTTGTCACTTTCTTCTCTCAGTGAGTTGCTCTGAGCTGAGACAGACTCAGTTATCAGTTTTCAAATATGGACCCAGGTCTGAATTTAAAAAACAACAAACCAAAACAAAACAAAAAATACTGCAGATACTGCACTTAATGTTTGTGAGCTAACATCATGACGTAGCTTATTGCTTAAGTTTTGAAAGTTTGAGCACTAAAGTGAAGTTAGCATCTCAGCTCATTTTTACCAACTTGTACATTTTTCCTAAAAACTCTCAGACTTGCAATTACGCTTTTGTGTTTCCATGGTTCTGGTGAAGTTAAGGTAGCCTGAGAAAAAGTAGTAAAAGCACTTGGTTTGATGGATGTACTTTTTACCCAAAACTGAGGCCAAATTTAAAGCAAGTTACCTAATGAAATGCGCTCAGGTGAAGTGTTTCTGGAAAACCAAACTTAGCCTCAGTAACTCCTGAAATAAAATAAAAAAATACAACTTTTAATCTGTGGAAAATAACTGTGGCTGCTGTTAGCATGTTAGCTATGTCCACTTTGGATGGATTAGGCACATTTTGGAAAGTTTAATTATATAAAGCATGTTGCACCAACATGACAGTTCAAATTGTGCCACACAACCCATTGGACAAAATACAAAGGTCAACAAAATACACTGAAACAAAGTATTTACAAGAGTTAAAATCATTAAATAAAAACATTTAAAAGTCACCTAAACAAACCAGTTCGGTCAAAGAAAAAAAAACACATCAACAGAGGGTAAGAGTGTAATTTAACCCATTTGATATACAGGTATAAAAGTTACAGTACAGAGTTGTGCAATAAAAAAATACTGAAATAATCTGTTGAAATACTTTGACAGACAACTGTTTAAAAGTGAAACTTCAGCCTGGACTTTTGAGAGCTGAGACTTAGAATATTGTTTGAATATAAGCCCCTGTTAGCAAGAACAGTATCGGCAGAAACCCAGCAGTTTCTCAAACTAGGATATTTTACTTAGACCAATTGCAGTGAGAAGCAGTGAGAAACAAAAATAAAACAAGCATTTCATTAGTCAAACGGTGTAAGGGCAAAAGAGAGACAATAAAAATACATAAGAACAATCACAATAAAAAAGAGATCAGTAAGATCAGAAATTAAAACTCAGAATATTCTCAATGGTATTATGGTGAAGTCAACTTAAATTTTTGGGCAAATTCCAAGTATTCAGAGCAGAAAAACTAAATGCAGATCTTCCCTAATCTGTGAGTTTTACCTAGATCACAAATTCAGTGGGAGACCAGAGGAAACGTTTTGGCTTTCTTTGAGTAAAAAAAAGGCAGTATAGTCTGGGTATCAGGCTCATTTCATTGCTTTCAAACGTACACATTATTTCAGATTTGTGTGTTCAAGTTTGTCGCCCTCTAAGAGTGAATTGTTGCACTAGAGCAAAACTTGTCAAAGACTCTTTTCAATTGATGCTAATGGCATGATATATCCATCATGCTATTGGGTGCTGAACATTTAAGCATGGAAAAAAGCATGGAATGAAAGTTGAATGTAATTCGTACAAGAGAGGAACTCGGAGCTTAATGGCCAAGCCCACAAGTTTAACTCTTGACGTAGTGTCTCCTTATCATAAATACTGAGCCGAACCATAAGCTGCTTTGGATGAAAACCCCGGCTGAAATTCTCAGAATGTGAAAGACTTTTAAACCCTTTCAGACAGCTCCCATTTTGCAGCAGGTAATCAAGATGTGAGTGTTTTTGTCTCTCTTTGACTCATCTGTTTTCTTGTGACCAAATCAGGTCTGCTATTGCAACATAAAAGAAATACCACAGGAGTGTGCAAATAAACCCAAAGATGTGAGCTCTGTTGTTCTAAAATACTCAGAGAAATACTGATGCAATGAACAGTGACTGTAAAATGTCTAAATGTGTTTTGAGTTGTATCATGAAAGTATTTTTAAAGCACGAAGTGTCACAGGCCAAAGAGTGAAAGAGGGTTTCAAAGTCAAACCTGAAAAGTGTAAAATCTCAGAATCTGAACAAAAAAATCCAAGTGTCAGCACCTCAAAACTGTACTGACAGGAGGCACAGCCTTTGAATGAAAACATTTTGCACTTTCCAACCTGTGTTATCTTCAGCTGCAGGAGAAGTCGTGCCTGCATAAATGCTTCCTGCATCAAAATGTCTCTCTCATCTATTAGGAGAGCCTTCTGTTCAGGACACGGAGGGTTTTAGAGAGGAGACGGTTTCATCTTGTGATTTAGGCAGTGAAGCGAGTGGACCCTCTTTGGCCTTTTGTGCCTTACATGCAGTGTCTCTGGTGTGACTGGTCTCTTTCCCAGTCAACCGTATCGTTATTTTTTCTGGTTTCATGATTCAGATGTTTGGAGTTCATGTTCCGTTGGAGAGAGGCGGGCGCTCTCACTGACCCACCTGTTGACACATGGTGTGAACAGATGGTTTAAACCGTCACTTTGAGCTTGGTTAATGAAACCCCTACCATTCAACAACAGATTTGTGTGTTCGTAAGCATACGCAGTAGTTGGCTGTGTTTTTGATGTACTTTTGTTACAAAATATACTAATGTACTGAATGTATTAACACTCATTGTGCAGAGTTCACACTGCCAGTGTTCTAACATTTACAGTCTTGTCATTCTTTTTGGTAGTTATGTGATAAACAATGAGCCATAATGTATAAGGTGATAATGTAGGTTGCAGCATTCAACACACCTACACTGGCTTCTATGGGCTGAGATTTGTGCCTCTGGAAACTGAATTTAAATTATTCCATTAATTAAAGCAGAATCTGGGATTTGATTTAACATTTGAAATCAATTTATTTTGTTTGCAATTGAACTTAACCTTCTTGAAAAAATGTCACAAATCCTTAAATTCAAAAATTTAATTTCAATTTCAGTTGTCGCAATTCTAAATTTTCATTTTGATTACAGTGCAGTGTGGCACGACCATTAGAACATCATTCACACAATGGAGGAGCATGTAATCAAGCACAGTGTCACAGAGTTTGGTAATGTCTTTGTCAATAAATGCCCTGACATTTAACTTATGGCAAATTTACATTTTTTTTCTGTCACTCAATTTTTTAATGGCTTTGTTGACAAAAAGACAAACAGAAACTGTCAAAATGAGTACATAGACAAGAAAAAAATAATAAAGAAAAGATATCATACATACATATATACATATATATATATATATATATATATATATATATATATATATATATATATATATATATATATATATATATATATACATATATATATATATATATATATACATATATATATATATATATATATATATATATATATATATATATATATATATATATTTATATATATATTTATATATATATTTATATATATATATATTTATATATATTTATATATATATATATATTTATATATATATATGCATATATATATATATATATATATATATATATATATACACATACATACATACATACATACATATATATATATATATATATATATATATATATATATATATATATATATATATATATATATATATATATATATATATATATATAAACATATATATACATATATACATATATACATATATATATATATATATATATATACACACACACACACACACACACACACACACACACACATATATTCAAAAAGGAAGAAAAATACATTATTAAATGCAGTACAGAGACATAATAACAAAAAATGTCACACTGAACTGAAATTTTATTTTGCATTTCTGACTTCAAGGAATTTAGAGAGAAAATTTTCAAGTGAGTTAATACCATTTCAAAGCAGATAAGTTGAACACCAAATTCAATTTCAGATCATGCTTTTGCAAATTCAGTACAATGATTCCAATTAGTTTCTAGAGCAGCTCTATTCAATTAGTGACCTGCGGGCCACATGTGGCCCGAAAGCAACCCTTTAGTGGCCCGAAAGCAACCCTCAAGCTACTGGGTGAGTTAGACTTGGGTCCGCCGAGAAAACATCTTTTACTAACACTGAGAAGTTCTTACAAAAATTCCAACATTATTACAAATACTGACTGCAACACCTATCTAAACCTAGCAACTAACCCACAATGCATTGTGCCATTGAGCAGGTGCGTTTAGAAAGTTAACATTAGTAGTTAAAATGAAAACTCAGCAAGGCAAATTGTCAGTTTATTCCTGCACGCACCAAAAAGTATTTCTTTATTTTACCATTAAGTCCAAAACCAAACCGATGTGTTTGCTCTGTATTGCAGTAACACAATAAAGCAGCTTGGGAGAGGGCCACAGCTAAACTTTGCTGCTAGAAATGTGCAGCCAAGCTCGTGTCCTCAGTCTGAAAATCCTGCCTGACGAAAGTTTTCATTGAATAGCCCTGTTCTAGAGGCAAATATGTGCCAGGAGGCTTCATTGGAGGTTGCCACTTGAGATCCCCATAAAAATGACAGGACTAATGGAAAACTTGCCTCTTATATGTACATAATTGTAAAGTGGAATCAGTCCTCTCTAATGATTGTACAAGGACATTGATAATTAAATTTACTGAATACTTCAGTAATGGTTCATTGGTTTTACCTCAGCTAGCCAAAAAGCAGGATGTTTACATACAACTGTGCATCTAACACTATGGATGAATCTTAATCCAGATCCTGGTAAATCAAACAGTCTGTTAGTTGATCTTTCTTACCCTTTTAACACAGACTTTAATATCTGCTGCTCAATCCCTAACCCCATCCCTCACATTCAGAAGTTGTTCTGTTAGCACAGATTAAAATGACCTTTACTCGATCAGATGTGGGGTTTTTCTTGAATCCTGGACCATCCTGGACCTACATACATGAATGGAGTGGTTTGAAATGAATGTTTCTCTTTGTTGCCTCTGATGTTATAATCGGTTTGACGTTGACCCTCCTTCTTAAGATAAAATCTAGCACGGCAGAAAACTGGTTCTTTGATGTGATTTATTGGATTATGGTGATTTGGCCTCGTTTTTTAAAGGCCCCACTTGTTACATATTATACTCCTCATCCCACCAGAGGGAGTTTAGACTATGAACTGCTTCTCCTAAATCAGCCACTTTCTGTCCCTGGCAAACTGTCTGTGGCAGCAAAGAGAGGAATACGCTCCAATTAACAGCTGTCCAATTAACCCAGATTTTACTTACTGCATCGTTTTTTTTCGTGGTGAAAGCCTTACTGTGACAGCACAGTTTGTATTCCTGATGCTTGTTGCAGGATGTAGGACAGAGGAGGAAAAGGACAGAGGAGGTGTGATGGTTCTTGGGGGTGAAGCTCAGTTTCTGCAGCAGGGGATTTTCCCGGAGCTTCAGATTTTGGCTTAGGGAAACATTTTTTGTGGACAGATAAGCTGATGTATCTCGCAGAAATTACACATTTTTGTTGCCCTGTGTCTCCCAGAGATGGAGGTTGTTTTCTCTGGTTCTCTGTCTGCTGCCGTTTTGTTTGTCATTTTGTTTTTCCCCGCAGCTCTGTCTCTGTAGTCCTGTGCTGCGTTTTGAGAATGTGCCAGGCACAGCTGAGTGACAGCAGTGATAACATGCAGAGTGAATGTTAAGCTTCCTCTTAGTCAGAGGGAGACCACACATACACACGCACACACACACACACACACACACACACACACTATCACAAAAACACAGCCAGAGAGAGTCAAATCCTGTACCTGCGTCTTTGATGTGCCCACTGGCGCTAATGAGATTTGTCATCTTTTTAGAGGGAATAACCACAGCCTTTGTTCTGTGTGTGTGTGCCTGTGTGTGTGTGTGTATTCATCTTTGTGCTCACACACTCGAGGTATAGGTGTATGATAATTTTTTGGACGACTTCCTCTCAGTGATTCAGCTCATTTCAAACATGAGGTTCCCTTGTGGCTGTGCAGCAACATTCACGGTGAAACGGGACAGCTACGATTTTGAGTTGAAAAGATTGAAAGTGACGGATGGACACGAATGTGTTCTCACGTGTGTTTGTGTGGTATCGATTTAAGTGATGTATTAATGCTCCCCTCAGAGCTCCTCAGGCTCCTGTCAGTGTTGATGATGTCTGTGATTGGTGAGCCAACAGGAAATTAAACCAGAGTGTAACCCCTCACAGCCTCAACTGCACTTCAAGGTTGGACAACCCAAAGGGCCCCGGGGCCACAGAAAATAACATTTCCACACTGACTTGCTGTTTTTGTGACTTATTTCTTTGGGAACACTGCTGTCTGGAGACCTCAGTATTGAAGTTTTAATCTCTCCACGCCCCGGCTGTCTGGCTGCTGTGAGTTTATATGGCAGATTCTTCAAAAGGTTTTTCAGCTGTGCGATTGATTCAACTGTGAGAGGCTATGAAGGGCAAAAGCACATTTGGCCTCTTCATTGCCTGTGCTCCCACACTGATGGAGCTCTAGAAAGAGCCTCGGTGTTTATCATTTGAATTTAAAATGAGGACAGAAGTGAGGTATGACACACAAAAGGACAAAAGCATCCCGAGCTAGCAGAGACTTGTTGGGGGTGAGTGTGTGCTTTTTCAAGTCTGACTCACAGAGCGAGGGAGATGTGGCGATGGAGAGCAGCGTCAGAGTAGCTTTGTAGCATCAGAAACAGTGACAGAACCTGGCAACTGTAGATGTGCTGCTTGGATCCAGCCTCCTTGCATAACATAAAAAGCATGAAGAGAGTCGCCAGCGGCATGCGAGCAGGATGATGAACTGCCGGGCAGCGAGTGCTCCTCTGATACCAGGAGGCACCGCAGCAGAGACCATTCGACAGCTCTAAAAATAAGCAGTCGCCTTTTGTGCTGGAAATAATCTCAGCCCAAACCAGCCACGGTTGACTCATCAGACTGGGTTTAGTTTATCACAGCACCCTGCTGTTTTGTACCTTAGTGATTGCATAACTTTTGATTTATAGAAGTGGACTCTCCATCTTTTTCCACTCTGTAATCTCACCACAACCCCTGCTTGCTTTCTCTTCACCGCTCCCGCTTCCTGACATCTGCAGCGATGTTTATACGAACCGTGTGCATTGCAGCACTCGGCTTAACTCATGGCCACCCCTCCTAATCTGCTCCATGGGCCTGAGCTTTAACAAGCTTAAAGCAAAACATAGTGATGGTCAGCAAGAAACATCCACCACTCACAGTCGTTTCCACCCTGGGGTCGACCACGGTGGCTGTTATACAAGCAGGGTATGCAAATGAGAAAGATCATTTTCTTAATTGTGTTTCCAAATGCTTTCTGTACAAATATGTGCTGCAAATATAGCTGCACTTATCAGCAGCAGCAGTATGTTTTATAAGTTATGAGGAGAACATCAGAGGCCAAGGGGAGAACGTGATCCCCCGCCTCCTCCAAGTAGTTTTTAAAAATCCAATTTCTGAAATCTACACTTACTGATAGCATATTTTTTTTAGCTCCAGTTAAGCCTGAGCATGAAAAATGTCTCCCTTTATGTCCGTCTAATTGGTTTTTATTGTATCCGCCCTGCTCCATTCGCTTGTATCATCTGCAGTGATTTGGTTTTCTCTTGTCTGAGCAGTCGAAATCGGACGGAAACCACAGAGAAAAAGAAACATAACCCCAGAGCTTTCTAATCCACCCACCATCCTCCGCTCTGCCTCCATCTGCATACGACGTGGGAGGCTATTGTGTGAACTCACTGATCTCATGCCTCATTAAATATGTGCAAAACACACACACACACACACACACACACACACACACACACACACACACACACACACACACACACACACACACACACACACACACACACACACACACACACACTCCACTTTCATTTAACATAGGTACCAGAACAGTAATCAAGGCCTGAGTTAAAGAGCAAAGATGAATTTTTATTTAAACTACGTGTTTTTTTTTACTTGGGCTGTCATGTAAACACATTGATTAACCTGATTAACCTCCCAAATCAAAGTGTATTCAGTTTATTTTATATCACATGCTTCTTTTGTCTTCTTTTTACTGTGGCTCATGCTCAATTATAAACAACCCCGACAGTCTGGTTGACAAGTCAAAAGTTATCAGCACTTCTTCTGAAACAGAATCAAACTAGAAAAACACTCAGAGAACACAGGCCTCTACCATGCATATTGTGATTGTCACCAACTCTTTAGTCCAACTTTAAAGTGGAACAAGTGGAACAAGTTGGGTCCTATCACAAGGTTTAAGGCAGAAATTACCCCTACAGCAGTGTTTTTGTGCAGCAGAAGCCCAGGGCGCTCGCACCAAACAACCCCTCCCTGCTCCTCTGCCGGTTTCCTCTGCACTCAGACGGGGCCATTTTTTACTTGACCAAAAACACAAATAAACGGACTCCCACCGAAAAAATCTGATATGGGTCTGCATTCACGCTTTATTTAGAGAATTTTCAGCGCGTTACTTTCACACAAAAACACCGCTAAATAAGGCTCTAGTTCTCATTGTGTCGTAAAACGTTGCTACCTCTGCTGCAGAGCCACAGCTGGCGCTCGCCGCTTAGTGTATCAGTCCGCTCGTGGCGTGCCAGATATAAACAAACGCAGGTAGTCTGCCAGGACGAAGGGACATGATGAGAACTAGAGCCTTATTTAGCGGTGTTATTGTGTGAAAGTAACGCGCTGAAAATTCTCTAAATAAAGTGTGAATGCAGATTGATATCAGAAATTGGTCCCGGCTGAATGCAGAGGAAACCGGCAGAGGAGCAGGGAGGGGGTGTTTGGTGCGAGCGCCCTGGGCTTCTGCTGCACAAAAACACTGCTGTAGGGGTAATTCCTGCCCTAAACCTTGTGATAGGACCCAACTTGTTCCATCCCGGAGTATCACTTTAATGAAATACTCCCTTTCAGCAGACTGTCTGTTACAATTTGGTGTTAGTTCCAGGTTTATACGATAATTTGATTCCTGACAGTGTTGAAAATTATGATGACCCAGTACCCAAAATATTGTCAGGATCTGGATCATACTTCTGCATCTGTCAGAAATTATGGTGACCTTGTCTTGTATTCTTTTCATTACAAACGTCAAACACTGTATAAAACACACATAAAAAAGTGATGTGATGTTGGATTATGACACCTCTGATCACAAGATGGAATCTTTTAACGTTTTTTTCAAGCATCACTTTGCCGTTAGTGAACCAGACGAGTCATACTTAATATTTAAGTGAAAAGGTTTACATGAGTGTCTTTTCATTCTGCCTCAATCGAACTGGAGGAAGAGCTCCATCTCATGGCTGTAGGTGACAAACTAACAAGTTTTCACTCAGTGAGAGGTTCCACCTGTGAAAGCACTTCAGAGATTGTGGATGTGCACAGGTCTTCAACATCTTCTTCAATCTCGCTGGCTTGGATGTGAATCTTATGAGTTCTTGTGAAATTAGGCAGAGATGTGCCGCCATATCAGAAGTATTCAGGAACAGTGGTTGCACGCTCTGGTAGCTCTAAAAAGCTGCATGTGGAAAGAGGCCCTTAATGTTTTTCAGATTACAGTGATGAGAACTGAGGGTTTCATACGGCTGATGACGTTTGCAACAATCCTTATGTAAAAACTAATCCGAGCATAAAAAGCCTTGATTTTTTGTAGAATCTCTAGAAAAAGATGGCATTCTACGTCAACGCCAGATTTTGTATTTGCATTTTTCTGTCAAACTGCACCTCAGATATGAATGAACTGTCGGACACAAAAATGATTAGACAAGAATCTGAAGTTATGACAGTTTTCTTTTCAACTTCTGGATGTTTCACCCCCTATCACAGAAGCACTGTGGTGGCCTATAACTTCATGTTCTATATCACCATGACCCTGCTCCCATAATCCCCTCTGACACATCCCAGTTGATGCATTTTTTACATCTGAGTGAAAGTTATTTTTGTCTAGGCGGAGAGGTTGCAGAGAGTGACATCACACCATATCTGCAGCTGATTGTCTGAATGAGGACGCAGATGCACAAGCCTGAAAAGATGTATGACTCTCTTCATTGTCATCTCTTTTATCCGGCAAGATTTTGTCGTTATGGATTTAGACATTTCTGAAGAAGATCCATACATTTTTGTTGGCTTATCCTTAACTCGGCCTGCATTAAGCAGTTGAAATTTCTTACTCTGAGGGGGTTTGTAGTAAAGGTGGAAATGAGCTGCAGCAGAGCAGGGCTCAGTAATCCTGCCCTCTATGCCTCCCAGCCACATACTACTTATTTACTCCTGACAGCTTCAAATTGAAACTGTGATCACATTTTCCACACTGTTTCTCAGCCGTGCTCACTTCGAGAGTCGACCAACTCTAAACAGTAAAGCCAGTTTTTTCTTACCCTGTTTTTTTTTTTTTGGCCCTCTCTCTCCCTGCTGATATCTCTCTTTCCTCCTGTCTCTCTGCAGCCCGGTCTTCTTCACACTGCCTTCAGGGATTCATCAATAGTTGACCCTGACGTTGTTTGTGTTTTCTCCAGTCTCTCTTTCTCTCTGTGGGTTGGACAGTCCATTTGTTAAGATTGAAGCAGAAAAAAAGACGGAGTGGATTTGAGATTGGATTAGGAGAACAGAGAAGGGGTAGAGGTAGATTAATCAAGGCGAGTGTGTGCTCTGGTTGACAGCTACAGACAGTTTTGTCATTACCGTCTGATAAGATTGGAGTAAAGGCTCCTGCCTGGCGAGTAAATATAGGCTGTTTGTCTGAACCCTCTCCCTCTCTGAAATGGCCTTGTTTTTACTTAAAGCGTTGAAGATTTATCTGAGAATTCCTGTAGGAAAAAGCTGAGCAGATTTTCAGAGTCAATGTCGAAGAGAAAACAAGATAAAAATCTATAAATACACTCTTAGTCCAACCTTTCAAGTTGAATCCTGTTAATTTAAAACTCATGTGTTGGCAGTACAGGGAGGTTTATGTGTTAAAATTATAGACGGGAACAGATGGCTCTGTCTGAAAGCATGGACACACACATAAAGGGCGCTAACACCTAGATCCAAAAGTGAACTAAAAGTAATAAATGTCTCCCTACCCATTGTTTACTTATCCTTAAATGCTCTACAAATTGTCTCTGTACACTCTAAACACACACATACAAGCTCCAACTCACACACATCCCAAAGGTCATGGACGTCCATCCACATCACTGCTTGTAGGGATGAGAGAGAGAGCCCACCTAAAGCCGGCAGCCGCAGCACACACAAACACAGGGGTGCCTGCGACAGCCAGGAACTTTGTACGAGTCCTGGCTCTGTTCCCAGACTTGCTCTAGCATGATGTTGTGGGGAAGCTGATCGAGCGCTTGGCTGGACTGCACATCGTTCATTAGCTGCCTCAGTGGGACCCTGGCCATCACATACAGAGGAACAAGTGAACCAGAGCTCAGGCAGGAATCAACAGCGTGATTACTCACCAGCACATGTGCTCTCTATAAACTGTAGGGTCAAAATCCAGAGAAAAAACAAGATAAAGAAGAAACAAAATGTGCCCAAAAGACACGAGAAGGGATGGTAAACAAGAGAGTTAGTATTTGTCACATAATTTACCTTTACCTTTAAGCAGGAACTTCCCTTTGGCTAATTTAAATCAAAATATTAAAGTATGGAGTTAGTAAACATCAAGTTGTTTTTCTCAGCTGGTTTTTAGGGTTAACTTAAGAGATTGAATGTTCATCTCATGTCTTGTCATTATGAGCAGGTGGTGCACACAACAATGCAGCAATGACTTGTTTGAATTTCATATCTGTGAAAACCCTGTGAGGACACTGAGCCAGGTGTGGAGGATTATTATACGTAACAGGGTCAGAGGACAGGATCACCTGAGGTCACTTCATGGGTTTTCTGCTCAAACCACATAATAGATGGTTCTCAATAGCAAAAACAACATGGCATTAAACTCATGTCATACTGAATCAATCTGTAGAGAGGAGTACGACAAATTTCACCTCCACCTGTTGACACTGTGTCAAAAATAGAGGTAGTTTCCAAATAAGGCTGGTCTTGAGAGTCTGGGAATAGTTGTGGGACCTGCCTGAAAACTACATTGTCCCCACCTCTCTGATGGGGAGAAAAGTAAAGTAAGGGCCTGGGCCTGTAGGCATGGCAAGCCATTAGTGGGGAAAACGGACCGTTTGTACTAACAGCAAAAATAAAAAAACAATTAGCGGTTTGCATGAGCCTGGTTAACGGGCCAACAGAGTGTTAGATTGAGGTATACCCCACCATTGCGGGCGCTAACGGCAGGATTACAGTGCCTGTTTGGCTGTTTAAAGGCGGACATCGTGCAATGCGTTACCGTTTGAGACCAAATATGCAAAGACAGTGGACAATCCTTTGGAAAGGTGGCAATTTGTAGCCATACAGCTGATTTAGATTCAGGAGACACCACATTTTTTCAGTGCACAGATGAGATAAGGAAGGCAATCGAAGTCTCAAACTGGCAAGGCTCACTGCATCAGTTTTATAAGTTTGATTCGTTCTTTGCTTTTTTACGTCTGGGTCCTTCCAAGATGAGTATGGGGAAATGTTGGAGTTCATAAACTGCTTAAAAAAGTTATTCATCGAGGTACTGGCAAAGCAGCTTTCATGTTACTAATTTTATTATTGAGGTCTTCTGTTGGAGCTCAGAAACAAAACACACATTTAGTCTGTTCAAGATCGCCAAACTTTCTCTTTCTCTTTCTCTTTTTTACCTGATTGACTCACAGATTACAGCTGTTTGTCCATCTGTATTCTTGTAATAAAACCTCCATTTCTCCGGCTGAAAGTGTTTTTCTTGATCTTCTCTTGGTCACACCGTTATATGGTCCCCAGGTTTATTGCTGTTAAAATGGTAGACATGTACAGTTTGAATTTGTTTGTTGGGGTTTTCCAGGAGGTTCCCCTTAATTATGACGTAATCTGCACCTGTGCTGCTGTCATGGTGTAATTAGTTAACTGGACAATTATTTGCAGTCCTGCATGAGGCTAACGCTGCAGCCAAACAGGCCGTTCCATAACAGACCATTAGGACTTATGGTCCCATTTGTTTAATGACTGAACGTGCATGACGAGCATCTGAACAGGCCCTGGCCTTAAGTCCAGGAAACAACAAGCGAGCATCTTAAAGTTTCTGATCCCTACAAAGTAACCTTGACCGGTCCCTTTGACTGTGTATTGTAATACTTCATGTCAGTCTATCTATATTTGTTTAGCCCCTCCCCTTCACTTTTGCACAATTCCTGTGTTATTGTATTTGTCTTATTTTTGTGTATTTGTCTTATTTTTGTGTATTTTCATTTTCCACTATGTTGTAGTGTCTTTTATCACTGTTATATTATGACATATCAATGACATAATGATAATGATGGTTTATTATTGTTATTGTTATTATTATTGACACTGGCAGAGGGTGGAGAATGACATGCAGCAGACAGGAGAGAATAGGGTTGGTTGTCACATTCATTATATCTGGATTCCAGAGGGTGCTGTCTCTCAAATCGTGTCATGAAAATTTATTGAATTTCTATCAGAGCTCACCTACATTGTCTTCTCTGGAGGAGATGTTGAAGTGATGTTAGAGGACTTTTTGGGTTTTTCATGTAAATATTAAGCCCAGCAGTTTTTTCCTCAAAGGTTTTTACACAATGGGTTTGAAACCAAACAACAGTAAGCCTTGAAAATGTGAAGGAAAAGCTGTAATTAGATTTCTGGTTTTTACATGGTTGTTAGCCTTTGATGCTAGCAAGAAATTCCAGTCAAGGTTTTTTGTTGTTGTTTTTTTAATCACATATACAGTATATATGTGTATGTTATAAACACTAAGCTGGCCTAAAGATGTGTTTTCTGTTCATTGCTCTTTCTGTATTGAAATGCATGAAGTTATCTATGTGTCGACGTTGTGCCCTCTTGCCTTTTCCAAAGATATTTTCATTAGAATAACATTGTAACAAACAATGTGATGAGTGCTTATGACAATGTGTCGGTGTCTTTGATAGTTACTTATCTTTTTGATACAATGAGTTGGAAAATGAGAGGGACACAACTCTAAAGCCAACTCTTTAAGCTTCAAATTAATGAAGGAATGACTAGTGAAAGATGTTTCCATTATCAACAATTTATACTTGAGTAAAAAGTGTGACAACTGACCCCCTTTCTCCCCCAGTCTTGGAGCCATAGACCTGCACATTAGGTATGTAACAAACCCCCAGGTCAACCAGTGCCCTGTAAAAGAAATATTTTAATACTGATTGCAGTTAGCTTGACATATAGAGAGCCAAGCTGGTTTATATTTAGCTTACTGTCATGAACCAGTATATTTATATTAACTAGAAGTAGGAACAGGCTTTGTTAAATTTACATAAAGATTCTCTGAGGTTTACATTTTCTGAATATTCAAATTCATTTTTCCATATTTTAAGTCATTTCATGTTCTGTGTTGCCTGCCCTTTTCTGGAACAATGGCCTGCAGACAACACAACACAATGCAGATGCCCACCAGTCACACACAAGGAAGCACTGGCCATGTGGGAAAAGATGAATCTATGACTAACACTTAATTTGCATCTCTTAGAAAGGCTGTATTCCCCTGCAAACTTTAAAAATCATTCATTGTGCACAGGAACAAGAAACAACTGTGCCGCTAAATGTCCCATTTAGCAGAATGTCAGCCTTGTAGCTTTAATAATGACAGAGGCTTGAGTTGCTATGGGCAAAATAACCATCGTGTCATCCATATACATGCATAATGTGCATGTCAAATAAAAAAAGAAGCTATTACAGGCTGCTCCCGGTACCTCATTTAAAACTAATAAGCGTTCTGTTGTCATTCCCTCTGTGAATAAACGATGTGCCATCCTCCCTCTGTTCAGACATGCTTTATGGACCAGGGAGCTCTGAGTCCCTGAGAGTCAAATAAACTCTTCACCTTTTCAGCCAAATGTTATTCATGATGTCAGGTGTGTTGGAAACCAACATGTAGCTCTGCTGTAGAGAGGAGAAATAACAGAATGGCGTTTTTTGTTTTTCAGTATTTCACAGGAACATTTGTGATACACACAAAGGCCTCGGCTGTCTGTGAAATCTGTACGAGAAAGGCAGCGTGAGACACAAAAACAGGTTTGACTCGCAGTTTTTAGTCTCTTAAGCCCTGAGCAAAAAGTTTGTTTGAGTCACCGGATTAATATGTGTTTTAATCTGAAGCTGTTTACTCTATCACTCCATGATCTTAACATTCCTCCTGCTGACCAAGCACTGCTTCCTCTTCCTCCTCTCCAGCTGCCTGTATCCCCTCTCAGCTCTGCCGACCTCAGCTTTATTGAGGCACAAATCTGTGACTGATTTCCACCTGCACCTTCATTTGCTGCCTCAGCTCGTTCCGGGCTAAAAGCTTTACATGATGGATCATCTCAGCTGTTGTGTATTATCCATGAGCTGCGGCCGTGCTTTATGTGTACCATTTTATTTCATTTATGTCTCTGTCACCCTCCAAAGTACAGCCTTGTTTTGTCTGCCACATGGAACAAACGATCATCCCAGTGTTTCCCTACGCTATATTTCTCCTTTCACTTTGGATATACACAGCCCTGCCTGCGTTTGCTTGAAAATTAAACATTAATTTAACTTTATGGCTGCGTTATAAATAATTGCTGTGATTTAATTAGCCAACCTAGCAGGGGAGTTTACTCTCATCTACGGGGCTTGCTTTGGTCCTGAAGCCTTGACTTAATTAATGAATTCATACTCTGCCTGAGCCAGAGTCATATACTATGAACTGCTTTCACACACACACACACACACACACACACACACACACACACACACACACACACACACACACACACACACACACACACACACACACACACACACACACACACACACACACTCACACTTGGTACTTTCTTATTGCCAGGCAACGATCAATTATTTACACATTTCATTGAAGCAGCCTGCATGGCTCTGGATCTGACGGGCTCAGCTCACCGTCCCGTTGACAGCCTCCCAGAGTTAAACGAGAGAGAATTAAAAACTATATTTGTACGTCTGTGTTTAATCACAGACTTGTCACGAATGTGTCTCTCTTGGTTCCTGTCCCTGCTGTCGCTCTGGGTGTTTCTCTCTGACATTGGAAAGAGGCTGCTGGGGCTTCTTTTTCCTCTGACGCAGTGATGTGTGCAGGGAGCGTTAGGGGAGATATTCCATGTCCCTCTTGGGAGGCGTTGACCCTCAACATTAAAGGCTGGGACTGACTCTCTAGAGCAGTGCCAACCTCTCCCTCTAACAGTGCTGACAATGACCTAGAAACACACAGTCAATTTGATGTTATGTGCATGTGAGTGCTAGTAAAACATGTAGGCAGGGCTTGGACATTTTTATTCTCCATCCCTGCTGGCTTGACACTGACTGTGACGTGTGTTATAAGAGACAGAATGACAGAAAGAAATTGGGTTAGACAGAAATCCATGCCCCCTTTCTAGGCACGCATTAGAGCTCAAGAGTGAAGCCATCAACGGCAAACTGACAGAGGAAAATTCACCCCCCCTTATTTTATGATTGTGCAGTTTCCTGGTGTAGCCACCAGCTGTAGCTGTGCATGTCTTGGCTCCAAAGGGATCTATCCCAGCTCCTAATTACTCTCTCTCAGGGTACATCCTGAACACATCACAGAGCTAACATGTAGAGACAAACAACCAATCACAACCAACAGGCAGTTAAGAGTCACCACTCTTCTTGATATGCATTTCTGAACTGTATAAGCCCGCCAAAGTACCTGAAAAGAGCCCACGCAGGCACCATGTTAACTCCACTCAGAGAGGCATCCACCCAGATGGGGATTCAAACCAGGAATCTTCTTGCAATGAGGCAACAGCATAAGCTACATTAAAGGTAATGATGCTATAGCCTCACCCACTCCCTGCTGGTGATAGTTGAATGATACACACTGTGTTCACATATCAGTCAGTGTGAAGAACAGTAAAGACAAAGTCAGGGTGAAAAACTCATGTTCACACATCCAGGCTGCTGGGATAAAGCCGGACATTTCTCAGGACAGTGGTTTAAAGGTGGAGTCAGCAGTCTGCGAGACAACGAGTGGAGAATTTAGACCCGCCTCTCCCTTCATACCCCACCCCTGGCTCCACTCCTGAAACATGATGGATGTGCATCGTCACAGAAATGACCGTAGAAACTGCGTAGCTGACCAACATGTTGGAGGCCGAAACGCTCGAGGGTCAGTTCGCTTTAACACGTGAAGCCGTATTTATTGCTTTAAAAATAGTAGTAGTAGTGTGACGAGTTTTAGTAGTAGTAAAGATATTATAATATTTAGATATATAAATATTTTCCGATCAAAGACGTGTGATGCTCCACGATAGAAAGGCCCAGGTTGTTGAGTTGCCTTCCAAAGAGACTTGACCCACAGATGTACGACGGAGTGGGAGGACGCTGTCCTCTGGAGATTTAGCTGCAACACTGGCTGGCTCCAGCTGTTTTAAAGGTATTTCTATCTTTAGCTCGCTACTATTGTTTGGGTTTTATGGTTCTTTGATTGTTGAATGGCGTTTGATGTTCACTCTAATCTTGGTGCGCTAAAGGTGCACGGCTATGTGCGCATTGGAGGGAGAGAAAAGAGAGGGAGGGACGTGGCTTTCGTTGTGGTACAGCGCCTTGTATTTGTGGATTAGAACTTTACACAATGGTTATAAATCCAGTAATGAACAAGAATCTGTGCCCCCCTGCACCTGTCATGATGCCCCCCTGTTTAATTTTGTCTGACGCCGACTCTGGGTTAGCACACTGCTAAGCTGCAAAGTTAAGTAACCCTGACTCGACAGACAACAGTAGCCACAACTCGACTGCCATAATTGATAACATCACAACAACAGGACATTTTGGCAGATTAAACAATAAGATGAAAGCCTGACGGCTGTTACTGTCATGTGAAGCACCACAAAGCTAATCTTGCTCACATGTCCAGCAGAAAGACGGCGACATCTGCGTCTGTTAAATCATGGAGTTCCCTCCACCGTCGGAAAGCCACACCAATGTTGACCTGGGTCTTCCCTCTATTGTGGTCATAGACCTTCTTTTTCATTTTATGCTCTTCTGTCATTTTTCTTTTGGGCTGTTTTTCGGCCATTGCTACTGTTGGTATCGCACTGCTTTCTTACGCTAACTGCGCACGCTACGCAACATTCTACTCCCCCTCCCCCCTCTGTCTGATTAGCGCATGAGTATGATCCGCCCCCTGGGTGTGAGGGTGTACCCTATTTTTGGTGGCTTGGTCCGAGCCACAGTATTAACCTGCTGAAATTCAGAGCCAAGGCAGTGTATTGAAAACAGACTTTTTTTCAACATGCTGTCAGTGATGATATCTTGTGGATGGAGAGAAGAAATGTGCAGATTAGAAGATCACTGACTTCACTTTCAAGAGGTGAGGTGCTCTGAGTATATAATCCTACACAAAAAAAGTTTTATCATGGGCTGCTTTAAACCTTTGTGAAATCAGTCCACAGAAAATCAGCTTAAGTTGCACAAAGAATCTTTGTGAGTGCAGTCTTGTATCTGTTTTTTATTAATTGAACAGCTATATGTATGTATGTGTATATACGTATATTTTCAAGTTAAACTAACTCCCTGATCACCCAGGGTTAGAACATTTTTCAAAACTTAATGGATTATATACAAAAAATTATTTAAGTCCAGTTCTAATGTTTTAAAGAATTGAATAGCATGTGCATATGACCATTAATATAATAGACAAAAGTTTTTCAGTGGATTTGGGTTCCCAAAAGCTTTGAGAAAGTTTTTAATGAAGATGAATGCTTTACAGTGCTCTCGTGATAAGATGTAAATCATAACAGCCAGGGGGCCAAATTGAACCTTTCACATAGTCAATATGGAAGTAAGTTTTAACAGTCATGAGTGTCTTTTCTTCATGTTTTAAACTCGCCTCTGCTCTCTCGTCTCATTATTTTTCTAAATTATAACCGCCCACATGTTGAAATGTACTTTTTTTCCGCAGAGATCCACTCATCAAATCTCCTTTTTACAGAAAAGCTATGCTGGAGGTCAAAACTCTGCAGGGGGCCTTTAAAATGCTGCTCGGCAGAAAAAGACGAGGGGAAAAAAAGGGAAGATTCAGTCCGTCTGTTTAATCACTGTGTTTGTCCTCATGGACTCACTTAAGTTAAGCACCTTCTCAGTTCTGGCTGCAGTACGCCGCACAGCAGTTTGACTTGATGTAAGGAGTCAGAAGCGGCTCGAAGCCCACGGTCGCTGCTTTCTCTGGCTCTGTTTATGTAAACACTGCTGGAAGAAAAGAAAGTTTGTAATTGTGCAAACACACACACACACGGCCCCCCCTCCCCAGTATTTACTCGAGCAAATATGGTCTCCTGCCCACATCCAGAAAAAAATTGCGAGTGTGTGTGTGTCTCAAGAGATTTTTCAAGCTGTCTCCTCTCTTCCTCCCTGCTGCCTCACTCAGAGTCCCTGTGGGTGCAGCTGAGCCTCCTCTTTTGGTCTCTCTCTTTTTTATTTGCTCCATCCTTCCCTCACTCCCCATTCTGCCATGAAATATGTCTCTTTTTGCCTCCATCTTCTCCCTCTCCTCTTCCCTTGGGTATCTGGTCACCCAGAAGACTGCTATCCTTCCATTTTCACCCTCACCCTCACTCATCTCTTCTCTTCTCTAATGCAAATCTTCACTAATCCAGTCCCATGCCTTCTCTGTATCACTTTGTTTTTCTTCTTGCTTCCTTCAGCTGAGCTCTGGTGAGTCAACAACCTTTGTCCAAGCCTGCGGGTGTGGGACGGTCCAGCCTACACTCACTCAGATACACACATTAACACACAATCACATGTCACGCAAATGCAGAAGCACCAGCTTATTACTCATCCTGCCTCTGCCTGGCTGCAGCTTGGAAATCCTCACTTCAAGTCATCACATCATATTAAGAGGAAACTCTGAAATAGGAGCATGTTCACACGCATCAGAGGGCATGTAATTGAGGAGACATTGCAGTTATCAGGATGAGGACAACACTTCTACAGGGCAAAGATGAAAGTTAAATTTAGCAGAGCCTTTTGTGAAACGTGTTCATCGCCAGCCAGGGCAGCAAAGCCATTATATCACTTTTCCTCCTTGTGTTACATCCCTCTGTTCAGTTAGATCCTGAGTGTTAGGTGTTACAAATGCAGCATTGTCACTTAATCTCTGTCCTCCCAGCGTACAGTTTGTCCTTCTAATTGCACCACAGAAGAGAACTCATCAGCTCACACCAGCAGAGACTCATACCGCCTGAGTGTCATTATGCGTGTGTGTGTGTGTTTGTGTACATTCACACTTGCAGTGTGATGAATGTACTCATTTCCTGAATATGTCTGCCCTGTTGGTGAAGAAAATGTGCCACCTCTGAGCACGCCTCAGCCGCAAGGAGTCCGACGCAGTTGAACAGCAACGATTACTCACGCAGCTTTTTCACGGCTGAAGATCCAACACTCTGCTCGCATTTCTGTAGCAGTAACATGAATGCACCCACACATGAGCACACACTCGTGTCACACTCTTGGTTGCTCTTCTGGCTGCATCAGAGGGGGGGCTCTGCTCTCTGTTTGGCTGGTTTCAACAGCAGCCAAAGGCCAGATGGGCTCAGCACGGAAGTCACTGTTTGGCTGCAGGACAAACTCCTGAACACTCACTGGTGTGCATGCAAAGCAGGTGTATTACACGTGAATGCACAAAAACATGATGCTTCATGCACACCTCCTGACTGTTTATGAAAGCGTGCTTTCCTGTGTTTGTTTTCTTTTTTACCACATCTCGTTTTATACATGAAATGCACTTAAAAACATATCCAGACACTATCCCTGAGGCTGCATAAGAGAATGCAAATGTCCGTCTTCACAAACCCATAAACACAAATCTTTCTCTGATGGTCCCTGAAGTCCTTTAAATATTAAAGGATGCTCATGTTTGTAAGCAACATGTTACTATAATGGTTTGTGAGAAGACATGTATCAATGACAGCTCATTGGCTTTAGCTGCTGTACACCCTTACTGCTCACAATCGTTACTAAGTTCTCCACTCAAGCAATTTTTTGGGCACATACTTATACATTAGGTGTGCAAAGAGCCGCAGACACATTGTTTTCCAGAGTTATATGATTTATTGGATCAAACTGAATCAAAATTTTAGGAATCGCTCCATTTTGGCTGGTATTTACCTCCGCCAAGGAGGTTATGTTTTTGTCTGTCTGTCTGTTTGTTTTTCTGTGAACAACATAACTCAAAAAGTAACAAACAGATCTTCATGAAAATTTCAGGAAATGTTCGAAATGGGATAAGGGAGAAGTGATTAAATTTTGGAGGTGATCCGGATCACTGTCTGGATCCTGGATTTTTTTTAAGGATTCTTTATTATTGTGAGATAGGGCCGTTTTCACCATATGTGTATATAACTCCACCATAAATAGTCAGATTGCTTTGCAAAACAATACAAGACAAGGTCACCATAATTTCTGACAGGTGTAAAACTACGATCCAGATCGTGACAATATTCTGGATACTAAGATCCAGAATATGAAATATGTACTGGGTCATCTTAATTTTAAACACTGTCAGGTAACAAATTATGGTACAAACCTGCAGCTAACACCAAATCGTAGCAGACAGTCTGCTGAAAGGGAGTATAACATTAAAGTAGGACCTAAGTGTTGTGTGACAATCACAATATGCTTTGCGCAGGCATGTGCTCTTTGAGGCTCTTCCTTTCCCCTTTTCAATACATGCAATCTTCCTCTGTTTGCTACATGTGTAATAAGGCAAGTCTGGACATCTTCAGGACCTTAACGTTCAGAGTTCACACATGAAAGCCATTGACTGTATAACATATGGAAGTAGTCTCCGTGATGTCACCCTTCTGTTCCTGATGCAGAGAAATGAAGCCTTTCATCAGCAGAGGCCATACTCGATTAGCTGACTGAATAGCTGGGCTTTGAGCTTCCTCACTAACAGCTACAGGGTGTCAGACCTGTCAGTCATGTGAGCCGCACCTCTGATTGGACAAGCTTGTGACCTAAATATCTGCTGAGTTAGAAAAAAAATTCACCTCCATACAGTGTATACTTAAAGTGAAATGAGCTACTCAGACACTGGCAGATTCTTGAACCGGGCTGTTTTTTAATGTTTGTTTTCTAATGCAGCAAAAGTCTGTTTTTTTTTGTCTTGGGGTTTATGTGGTTTCCAGTCTTTCTGCAGCCAGCCTTAAGCAGACACTCCATGAACTTTCAAGACTGGGACTAAATCCTTCACCACAAGTGATGGTCATGTATATACTTTTCTACATTTGTTCAATCTTTGCTTTTATCTTTCTGAAGCTTAGTGTCCATTTGGACACTGGCAGCTCTCAGAACCTCAGTTTGAGAGCATGTCCTGTCATCATTTAGTGTTGCTCACTTACAAGTGTTGCACTTGCTGTTCTCGAACAAGTTAATTTTGTTTTAAAATGTTCTGTTTATTCCACATCTAATTTCATGTGGGAGCATTTGGCTAAGGGAGCACAAAAACAACAGTTAGAAGTCATATCATTAGCAGCAGCAGCTCTGCACCTGGAAATTGTTGTTGTTGTTGACAAAGTTGACACTGGGAGCCCTGTCCTGTTCTTGCTTTTGATTGGCCGGTATGAGAGAAGGTACGTTGGCGACAATGGCATGGCAGTGGCACAAAAGGTGAAGTAGTTTCAGGTTTATTCTAAGCTATCAGAATAAATTGTAACATGTTGATAACTGCCTTTGTTGCTCCTTTGTGCCTCCACAAAGTCAGATTTTTAGTATGTACAAGTCTTGACTGACATAACACTGATAACAATCACACATATTATCATAAGCCTTTCACTCGGCACTTGAAGCTAAAACAAGCAAAAATTACTCACACAACTGGTAAATATTTGCATTGAAACTGTGAACATGTTAATTTTTGTAGCTATAGAAACCATTTTTAAATCCCACAGAGCTCCTAATATATCTTTCACTGTTACTTTTATTTAACCATCTTCACAAACTTCAAAACTGTTGAAATATAAAATATTAAGTAGGGAATGTTCCCTTTTGCTTGAACTTCTTATGACCACTGAAAATGTGCAGAGACAATTATTCCTTGAAAGGTCAGCGGCAAAAGTTTGAGAACAACTCTTCCCAACAGTCACATTTTTTTCATTTCTTTCACAAAAATTAAGACCAAATATAAAAAAGAATCATATAAACTCTACAGCTTAATGGAATTCATATATTCCTACCCTGTTTTCTTTACTCTTTGAATTCTGGCATAATCACTTTTCAAGAAAAGCAAAGTAGGCATGTGCTTCATCCAGCTGCTGTGCCTGTCTTTGTCCTCCATTCACTGGAAGCTGCACCTTTCTTCTTTGTTGTTTGTGTTTTGTTTTGAGAGAGTGGGCGTGCATTAATGGGCAGAACCGCTTTAAGTAGCCCAAGGCCTTTGTGTTTTTGTTTTTCTGTGTGAGTGGGTGAGTGTTGAAGATGTAATACTGTCAGAAGGGTGTGTGAAGCTTTGCTAACGGCCCTCTGTCAAGGTGAGTGGTGCTTAGAGATGGTTAAAGCCAGTGTGAAGTCGTAAATAACTGCTTTGTGGGACTCTAATGTTTATTTCTTCCTGATCGGGCTGTGTTGACAGTGATAAAGTGTTAATACAGCTTGATGATAATTTGTGATGTTGTGAGAGGAATATCTTGCTAAATGTCTCGATGGGAGTCTTAAGTGTGGCAGTTCTTCCCTCTTGCTGATGCAGTTTTTCTTTCCAAAAGTAACTTCAAAGCATAAAGTCACTTCTTTGTTAAAGCTGACACATACTTTACGGCCGATTGGTATTTATCTTTAGATGAGTCACTTTAACAGCAGCCCTTGTTATTGTGATTAACTGCTGTTGCTGCCTAAAGTGCTGCACCAGTTGCAAACCCTGCATGATTTATGTTGCTGTTAGCAGAGATACTTACACTACAAGCTGCCATGGACTACACTTTATTGGGATAGCAATGTGTTTCAGCAGGGCTTGTAGTAAATACTGTGATTCTTTGTCCAGACCTGTATTGACTCATAATGTTTGGGTATGGAATATAAATCCCTGTTTATGAGGAGAGATTTGGAAACACACAAAATCACGTTTTCTAATAGCGCTGCTGTATTTTTCCTCAGCATTAACAGGCTTCTGATGAGGCTCATTACATTTAGAGCTCCTTTTCTGCACTTTAATATGGATCATTGATGTCTTTATGAAATGGTAGTAACATGTTTTGGTCCAAAAAGCCAATAAATCAAGCACAGCAGCATTGTTTCCAGGCTCTCATAGCCCCTCTGTTCAGAACGCTCTGATTTAGTGGGCGTGACCTTCATATGTAAATGAGCCACCGCTGATACCGTCCCGCTCTTCCGCGTCACTGAGAGCGGCGCCACGAGCTCCGAGTGCACAATGTTTAGAAAACAGCGAAGCTCGATTACCGTAACATTACAGGCTAAAACAACAGGCTAATCGCAGCTAAAGTTAGCATCCTGAAGCTAACACAGAGACAGGGGGGACACTGAGGAAAAACTCTTACATCTGCTCCACAGCACACAGCATTTAAAATACTCACATTTCCAGGGTCCAAGGTTTGTTGGTGGATGGTTGGTAATGCGCCTGGATTCAAGACCAGTCTATTCGCTAGCCCTCTGTTGTACTGTCCACAGTTGGAAAAGCAGTCGGCCATGAAGTGACTAGCACACACATGCACAGTTTTACTGAGTGTAGCTGGAACATTTCCTTGATAAATGAACTCTAGCTACTTAATCTTGTTTTCTTCAGAGATGGAAAGTTTGAGCATGGAAATGTGGCTGTTTACAGCCAAAATCAGTGCAGTGATGGCTGCTGGAGCAGCTACGGGTAGGGTAGCGGGCGGGGCGGGGTTCGGGGGTATCTGCTCCGGTGGACCAATCAGGTTAGACTTGCTCCTGATTGGTCAAAAAAGGGAATCGCTGATGTCGGCAAATCCCCCAAATCCAAACAGCTCGTTTTAGGTCAGGATTTAACATTCACAAGCACTACTAAGTACAGGTTTGTTATCAAATATCACATTTTGTGGACTGGGAGGAAAACCAAAGACCCACAAATTTCACTAAAAGGCTTAATAGAGTGATTTTTGCAAAATATGGGACCTTTAAGAATTTGGAGGATTTTTTTTAACTCTCTGATGAGGAGCATATCCCCTCACAGCCCACTATGAAGACTAAATTGGAATAGTAATAATTTCGACCCCATTACATTTACAGCATTCAAATTTTAGCTGTAACCTTGTAAACTAAATTCTGTTTTAGGTCAATGCCTCAGTTTGTGCATTTTCTCTCTCTTTTTTACCCCCCTGAATTAAAAACGGAACAAAATCAAAATCATATCACGACTGTAATCTGTTGTAAAAACCCAGGGTAGGTTGAAATAAAGAGACTTAAAGATCTGGTTGTTTTTCATAGAGTAGTTCTTTCCAGGTATTGCAATAACACTTTGGTTGGCAAGTTTATCAAATGAGATTTATTATAGTGGAGCTTACACTGCTTGACTTTATTCATCCAAGGTCTGAGGAGTGCACATTATTCATCAAACCAGTGGTCAGCAGGATGTTTTGGCTTCGTCACTTTAACTCCCTCCAGTAAATCTCACCAAGTAAAGGCCAGTTCTCCTGAACTGTAGTTAATGACCTAATGTTCTTATATAATTGTTCTGCCCTGCTTCCTCTGTACCCTAGCATTTTGATCCCAGGACCATGACTATGATTTCACTTTTTAGCTCAGCCCCTTACACCCACACAGAGAGTAAGCTGCGCTTTCAGTTTGACAAACGACCAGAGAGTCCTAGAGTTGATATAGAGCCTTTTCAACCTGCACAGCAGGCAGGTACACCGCCTTCATGTTTTATGTATAACATATTTATCAACACCCACACCCTCAAAAACCTTAGAAATATCTCGCTAGAAGAGCTGCTGGGACCCAGAGAGGATGTGGTTTCAGCCCTGCCCCAGGTATAAGGCACAGAGGAGAGGGATGGTGATTATTGTTATGCTGTGTGGTATTATTGTGGAGCTGCTGCAGAGACTTCAGCCAAGTGACACCATATCCTCCACCTCACATCAGAGCTTTTCTCTTAGAGCCAAGCAAGGAAATGGTCGGGGGGAGAAAATGACATTCATGAAGGTCAGTGTACTACAGGCAGTTGCAGAGCAGCAGTTTGGGGTGTAAATTGCAGTAACCGCTGGAAATACTCCAGTTAAATCATGCAAATTTAAATTCTTATTTTCTCTTTTTTGATTTTGTCTCTTTGCAGAGGGGAGACTGACACAGTAGCATTTAGAAACCACCATGCACTGCAGATAAAACCAGCACAGGAGAGCTCCATTGTGTCTTCTGAGGACGGCAGCACTGACTGCAGATAGGTGGATAAGTGGCACAGCCTCCATTTTCACCTGGATGTGACACTCCTGCACCGCCTCAGGCTCCGATTTATGCTCTGTTAAAAAGCGGCAAGTGAAATGTAAAAGATGTGTAAGGACGCCTGGAGGAAGAGTGGAAGTCTCTCCCTCCTTGTTGGCATTAAAGAGTAAAATGGGACTCCTCGCACTGGAGTCAAGAATGAATGGAGTGGGAAAAGTGCCCAGTCTGCCTGAAACTTTAACTGTGTCCACATTTGTTAAGAACAGTCAGACCTACTTCCTACGGGTAAAATGATACTACTGACTCTTGTATGCTGAGAAATAAACCTGAGTGCATAAGGTCAGTGCAAAATGTTTCTGTTTTCTTTCCTTAACCTGAAGAATTCTGCATTAGTGTCAATGAATTTTATTCAGTTATCATCTCACAGTTGCTTTTTTGTATCTATTCGATTAATTTGGCTTCATGCAGGGTGTAAACAAACCTTCTCACTGTTTCAGTGACACCCTCCATCTTGATCTGGCATATGGCCAGTTAACAGGAAACTTTGCAGTCCTCCCACAGTATCCCTCCCTAACAGATCACCTCTTAGCAGCTCTTGGTTTCTCTGTATCAGACTTTACTCCAGGAAATACAAATGTGCTAAATGTAGCTTGGCTGATAGAGCTGTATCCAGTTTTGAGGAAGCAGGTCCACCTGCCATGAATTCAGTATTTGGCCCAACGTTGGCCAAAAGCTCTTAAGTTAGCACCAGCAATTAGAAAGAATGTGACATTCCCCAAGAACAAACGAAACCTGTGTACTTTGGCAAAATAGCCTTAATAAATATTGGAAGTTCTCTGCGACATGCTGCTTCTTACTCCATTCAAGTAGGAGAAAATAAAAACAACTATAGGATCTTTCTCAGCACTGTATCTAGGTTGACTGATAGCCATGGCTCCACTGAGCCATTTATTCATTTAGCCCTCAGCAGCGATGGCTTTCTGTGCTTCTTTTATGCCGAAATCTAAGAAGTTATAAAATTAGTAACCTCTTGCCTTTAAAAGATGTAGAACCTGTGACCAACTGTGAAATCACTGAAGCAGCGTTGAGGCCAAAAACATGTTGACCTTCCAGAGCTGGTTTCAGCAGTCACTTCAGCTAAACCATCAACCTGTTTTTACATCACATCATCACATCCCAACTCAGCTGCTGAGGAAGTCTGTCACTCAGCTGGCTCCTCTTTATCCGGTATGACTAATGTGTCTTTGCTGACAGGTCATGTGAGCTAATTATGTCAAGCTGAGGTAATTAAGCCTCCACTTTAAAAGCCTAATCTTGATTCAAGCACTTTTTCTAACTACTCACCGATTGTTTATATGAGGATTATCTGTCAGGGTTTGAAGCCCATAGCACTGACACTGTTCTGCTGAACGTCACTAATGGTCTACTGAAAGCTTCAGGCAGTGGTCTCCTCTCTGGACTAATGTTTTTTGACCTTAATTCCACATTACCATTCATCATCATCGCACCAGGAATATTTATGAAGTCCCTCAAGTGCCTGGACCCATTTTTTTTTATAGGTGCTTCCTCTAGATAGTATCATGAGAAAACACTTCACAAATTTTCACTGGTACGCTGATGACACTTAGTTGTATCTATAAATGAAGCACAAAGAAACCAATTGTCTTAAAGACATAAAAAAAAAAAAAACAGAAATTCCTTCTTGCTAGTTTGTTCAAAATTTGTCCTTCAAATCCTACAAGCCAACAAATTTCAAGCACAGCCTTTATTTCACATTTGCAATATCAAAAGATTAGGTGCATCCTGACTCAGAGCGATGCTCTGAAATCTAGTCCACGCTTTAGGGGCCATTTACACAACAGTGGTTTAAGGGTGAAACACAAACGTATTGTTGCATTTTAGCTGCTCGTTTACACAGAAACAGCATTAGCCAACCTAAAACGCAAACTTTTGAAAATGGCCCCCAGAGTGGATTTTTTCTGAAATGTTGCTGCCACTGTTGCCTTGTAAAAAGTATGTTGTAGCCAGTATGTGAAAACTTACAAAATCTGCAGTATGCCAAAAATCCCTGGATGTCCTACTGATCCAGAAAAAAATCTTAGTATACAACAGACAAGTCTACCTGGCATACTGTTTCCCACAATGCACGGCACTGTCACTGTTTGTCATTGCAGGTTGCAGGTTTCGGTAAATTACCACCATCTGTTGGAAGGAGCCAGCACTATAACTACATCACAACAACATTAACATTATACGAAATAGAAGTGAAGTACCAATAATTTCCTTTTTTTAAACCATACGTAGATTATATGGAAGTGGTTTTTCCATCAGCTGTAAAAAGAAAAAGGCAATCCCTTCCAGAATTTTTTATATAAACAATATAACTTTTGGTGTAAGATTATAAATCAAATATGATGATTCTGTTGTGATATGATTAACAAAATAACCGAAATGTCACGATCTATCCATAGTTTGTTTTGTACATTTTTAACAAAGGTAAAAAAAAAAGAAAAAAGAAAATCATCAGCCGTAGCTCCGCTTTCCAAAACTGAAATCTGGAGTAGTATACCACGAAACAAACCCAACAGAACTGTCACACTACATACTACATGCAAAAGCAGTAGGTAGTCTGCAGTGCATACTACATACTACATTCACACGTAGTATGTAGTAGACGGTTTGGAAAATAGCCTGTCTTTCGACAAAATTTGCACCTGTTGCACCACTTCTGCCCTTAGCATTCGCCAATACATCAGATGGTCGGCCCAACCCTACTTCAGTGGAGATCTGCCAAAAGCCACTTCTAGACAAGACAAGTTATAGCGCCAACTACAGGCCTGGCTTCCTTACTTCAACATTTTCAGTCCCTCAGCCTGCCACTGTACATCTGCCAGACTTCAGCTGCTACAGCTATTCCATCATTCATCATCTACACTGCTACAACACCAATGTTAATTTCAGAACCCTATCCCTCTCTCTAGCTAGCAGATGAGGTGTGTGGCTAAAACGAGTCTGGTTCTGATCAAGGTTTCTGGCTGGTAATTAGCAGTTTTACTCTTGCTATTGTGAATGCTAAATGCTGCAAAGTTTTCTAGTCATGGTGGGTTACAGTCAAAGAGGACTCCTCATTGTGTCTTGATGTTGGCTCTTTGAGTTATATAATATTAGCAGGTCTAGTCCTGCTAATAATTTTGGAAAGCATCTTAGGATAACATTTGTTGGGATTTAGCGCTACATAAATAAAGATTGTTTGATTGCTTGATTAATGTTACAAAAATTCTGATACTAACAATGCATTACAGAGGGCACAGCTAATGTAGAGGTTGAGAAAACATTTGGAATGCCTTACATAGATCTAAAAATGTAAAGATTCAGTCAAGATTAAGCTCTTCAGCAAAACAAGCAGGTTTGATGCATGTTTATTTTATCTGTTTTACACTCGCTGTACCCCAACATATGGCGTGATATTTTTTAGTGCAGCTACATCAGCCCTGGTTTTGTTTGGTGGCTCCAGAGATATGTTATATCAGCAGCAAATATCATCTATTTGAATCAGCCCCAGTGAGGTTCACAGATCAGGAGTGTCTTTCTTCACTTCCCATGAACTGAAATGCAATCCAGCTTTTCAGCCTCAACTCTGCAGCGAGGGCAGCTATTGCTTCAGTAGGTCCGAAGCTGGCTACAGAGTTTGCGGTCTGATTCAAAACTCCTCTTTAATGTGCTGGAGAAATACCAAATTGCTCCCTGAGAGCTGGCATAGTGCAGATTCAAAAAAGTCTGCCAGAAAGTATAATGTAATATCAGGGACTGTGGGAACTGAGTTGAACTGTGCAGGTTGAGAAGAAAATTGTTTTATGAGGTGTTCATGTTGACTGCCACAACCCAAATCATCATAAGAACACCAGGTGGTGGGGAGGAAGGTGTGCTGGCGTCCAGCAAGCTTTTCTTTAATTTTTTCCCCCTAAATTCAATCAAAGTTTCTTGATGTCTTCATGAAGCTGTCCTGTAGAAGAACAGATGTACATGGTAATATAATTAAGACTCAAAATGTCATTGCTAATTGACCTGTTAACTTGTACTGTTTTTGATATCGTGATTAGTCTGATATAATGGCAGTTTACATACTTTTAAAATGGTTATTGGAACTTAAGCCTTAAATTTGTATGAGCTATAGCTGTTGCTCTGTTCAGTCAGTGACTGCCTCAATCTCCTAAACTCCTTCTATTCAACTTTCTAAGCCCAACACAGTCACAGCAGGGAGCTCTATCAGTGGTTCAGCTGGAGTTTGTCAAAGGAAGGGTTCTGCTTCCCAGTGTTACTTTCTTTCTTAAGCTGTTTTTTTGGGCTTTTCATGCCTTTAATGATAGAGGAGTGGACAGTGGATAGAGTAGGACAGGGGGTGAGAGTGGGGAACGACATGCGGGCAACAGGCTACCTTCTAAATGTTGCTAAGTGCTTAGCTCATAAAAGTCAGTGCTAGGTCTGCAAATATAACTGAGTCTATGCCTGCTATTCTTGTTGGTGTCTTAAGGAAACATTTCATGGCTTTGCGCTTAAAAGAGGGTGATTTAACTGATGGATTGGATGGACTGACTGGACAACTGGTTGACTGACTATTTCTCTCAGTCATACATTGGAAAGAGCAGTAACAGTGGGAGAGCTGCACAACTAAAAAAACAAAACGAAAGAAAGGTTTTCATAATTACTGTATTTCATTTGGTCTGTATTTTTCCACTGCATGTCAAAATGACATTTATAAAAATACATAAAATATCATCATTATGTGAATATGTAGAACAATGGTTTGTTAATGTAACAACGCACATATTCAGCAGATCTTGCTTGTGTGCTTTAAAGGGTCCACTGTAGTCAGCACATATCACAGCCATGTTTCAACACTAAAACATCACTGATATCTATTTAACGTACAGTTCTTCAGAGCCAGCCAAGATGTAAAGATTTTTAAACAAAATATAAAACAGTTGTTTCCAAACTCAGTGGAACAGCTAGCTTCTTCCAGCTCATTGTTTTGTTTCACTTGTGCTGCAACAGGCAGCTGCTGTCAGTGAACAAAGGTTAAATAAGGACAGTCACAGCCCCAACCTGAAAAATACAAAAGGGTTTACAGTCAGCTGCAAGAAATGTTTGTTCCACAGATGACCACAAAGAAAAGAAGACCAAAAACACAGCATAGCACTCGGTTACTCTTCATTTGTATCTGTCAGGTGTCCATCTCGTATAAAAGGAACTGCTAACATGCATTCAATGGGCGACTTCACAAGATGGTGTAATGTGAGGGTTGTGTCTGTGCCAATATAAGTTCAACAAATCAAAAATACCCTGGAGTAACAACAAAAGTGATGTATTGTTTGTGAGTGATTAATTCAAAATGAACAAATCATCTGGGTGAACTAACTGAACAAAATCCCTTGGCAAGAGCAGTTCATTTTTCAACTCTTCCTCCCCCTTAGCTACATGTCAGTGATACATACTGACTGAATCAACAGGATGAAGTCAGTCGGGAGCCTTGTGTTGCTCAGCCTGCCCCTACATCTACCTCTCATGTCTCAAAAAATTGAAGCAGTGTCAAATATTTTATTAAACAAATTTTTTAAAGCTGCTGTCTGTTTGCAAACAGATTAAAGATTCAAATTAATTTCACTCAGAGTAACATTTGAACAACAAAGAATGACTATCTATCTATCTATCTATCTATCTATCTATCTATCTATCTATCTATCTATCTATCTATCTATCTATCTATCTATCTATCTATCTATCTAAATTAGTTTCTGACTGGACTTCATTCTTTTGTATTCACAACACAATCTGTATATATATATATATATATATATATATATATATATATATATATATATGCAATGCTTTGGGCTATATTTGTAAAATTTCAACTTCATTCTGGTGAATGCAAATTTGAATAAAACTAGCCTGCTCACCAACTTAACACCACATTAACGTCATAACATACATTCAAAATATATGTCCCAGAGCAAAACCTGCTCAAAAACGGACTTCTTTTGCAAAACCAAAGGTTTTTTTTTTTTAACGTATCGCTAAAATTGCTTTTCCTAGTCACTAATTAATAATGATGAATGAGTATTTCCATAACTAGTTTAACTTCTTTTCTGGAAAAGTAACAAATGACTACAACTAATTGCACTACAAATAATTTTCTCAACACTGATCTTTGCACATTTCTTTTCCACGTATTTACATAGGCTATACATTTTTCCTCACTCTGTTGTTGTCTAGTTTTACTTTTTTCCTCTTGGACTTTTATCTATAGGCTTAGTTTATCCCTGAGGAAAATATCCACCTTATAAAAGGCAGCTAAATTCAGAAAGTCTGTTTTTCCGTTTCCCCCACAGGACGTGAATGCAGCACAAAGCAGTCCGAGTACGACAGAGAGGGAGAGCGCGGCAGCAGCAGCACAGATGAGCCCCAGTGAATAGCAGCCAGGTCTTCTATCAACACACTGAGGCGCGCGCACACACACTGTAGCGCGCGCGACGCTACACATCCCATACACACACTCTCACACCAAATGCCAACACACTCATACACATGCAATCTACTAACGAGAGCTCTGTCAGTCCGAGCTGCCTTCTGCCGCTGGTGGCAGCCCTCACCGCCTCTCCGACACACAGAGCCGGGAGCCCGCCGGGAGAGGAGCTCCTGCTGCCTTCACAGCACAGAGGAGGAGAGCGGAGAGCCAGGGAGCTCATTTAGGAGGCGGTAGATAATTCAGCAGCAGCTCTGGGTGGAGAAAAGAAAGAGGAGGGAAGGTGAGTGAATGCAGTCCAGTCCAGTCACTGTTGCTGCTGCTGCTGCTGCTGCTGGAAGAGGAGGAAGAGGTGGAGGACGCTCAGTGTCTGGAGAAGCTGGAGGTGCAACACCATCCTGCAAAGACCCAGCTGAAGCAGACAAGCAGTGATCTCAGCACCTCCTCCAGGCTTACAGATGTGGATGGAGCACAGTGGAAGTTCTAGTCCTGGGTGAGCCAACTTCACACTTCTTTTCCTCCACACATGCACACACACTTATCTGTCTCTTCACTTGATCTGATGTGTTTTTACTTGCTGCCCCTTGCTTGTGTCCCCCCTTTGATCCAGTTTGCTCTGTTAGAGTCCGCTTTAACAGATGACCAGTGTGACTCTCACCCTCTGATCACCCTGACACTAATTTATCCCTGAGTCCTTTCCTCTCCCTGTGATGGTGCAGTCCCAGCTGATCGATTCACTCTCTAACTCACATGGACATCTTTCTAATTTTATCACGCTGCCTGTGCTTTCCTATTGTCATCCTTGAGATTGTGTATCCATGCAAGCACATCCACTCTGTCTCTCTCCCCTCTCTGTGTGTGTGTATGATTCTCACCACTTCTCAATTAGGTTTTAATGATCTAAACGTGGGCTGGAGAGGGGAAGGCAGCCTTTGATCGATCCCTGCAGTCATCTCAGTGTGAGAGGCTCTGTGCCTGTCGTCGGTGTGACATATCTAAGCCCCTGCCTGTGTTTGCTCAGACCCTCTCCCAGCTCTGCTCCTGCCTTTGTGTGGATCTGTTCAGTGCTTAGCGCAGTGAGAATTAAGCTGGTTTTATGTTAAAGGTCTCACTACTGTTTGACTTTAATCTTGTTCCTGGACTACCGGGGACTTCGCTTTTCAGCTCTACCAGCGATTCCAGCAGACACAGAAATTGTCTTCAAATAATGTTTTAAATTGAAGTTGGATTATGGTTTAATTTATGGAGCTGATGTGGAGGGAAATGAAAGCAATAAGAGCTGAAAGGTGCCTGACTGGACTTGAACTAGCCGTAAGGGTACCAGTCTACCCCTCAGGCACTAATTCTACACTTACTTTTACCATAGAGAGATTTTCACTTTTGGCAAAAAGTCCTCAACTGATTGATCGTTGTAATTTCAATTATGCAGATGCAGAACTTCACACACCTGCTCAATCGTGCATCATTTTTGTGTTGTAGGTTCATATCTCCAATTAAAACCAAGCTGTTACTTTTGGGTACTGTGTGTGACTGAGGCATATCCAGGTTTGTGCTGCACCACAAACATTGAACATCTCAGGCTGTGAATCTGAGAAATAACAAGTTACTCAGGCAGAAGGGTACACAGAGTGCACTCAAGAATTAGGAAGTAGATTCCCTGAAGGAGACTGGATCTAGATCTAGTCATTCACTTATTTAAGGGTTGTTTGCTGGAAACCCAGCTCCATTTAGTCCTTTGAAATGTCCTTGAATTCGTATATCCCACAGGCCCTGATCACAAGTGGACAGTGTTAACTACAGGTCCAAACACTCCTCAAGGGGTCTTGATGGATATAGATGAGATCACTCAGGCCACTCATGGAAGCCATCTTGGACCACATTTATCCACATTAGTCGGCAGTGTGGACACTCGTGCATCTTGGGCCACCATAAGGACCGCCCACCCTCTCGGTATCCACAGCAATGATTACATGGAGGGGCTGAGTGCTCCTCCTCATATATGATTGATTAAGTTTTTCTCCACTTTATTTCCTATAAATATTTATTCTTCAATCTCTCATGTTATTCCAACATACGAGGTCCCCTATGCTTTTGAGCCAGATGTTTGCAGAAATGCAGAATATTCAATTCCCATTTTGCAACGGACTGCATTTAATCTATTCATATGGAGGGTCTTTTATTGATGAAGGAAGATGGTCAGTAAAGAAACGAAGTGCATTTGGAGACAAATGTAAATGCAAAATTCAAATGCTTGTACTTAAGTACTGTTCTAATGTGACTGCGTCACCCAAGACGGATGTTAGTGCCACAGCATTTGTGTTGGCCCGCTAGGCCATAATCTGTGAGGAGAAAACATCCTTTTTCATTCTGTTTTCTGTTTTAATCAATTTTATAATCAGCATGGCTTTGAATGAACATGACTGTGCAGCACGTCATCAGAGTGCGAGATTGCAGCCTGCTTGATGAGAGTCGCAGCAGCTTTTACTGTCTAAAAAATCAAGAGAAAAAACAAGCACGGAGGAGGAGGCAATTATACGACAGCACTTAATGGTACCCGAGGTGCCACTTAGCATCCCTATTTGTCAGATTTATGTGTCAGTAATGAAAAGTGTGCTGACAGGTCTATGTGGTCCTCTGAGCGCTTTGTTGAATCAGTTAGTCTTGTCCATTACTACACCTACACTTTTTGATCTTTTCTGTTGCACGTAAAGCTGTCAGCTGTGCTCAATAGTGACACTACCTCAGTTCAACTCTGCCAGCGGTCAGCCTCATTGTTTTTTCAACTGTGGAGTATTTACGAGGGCAGTAAAAGCAGAGATGCATCTGTTGTCAGCAAGATGAGGGCACTGCTGCTCATGTGGTGAGGGCAGTGTGGAGTTAAGAAGGAGGTATTAAGTGGTGGAGAGAGAGAAGGAGGATGAGGAGAGAGGAAGCCAGATACCTGCAGACACACTGACATGTCAGCTGTCTCTGTTAGGATGTCCAGCTGGAATGATCACAGGCCAGCGTGTGTTTGCCATCCTCCTGCTTTCTGGCTGCTGTAATGCTGTTACAGACATTAAGATTAAGCTCACAAATAGCCAAGAGAGCATCTGGGCCTTTACAAGTCTGCTGTTTGCAAACATGGCTGCTTCTTTTAACATGTGTGACAATGGAGGATGGATGACCTGGTAACCTCAGAGCAGTGACCTCTGGTCTTTAACAAAATGGGAAATGCAAGCTCGCTGGATGAACTGAGACAACAACCCTTACCACTTCTTATTTTTTCAATGTTTTCATTTGAAATGGTTCAACTTTGAATTAAGAATATACAAATTATGTCTGGAGATATATACTATTCTTTATATATCTGTATTAGTGTCTGCAGTTGGGTTGAGTTTACATTTATGTCACCACCACTTCTGCTTCAGTAGCTTGCTCTTTAAACCAATTAAAGCTAAAGGGTTAATGGACTGCACTTATAAAGCACCACCCTTGATCACCACTTGTGATCAATCAAGGCACTTTACTGTACATCCCAGTATTAACCCTTTCAAACACATTTGCATTTTTTTTTAAACCATGCTGTTGCAGTGTCTGATCGGCCACCCACTCTTCCTCTTCAGTACACCCTGACAATGGCTGACAGATACTGACGAAGCCTCCTCTAGTGTCGTTCTACTGCAATTTAAGATTAGCCTCCTCTTAATCTAACTATTAACAATTTTAGCTCATTACTGTCTGTCAGTTGTCTGGCTGTATGGAGTTTATCTATAAGGACAATCAGTTAAAAAATATACATCTTTGCCTTTAAATAACATTTTAACCTCTGTTAATTCAAAGTAGCTGAGATACCTCACTCTTTCCCCACCTGGCACCTGTAGTGGACACATGGTTTGAAGGGGGAAGTATCAGCAGTCTGTGATTAAAATGAGCTGCAATCTGTTAAAGACATTCAGTATTACAGAGCTGATTCAGACCCAGATATATTTTTCTTTGCTTTAAGCTTCACAAAAAGGTTTTTTTTCAAACCATGCTTTTAACCAGTGCCTAAAATAGGCTGAGGCTCCCTATACACGAGTATGACAGTGATGAGTGCCGTTTGTTCGCTGAAACTGTATGTGCCCGTATGTTGTATGAAGTGCTTTTTTAGGAACTATATGGGTAGCCATTAGCAGCTGCAGAGCTTTTGTTCTGTTCTTTAAAACCAACAGATCAAAGCTAAAGAAAAACATCAGCGCAGGAGTAAAGCAGAAACCAGCAGTGCTCTGATGGTGAGGAGAAAATGTACCTTTGCTGGATGTATTTCTTCTGTCTGAAGGTGATGCAATTAACCCAAGTACCCACTCAGAAATTTCCTCATCTATAATTTCAAATTTTATTAGGTTACAGTGATTTGTCGGTGCACAACCTTTTCATAAATTGTGTAGCAGTGTACACACCGTCACAGCACCAAAGCATCCGACGAAATACCAGAGTAGCTGTCTAACTCTTCTCTAATCTGTTCCTTGCTTATCTGGATGCCTTGCTGAAGTTTGTGCTCTCTCAGTATTTTTCTCCAAAGTCTTCACGAATCACATTTGGCCTATTTAAACAGAAAAGTTCTGTCTAACTTCACCAGAACTGCTCGGGAGGACTGGAGCCTCACAGGGCGGGATACAGGGAGGAAGTGGAGGGGTGAGAAAAACAGCTTTTAGATGCTGCATATTTCATGTCTGCTGAGGTCTCTGGATAAGAGAATACGAGATGAGATGGCCGTAGGATTACATAAGTGCAGAGCCAAGGAATCTCATGAGTGTATGTAGGCAGTGCACTTACACTTACAGTAGGAAAGATTTTAGAAAGTACTCCACATGACTTTTATAACGTAGAGCTATTTTCATTTGGCTTTTGACGAAGCAACAAAGAGTCCTTTTTGTCTTCATATAAGAAATACTGTTTCGATATCCCTTCACTCAGTGGTTTGAGAGAAATTTCAGGTGTTTGTCTTTGAGTGAAAAGGAGACCAAGTGCCTCATTCCTGACTCCTGTATGGGATGAAGAGCAAGGTATTTGAGGAGTTTATATACTTGTCCCTCGCTCCGCCTCATTTCATTTTATGTATTTCTATTGCTGCTGGCAGCTTGAAGCGCTGAGACTGGCCAGCCATAAAACAATATTCTCCGCTATGGATCGAGCGTCATGACTGAGATTGCTGCAGAAAATAGAACTGAAGGCTCCTGATGCTCAGGAGAGAGTCATCCTCACTATCATAAGACCTGTTTTTAAACAAAACGCTGAGGTTACATTCAGAGCTGGTGCCGACAGAAGTGGATGATGAATGATTGTGATTGATTTTGACTGAAGTTTGGGCAACAGCTTCTGCAGAATTATCTTCTTCAATCAACGCCAACCCACTGGAACAGTCAATTACCATCATCATCAACATCATCATCATCAAAATCATCACTGACATGCTTGTTGTTAGGACTTGTTGCACTCATCATGGTTGTTATTGCAAATACAAAAGTCATTTGATTTTGAAGGACATTTTAAGAGTTAAATCATGCAATACAAATACAGCAGCTGTCAGCTGGAACAGATAAACCATTTCCTTATAAATTTTGCAACACTTAAATTATGCAAAGGCACTCAAAAAGTAGCTTTGCTAAAAAATACCAAAGCATGATGCTGTATCTGTTTTCAACAAAGCTGGCTTTATCTGAAAGACGGTTCATGCTACAAGTTCATTAGATTTTCCTCTAATGGCCACACCATACAGAGAGTGATTTTTTTCCATATCTTTTTTGCACAACTGGAGGCACGAGGCCTGGCTTTATGCCACTTTCCTTCCTCTTTCTAGGTTGACTGAAAGTTGGGTTGAGTTCAGCATTTTAAATACATTGAATTTGATTCACAACAATAGACTTCAAAACTCTGCCCTTCAAACAGCTGACGTCACAAAGACTATGTCCATGTATTAATAGAATAGAATAGAATAGAATAGAATAGAATAGAATAGAATAGAATAGAACTTTATTGTCATTGCAACAAGAACAATGAAATTGAAGTCACGGCAGCAATCAAGAAATCAAAAGTAAGAAAGTGTATAGAAAGTGCAAAAAGGTCCATAAGAAAATAGATGATGACAGCTTGTCCATCATTCTCCAGTTCAGCCAGCCTCCACCTCCACAGGGTCCAGGACTGAGCTTCTTCAGGCTCTGTCTCCTGGATCCTGTCTGCTCACAGCAGGTGAAGCTCTTCCATGTGGCGTTGGTGTCTGATGTTAGCTCTGTTGGCCATGTCTGTGAATAGCATGATGCTACTCTGCCCTCTGGTATTCCCTCTGTTGCTGGGTTAGCACAGCTAGCTCGTCCATCTTGTTGGAGACAGATCTTACGTTCCCAATAACGATGGATGGAAGGACAGGTCCATGTTGTCACTTCTTAGCTCACACTTAGCTCCTTCTCCTCACCTTGTGGGAAGACATCAGGCCTTACACCAGTTAGCATTGACATGCTACAGGCTGCTAACAGCTGAGTTCACATGTAAACAATGCAGCCATGGTTACATGTAGGATCTCCAGACAAACACAGGAGGAAAAGTAGTAAAAATATCACTGAAGACACAAAAAGTTTGGTGTCCATGACCAACAAATGGGCCATACAAAGTAATGATCCACTCCAAATACAAAGATTACGAAAAGGAGATGAAAAAATTACAAGAAATGGACAAAAAAGAGAGAGCTGCTGCAAAAGGCAGCCATAGTCAACAGGGCGGTGCTTAGCAACAGAAAAACATACAAACAGTCGCTAGGGAAAACAAAATGAATGCTCATATAAGAGTAATTAGACTTGCCATAGCAGTCAGCGCAGAAACCTGTATATGATGTAAACTGTTTTGACCTGAGAGATCTTCAGCATTTTATAGATAAAAAGAGCCTGGAGTCGCACGTCTCTATGGAAGAGGTTTGATCTTACCCCTGTGGCTCCACCAGCCACATCACCTCTGCTCATGTCTAAGAAGACGATATTTAGGCTTTATATCTCTGTACGGTCAGAAATAGAGGCACATCTTCTTCTTCTCTTATATACAGTCAGAGTTTAAAACACACCTTTTGTGATGCTGCTCCATTCTCCTGAAAACCACTGAAAATGTTTTCTTAAAAGTCATCTTCGTGACTCATTGAACTGAAGAAACCTACAGAGTTATGTCCTCACTGGCACTCTGTATTGTCCTGAACCGTCCTTTTGCCTCTATGATACAGACAGTATTCACATAGCAGCGATGCTTGCAGTGAACACCTAATGAGCTGAGAGCCAGCGGCGGCAGATAAACAGAGTAAAGGGCATTCGTACTGCAGTGTATCCTTATCAGATTATGGGATCCCTGCACCCTCAAGCGCAGTCTTCACAAAGTGAAAAAACATCAAAACAACACCCTGTCTATAACCAAGAGGTCCTCTGTCAGAGCCCTGCAGCTACATCAGCATGTCCGTATAATGTGATTGATTGAAGGTGTGAATTTTAACCTCAGACGCTGAGCACTGAAGGACATCTTTTTGTTTTCACCCTCACTTTGAAATCCTCAGATCTATTTGTTTTTTACCCAAATATCCTTTGAAATGTTTTGCTGCTCTAAGTATAAAAGTTATCAAATTTTAAGAGAGAGGGTAAAGATATCAAGACAGCTTTCTGGAAGAGTTGTCTGGAAAACTTAAGTAAATTCTCTTTGTAGTTCTGACACCAGCTGCATTAATATTATTTTTCCAAAAACACATTTGCAAAACTGATGCCACATTTCTTCTAAATACTGGATTATTACTCTTAATCCCTTTACAATTTATGTTAGTGATTTAAGCCAGCTGGTAGAATCCAGAAATGTCATTACTTGCATCCTTGAAGGGTATCAGTTTGTTATGGAGCACATTTGTAGCAGCTGAGGCGTGCAGACATGGCTGACTGTATCTGGGAAGAGCCAGCTGTGTCCTGCGGGTTGACTCAAGTTACACACATCTTTCAAACCATCTCTCCATGGGCCCTGCACACAAAATAGCTCTTTAATCAGCTCTCTTCAATTATGTAATTATGAATGAAATTGGATTAACACATGACATGCTGTGTGTTTTCTCCTCACTGACTCTGAAGTCTCAGCCCAAGCGCAGACGTTTATCAATTTCATTTTTCTTTTTCCCGTCAGCCCTGAAGCTTCACACACTTTTGTGGGATTTAGAGAAAAACATCCTGTGATTAGATTGAAATTGCTAATTAAATTCGGATGCCTGTAGCTGCACCTCAGTGTACACACACTTATATGCACACACACCAGTCCTTTGTAATTGGTTTGGCAATCAAAAGTGGTGTTATATTTGTGATTGATATCTCTTCTACCCTGCGTATGAGACTCTGTGAGAACAATACATGCATTAGTCACCTGTGTGCTACTCCATGCAGGCCTTTTCAGCCCCATAATAATTAATCCACCCGCTATTTTTGAGTTCTGGGGCTTTCAGTCAGACGATGATGCATTTTGGTCAAGATTAATGTGATTAGTTGTACAAAAATAAATACTCCTACTGCACATGAGATTCACGTCTGTGTTTGTGTTTAGGGAGCTCTCTCAGGTGTTGTCTGCGTCTCTCTCTCTCATCCTCATTAAGAAATTGTTCCCTGAACCTTGTGAACCTATTTTAAATATCCCAGAGAGCCGTCAGTATAAATGAAGATTAAAGATTCATGCCTCTTTGCGTCTTCATATCAGTCATTAACCCCAAATGCTCCCCCCTCTCTCTGCTCTGTTGATCACACCGCCAGAGCTAAAGCTGACTTTTATCTCCTTTTCAGCCGCTGAACATAAATCAGATAATCACTTGATCAAATCAATCTTCCTGAAGTGGAGATCAGTAGAACTGAGGGATGAGAGTGAACTGCAGCGTGAAGCAGTTCTCTCTGTTTGTCTCTGCTTGATTTAACTTCCCGTTTCGCCTTTTTTTTCTTTTTAAATGTATTCCTTGCTTGAATCCTTTGAAAGCTTTCATGTGTGCTTTGTAGCTTGTATGCTTCTTAGAAGTAGAAAGGAATGAAACAAGGCTGGGGTTTAAACCTTTCAGATGTATCATTCATTAAGTGTTTCTTCCTATTTTCACTTAAAAAAATGAGCTTATGCTCATTTTTAGAGAGCTGGATAAGATCAACATCAGTACCATTGCTCTGTAGTTGGAATTAAGCTAAGACTGGAAACAGGTTTAGAAAAAAAGGTACCCAGCCTCTGCCCAACATGTAAACATTAACAACTAACTAACTAAACTACTGACTGCAGTGTAATGGGGTAATTTTTTCAGATTCTTCATATCAATGAATCTGTATTTGATTGGTTTTTAGGAAGTGCTTTGGTGTCTGTAGAGCAGTTTCCATCCAACTGGAATTGATCATTTACTTCCAGGTTTTAGGTGATAGCATGACGCAATCTGCCGTAATGGATTCTTGCTCCCTTTGGGGGTTAACTTGATGATTTATTTATCACTGCAAAGAGTTACCTGCATGCAAGTGCAGCTCATAACCTGTTCGAGATAAATTTCAACATTTGCTACAAAACAGACATTTGGTAAAAAAAACGCAGAAACGCAGCTTAAGTTTGCATTCTTACAAGTAAATCACAACAATACTACTTTTGGGTTCATACTAAGTTAAGCCTCCATTTTCCATGCTGGACCTAAGCACAGCATTGTAAGTGTACATATTGAGAATAAATATGTTTAATTGACAAACTTTGAGATTTTATTACCATACAAATTAATATTTATTACCACATAAACACACACAAAATAACAGAAGATTAGGACCATCGAGTATTGATACGGATTGCCAGGTACCGCACATCGGTACCGTATCGTTTCAAATGTGAAAGGTACTCATCCCTACTTCTGGATATGTCAAGACACAAGACATGACAGAATGATTATATTCTCCAGACATATTGTGGTGGAAGAACTTTTAAGTGGATTGTGAAAAAAAAAATGCACGGTAACAAGAAGAAAAGGAAGTCTCAGCTCTGAGCTATTTATTACCAAAGCCTGATAACATCCATACGGCCAAAAGACGAACATTATTCCCAGAGGTGTGTGTGATCTGAGGATGCCTCACTCGTTAAGCGCTGCGAGGCATGGAAGAGATAATTTGTATCGTCATTAAGATTCTCAGGCCCTGAGGGATTCGATTGCATTCCTCCTTATTTCATACATCTCAATAATGTCGAGGTCCCACTGAGGTCGGTTATGTCTTCTTGTACTTCCTGTGTTCATTAGCGTTTTAGAGCTCGTAGCTGGGAGGTGTTTCGACCATCTGCCTGCTGCCAAAAACGTAACACATAACTTCATTATTGCTCTGTTAATTGGTGCTGCACGGCTATTTTCAGGTGACCTTTAGCTTGAACACGAGAGGTTTTTTCACCCTGGATATTTTACTTTGTGTGACATTGTAGCTTTCAAGACTTATTCAATTCTAAGATGATCTGTAAATAATGTGAAATAGAGAGCGTACCTCATTTTAAAGTAGTCCATTTCTAATAGACACTTCAGAGTACTGGAGTGACATAATGTCAGCTGGTTATAAAATCTTGACATGCATTTTTTTTTGATACTTGATAACAGGGGCATTGTTTTTATTCATGTACATAGTGAGTCACTCTTTACATCCGACCTCAGAGAGATGGCGACATCTTTCAGTCTTTTCGTTGTTGTTTGAAACAGAATGTGAAGCCTAAAAGAAAGAAAATCTCTCGTCTGCTTTCTTTCAGCATCATTTGAACTAATAGATCTGCAGCTGTATGTGTCCATGCGTAACTGTGACAGATGGGTGTGATGAGATTGTGCTCAACAGACTGTGGTTCCTCTTCCTCCATCGCCTTCCTCCCTTCCTCTTCCTCTCTTTCTCTGTTTTTGCGAGCAGAAGGATCCCGCCTGCCTGTCAGAAGTGTTTGATCAGGAGTTGTCTGTTGAGAATCTCAGCTTTGAGCTAACTCTCTGCTGTGGCGAGTTTCTATTCTTTTGTGTGGAGCTTCATAGATGCTTCACTCTTGAAAAAGACTGAACACTCTGTGAAGTGGGTCTGTTTTTATACATGGAGGCGGGCTGCTTGCTGCTCCTGAAAAGCAAAAGGTTATGTTAATGTGTTTATTGGAGTGCCTATGAATATTACGTGTGCTTGCTGCTGTGAATAGATACTTTCCAGTGCTTCTTAATAACAGATGTACTTTCTGAGAGTCAAGTTTGGCGTCTTGGTTGTCAGTACCTTGAGTTCTTGAAGCACTGTTTTAACCATTGACTGTTAAAAAATGGACGTCATCTTGCTCAGCTTGAAGTGAGGTCGTCACAAAAACTGCTCCCCCTGGTGGCTGGCTGCAGTATATGTCAAAAAATCTGTCTCTCCAGTCATTCCAGATGGGCTGTGGTCAAACTTTAAAAAATTAATACACCTCGTAGAAATGTTTCTCACGTCCAATTGTTGTGGTGATTTGAAGATATTATTTGCCTGTCTTGTGTTCAAGTCCTCTTTTTTTCTGAAAAGTTGAGTTTTCATTAGTTTTAAAAAGTTAAAAATGAGGCTTTATTTCATGTTTAACGATGATTGACAGCTGCCATTCTTGTGTCTTTTTTTCAGGGATTGTAAAATATGTTGGGAGGGGGAGTCAAGAAGTGATTAAATTCTCAAAAAAAAAAAAACCCAAATAATTATTTTTGTCACCTGGCTTTACTCAGGTTCTCCCAGAATCCCTCATCGTCTTTATGCTGCAGACTCTGGCTGCACAACTGCTGCTAATGGCTGCGTCTGTGACAGGGGTATTCTGGCTTCAAAACTGTACAATGGTAAATGGCGGAGCCATGCTGTCCACTTTATATACAGTCTACGGTTTGAACAAGAGGGTGGACTACTGACTTTAAATTCATATGGACAGCACCTCTTTCTTCACCTACTGTAGGAAGTAAAGCCAAAGTATCACTTCCAGCAGAGCAAAAGGTCTGAGAAGAAGCTGCAGATCTGACATCATACCCTCTGTTAACCCAAACACATTTGATAAACTCGTACTGTGTCACAGATACCCTAGACCAGTGCTCGTTTAGGGGCCGTTTATACAACAACAGTTTTAGGGTGAAACGCAAAAGTTTTGTTGCATTTCAGCCTCGCGTTCACACGGGAAACAGCGTTTCAGCTGACCTCAAACACAAACTTATGAAAACAGCCTCCAGATAGGGATTTTTCTGAAACGCTGCCGACACCGTTGCCGTGTCAACAGTAAGCCGGCGTTTTCTGTGGAAACGCTGACGTCACACTCCCCTTCACGCAAGCGCATATAACAGGACAACAGTACCGTTGTTGCAATCGTCGCAAACTACCGTGTTGTGCTTGTGCTGCTGTATCTGCTAAATCTGCTGACTGTCTTTCAACAAAAAATGCATCTGTTGCTCCACTTTTTAACTCAGTATTCCTCTGTATTCCAGATGTTCAGCTCAATTCTACTTCGGTGGAGATCTCCCAAAAGCGGCTTCTGGACAAGACACTATAGCACCACCTACAGGCTTGGCATGCTTACTACAGCGTTTTCAGTCCCTCTGCGTTTCCGTGTAAATGCAGATTTTTTCCACTGCGTTTTAGAGTTTTTAGATGAAACGTTGTCGTGCAAACAGGGCCTTAGAGTGAAATGACTCTTCTTTGGGTTCACTTGCTCCTGTCCCAATCCCTCCCCCCGCTGGCCCATCTAGTGGAGAACGCTGCAGGGGCTGCGCTCATTAACAGAGCTGTCAATCATGATGTCAGATCCCCTCTTTTAAATATCAAATTATCCAGCAAGCAAACACTTCAAACATAAATCAGCATGATTTGAACCAACTGCTACCATAGACAGCATGTCTGAAACTCTTTGTCTGATGTGTTTTAATTTTACTTTCACTCATTTTTCATTTGTTTGAAAACCTGTACTTCTGCCAGTCACCAGGGGGTGCTCTAAGAAGATTCTGTTCAATGCTTTAAACAGCCTGTTAGTCACACACCACTACATGTTAGCTTTCGATTGCCAAGTAGAAGCTAGCCAAAGAGAAGGAAACCACGCCCTTCTCTTTGAGGGCAACCTGAGAAAAAAAAATTAAACCTTGTTTTTTAATTGTGAAGACTTGGATAAAGATATATTTAGTTTACTGCAGGGGAACACTAAACATACATATTGGAGGTGGTACTGATATCTCAAGTCCTATTTCTACCAAGCAGTTCACTGACTGACTAATTGGACAGATTCACAAAGAAAAGAACTGTACCATCCTCTGACTCTTCTGTTAGGCAGACGAAACCGACCCCAGAAGGTGGAGCTACAACACTGCAGACAGTTGATTGGTCGAAAGAATCGTCACTTACTGTGCAACAACTGTATTTCTCCTGGCAGCACACAACCTTCTCTGAAACAAAGCTTGATTACATTTTCTAACAAAGAGCCACATGGAAATCACAAAGAAGAAGAATTGCTGGATGTCGTCCATCATTGCTCATTGTTTACTGTGTAGTGTTTTTCTTCTTTGTTGGATTTATTAGCATGGTATGCTGTGTTGCGCTGCTATGGCATCAGGCTATTACATAACTGATGCAGCTATCCGGCTTACGCGCTGCTTCCAAGAGGAGGCACGGCTGGCTGTGAAAACACAATCATGATCAGGCTTTACCAAATTGTACTGATCCAAACCAGACTGTTTGTAGGAAAAGGGGCTTCAGAGACTCCCTTTGTGTTAATAAGTAGAGGCACCCCCAACTGGATGAAGACTGTTAGCAAGAAAATTCTTTCAATGACCTAAATTTTTGGTTCAAACAAAGTCTGTGTCCTTTGCACAGCCCATGTTCCTGATCTGTGCTGATTGCACACTTTGAGGTGAAGAGGCCAACCCGCTTCTGGACATCATGGGCACGTCATGGAAACATCAAAGGCTCCGGCAGCGAGCGGAGAGGGCGCTGAAGAGGACGCTCTGTCTTCAAAAAGCCTGTCATTGGTTAGAGATGAATTATTCATCATTTTTTATTTTTTCTTAGAAAAACATTGATCACAGAATCGAGGATCGGCTTCTTCATGACAGCACCCTGTCAAAAAACCAAATCATCTCCTTCAAAGCCGACCCTGTGTGCTCCTCTTTCACTACGTCCCGCATTGTGAACGGCCATAACTGTCGTGAGGAGATTTTTCTTTTTTCACTCCTGCTCCTTCTTGCTTCTGTCTTCTCTCATCAGAACCACTTTCATTGGATCTCCTGGTGTAGAGAGGATGGCAAGTAAATAGATTCAAGAGAGCCTGTGAATAATTTCTATGTCAGGATGTAGCTGCGGTTGTTTCTGTTTGCATGGACGAGTTCCGTTATCTTTCTATTTTTTTCTCTTGTGGTGTGGTGCAGAGTGTGTTTTTCCAACTCCATCTTGTATTCTGTTTTATCCCGGCACACCCAGTGCTGAGTTCCTGTGTGATGTCAGGACGGATCTATGTTTAATGTGAAGGCAAGGCCCAATTACTCAATGCCTGTAGCTGTACCTAGAGACTTGAGAAAGCCCCCCTCGCATGCCAGATTACAGACGGTGATGTTGTAACCGCTCCCAGACACGGTTGGTGAGATGGCGTGGCACAGTGATCCCCTTTAAGGACACTGATTGCTCATCTCTTACTCTGGAGTTTGTTGTTCTCCTCGGGGTAAATTCCCCTGAAGAGTTTTATAAGTCTCCTGTCTTTTATTTCAGAGTGGGAATCTAGGATGACTTCTTCAGAGCACAGGGAGCATGATGCCACTTTATCCCTCTCTTCTTTTCCTTCCCTCCCCGAGGCCTTCAGGGAGAGCAGCTGAGTCACCATCTCCTCGTCTTCATCCTCGATGTGCTCCTGCTCCTCCTTCCTTCTCCCCCTGCCTTCTGTTTCCTCTCCCTAAGCCTTTGTCACAGGAGCTGACAACCTGGTGTCACCTGCCAAGGTTCACTTTTTAAGTCCCTGCAGAGCCTCAGTTGACAGTGTGTATGTGGATTTTTAGTTGAATTTATCTCTGCATACTTGTGATTTTTACTGTCAGCGCTCATATCGTCCTATTAGTCAGAGCTGTAACATCGGACAGCAGCAGCAGAGTCGCTGATGAAATCTCTCTTGAGTTGAGATTTACGCCAGAAAGAAAAGAGAGTGCGGCTGTCAACTAACCATCTAAGGACACACACACACGCTCACACACACTCACAGGCTTACACACGTGCATGGGTACAGTCTGTGTTCCTCTAAAGTGACTCACTTTTGTCAAAAACATTTCCAAGGCTCTCATTCTTCTGTGGCTCTGTCAAAATGTATAATCCCTCATCACCTTGCCTAAGCCGTGCAGCTCACATCTCCGCTTTCTGTTTTCATCTGTCATCTTGTAAAAAAAATAAAACTCTTTTCATGTCTTCTTTTATATCATCCATATTTCTGATTTTCTTCTTGCATGGTCACCTGTTTTCAGAGCTTGTGATAGAGATTTGAGGCATTATCTCTTTTTTCTTTTCTCTTTTTGTTTTTTTTTTCTCCCGCTCAGGCTCAGCAGCTTCATGTGCTTTACTTCTCAGCCACGTTTTCTTTTCTTTCTTCTTCCGACGCTTGACTTCTTGCTGCCATTTAACAAGGAGCTCATTGTATTTGTTAATCTCTCAGAAGACATGGCACAGATACTGGATCGTATTTTCTTTTAATTTAGCTCACAGACCACAAACGCTCTTTCTCAGTTCACCTGCATCAAAGGAGGAAAAATAAGAAACAAAGAAATTTAGGTTAAACAAATAAGCCATTATCACTATAGATTCTGTGCATCTGTTTCTGTGAATGCAAACCCCCGAATGTGATCGTGATGTTTGCAGATAATTCAACAATTAGCAGGCGTGATGTGCCGTGAGACTCTGTGTCTCCGTGCTGTGAGAGCCGATTCATTGCCAGTGTTGTTGCTTGAGATCTTATAATTGCCTTGATTTCTTCCTGTAATTAACACTCTGGGTTAATTACGCCAGAATCCCAGACCTTGCTATTCTCACATTATTAGGCTTGGAGCGGCAGGAAGGAAAACATGCAAACACATGGTCTGTCAGGGCATACATCACAATCCTCCACTATTTACTACTCTTTTTATTTAAAGTGTGCAGTTCTGCGCATAATACACAGATTTCACTTCAATATTTCTGTTTGTCCGACTGGTTTTTCCTTACCTACAAATGGGGTCACATTACAAACATGGTTGTTTTTTCATCAATCAGTCGTCCCAGATTCAGGATCTTGACCGCTTCAAGATTTGGGTTGAATGGGGAGAAGACTGGAAGTGGACAGGGTAGTGTGGCAGCTCCCACTGGCACAGGATTAGAGGGCGGTACAATGAAGTAGGCCATACAAACAGGCTGAGCTAAAAACATGAACAGTAGACCATAACACAGGCCGAAATGGATGGCCCAGTGCATTTCATCAGCATGTCATTACGCTGTAATCCCAGGCTGGCCATGCTGGCGGCTGCATGTGTGTCAGACAGGGTGAGTTATTGCTCAGGGACACTTGTGGATATTACTGTTTCACCTTGATGCTGTATTAGAAAACTTTGACTCGGGCATGCCCTAGATTTTTATTTGGTATTGAATTTTGTGGGGCAGGATTGCTTTGTGAAATATTTGTGCTTCAAAAAAAAACCCAGTTTGGTTTTTACTTTTCCCATTTTAGATGAGAAAGGCAAAGAACAAGTCAAGAATAGAAACATAAAACCTGTTGCCACCAAACATTCTAGTTTTAACTTCAGTTTCTGATGTTTGTATTTGTTAAAAAGTTGAGTGAAAGCCAAAAGAGGGTCGGCTCTTTATGGTAATGAGGGTTTAGTGTGATACTTTGTCAATTTTGTGAAGTTTGTCAATGGAAAAGAAAATTTGATGAGGTGTTTTAGCTAAACATCTGAGTTAAAGGTCCCATATTATGCAAAAATCACTTTATTAAGTCTTTTAGTGAAATTTTTCGGTCTTTGGCTTTCCTCCCAGCCCACAAAATGTGATATTTAATGACAAAACCTGTACTTAGTAGTGCTTGTGAAAGTAAAATCCTGACCTAAAATGAGCTGTTTGGATTTTGGGGATTTGCTGATGTCAGGGATTCCCTTTTTTGACCAATCAGGAGCAAGTTTGACCTGATTGGTCCACCGGAGCAGATACCCCCGAACCCCCTTCCCGCCCACTCCTCTCCCCGCTGCTGCTCCAAGCAGCCATCACTGCTCTGTTTTTGGCTGTATACAGCCACATAGTTCCATGCACAAGCTTCCCATCTCTGAAGAAGTCAAGACTAAGTGGCTAGAGTTCATTTATCAAGGAAATGTGTCAGCTACACTCAGTAAAACTGTGTGCGTGTGTGCTAGTCACTTCACGGTCGACTGCTTTTCCAACTTTGGACAGTACAACAGAGGGCAAACGAATAGACTGGTCCTGAATCCAGGTGCATGTGAGTATTTCAAATGCTGTGTGCTGTGGAGCAGATGTAAGAGCTTTTCCTCAGTGTCCCCCCTATCTCTGAGTTAGCTTCAGGATGCTAACTTTAGCTGCGGTTAGCCTGTTGTTTCAGTCTGTAATGTTATGGTTAAAGAGCTTTGCTGTTTTTTAAACATTGTGCACTTGGAGCACGCAGCGCCGCTCTCAGGGACGCGGAAGAGCGTTTACGTATGAAGGCCACGCCCACTAAATCAGAGCGTTCTGAACAGAGGGGCTATGAGAGCCTGGAAACAATGCTGCTGTGCTGGATTTATTGGCTTTTTAGACCAAAACATGTTACTACCATTTCATGAAGACATCAATGATCCATATTAAACTGCAGAAAAGGAGCTTAATATGGGACCTTTAAAGGAGTGAATAACTGAACAATGTCAGAAAGACTGAATTCAAACATAACTGGACTTGGTTGAAGTGCAGTTTGGAGTGAACCTGATGGATTGTAAACACCCTTTTTAAAGCAATTGTTAGGTTTGAACATCTGAGAGATGGATAGTGACTGTCTTTTCAGACCTTAAATGATGCAGAAGAATTTAATGAGATTAACTACAGGAAATGACATGTTTGGTAAAATCAAAAAAAGCCTGATGATGCTTTGCGTCTCAGTAAAAACGATCAGCCGTGCAATCTACCATGAGTGAAGACAGATGAAGATGAGAGGGGGGCTAAGAAGAGGTCAGACATGCCAGCAGGCATCATGTTACAGCAGAGGAGCACAGGATGGAAGGCTTCCAGTTTCAAAAGGATCCTTCAAATGAGCTTTCAAGCCATTTTTCACACAATGTTTTTTCAGATGCACAAATCAGTTACAACAGATGCAATCAGCCTCCCTATAAGGAATTTATGGGGCAGATATAGCAGTGAGTATTCTCTGGGGACAACATATGGCATCTAGACATTTAATCTTGTTTCTTATCAAAGTGAGTCTCACACTTTGATTGGATTACTCCCTTCACATCTGTGACAGTCTAAAATCTGTAAGTTCAAATTTTTGTATGAAGATTGACTTTTGGGGTCATTTTAGGAGTGATTCCACAATTTAGATAACACCTCTCCCAGGTCAGCCTTGATTGTGTAGTAGAGGCTTCATGTTTACCAGTTTGGCAGGCTATTCTTTTATCTCCACCACCTTAACTTGTGCTGTGCTCTGTAACAGCTTATTTAATCCTCTCTCGTCTCTTTCTTTAGTACATCCCTTGCCTCCACCTGCTTCACCTTCACAGTTCCCTCCTCACCTTCAGGTCACTCTGGTGTCATAACTATGTGAGGCCAATATGTTTGAGGATGAGCCAACAACCCAGACAACCAAAGTCACCTCCACAGTGTTCAGTGTTCGTGTTGTCATTTGGCAAGCTGTGAGTGTCTCTGCACAGACATTTATTCTCCCAGACTTGTGAACATGTTCTGAGAAGGTGAAACAACACTGAAGACTTAATGAAACAATGAAACGTGGCCTCTCTTGGTCTGTGAGTTTTTCTGCTTTTGTGTGAATCTATTTTAAATTTCAGACAAGGCTGTTTTCATAATGCTGTCTGTGTCAATCAAGCTGAGCTTTGTGAGTGTGATCTGAAAGCTGTCCTTTCTTTCCTCTTGTCTCTTAGCATCAATTATCTTGAATGACTGTGGGTGTCATCCTAATCAAATTTGAGAAAGGAGAGCTTTTGGTGGGACAAAGTAGTCCTCCTACTCCCTTGCTGGCATGCGTGGTGTGGCCTGTGTAAATCTAAATCATAGTTAAAATGATCTTAATTTCTTGTTTCTTAAAAAAATACCACATGAAAATATTGAATATTAAAAACTCCACTACCGTTCTATTCACAGCAAAGCATGGAAAGAGGAGGACAGTGCCTGTTGACATTATTCACAAGTCATAGCAGACACATGAGTGTCATGTAACTCCTGGAAGGAAGTGAGTGCTACATACTATGTACTGTATTTTAAGTGCTGTCATGAATCCCCAAAAGGAAACGTAATATGGAAAGGACATGAAGGATACTGTCATCTGAAAGAAATTCTGGCAAACCAACCAAGTCCCAGTAGCTAAGGGGTTCAGCTTGGAAGTGTACCTGCCCACTTGAAGCACGAATCCCATATAAGGGCTTGTTTATGGCGCACCGAAGCTTCTCCATATCCAGATCCATACATTTAAAACTGTGAAAACATTGCAACCCTCATTTTTCCATGTTGCATTTGCACTGGAATGGATTAGAATGGGAAAAAAATAAAACAATAGTGCTAAAAATAATACTAAATATAATAAAGATAATAATAATAAAAATGACAACAATAATAATAAAAATGACAACAATAATAATAATAATTACAATAATAATTATTATTATTATAAACAATTTATTAACACAAGCAATAAAGGGCACTGCTCAGAGTCAGAAGTTACTACAAAAAAAAAAGAAGAAGAATCTGAAGTCTATGATAACATGATAACAATGAAGATATTAAACTATTGGCTACACTGTTCTCCTGGCTTTTGGTTGCACTTGCATATCTGCAAGTTTGCTGAAATTGTGCAAAAAAACTGTTCAAATAAATCTCTGCAAATTCAACGCAGAGTATAAATAAAGCTTAAAGGGGCATTTTTTCAGCATGAGCTGTGATCATGCTTGAAAAATTGTCAGTAAAATCATGAAATAGTTTATATTCAATAACTTTAAAAAAAGCCTTCAATAATTTTATCTGACTCTTAAGTTTCACACAGCGTGACCAAGTTTTTAAGAGTCTTTTAGCTACTCGTAGCATTTTTTACAAAACAGAGCAAAACGGACTCCTGGTTCAGGTGAGGTGTTAAAAAACACAAAAACGGCACCAGTTGACCCAAGTTTTAATCAAACATCTTTTTTTCAGCTTTAATCAAATATGTCTTTTTTTCTGCCAGCCCCTCATAGATAAAAGTTTCTTCAAAGCCATAGTCATTCTCTCCTTCCCTTAGTTGCCTGCATAATGTTTTCAGCTGTAGCATTTGTGGGGTAGAAATATACTTATACATGTTTAAATGATTGTGGAGTTAAAGTCACTTTTATAGAAGACTTCTCTCCCTGCTGGATGCTCCATCAAGCCAAACACTACCTGAATTACAATTAAGATGAATAGAAGTGAAATCCCTATGTAGTGTTCCTTTTTTTACAGGGATTTGAAAAGTGTGTTAACATGACTCCATGTCTGCTCGATGTGGAATAAAAAAGCATCTGTTCACCAACAAGTTAGCCAGGTCAACTTAAGAGGTGATAATCTTGTATGCTAAGTTTGTGTCCACAGCTTTTTTCCCACTGCTGCCGAGGGCCCAATTTATCAGAAGTTTAAGCTTCACTGGCTCCCAGGGTCCATCAGTCGTCTGATAAATGAACTCGCTGGAGGTTCTGGACAGATGGACTCTCTTGTGGCCATTCGGGTGAAAGCTTAAATGGCTAAAATTTGAAGGAAAAAACGTGTGTCAGTCACTGAAGTCTTTGCCAGTGATGCGTGGACGCCTCTCCATTTGACCTCTGACAGTTCAGAGCGGCCTGACAGTGGCTCAGTCAGCTAATCTTCCTTTGAACACCGTGGATGGACAGCTGTAGGAGCTAATATGATGTGAAACACACAGACTGCCAGCTTCCCGCTCCATCTGTCTTTCTACTTATAACAAGTGCTGTTCTCACCTGGGACCTTCAGGGGTAAAGAGGCTGATCTGCCTGATTCTGCTCGTGCCTTTCGAAAATGTCTCTTCCTGGTTTATTACTCGGACAGAACTTTCTCCACCTCGCTGCTGTCGAGTGTTGAATTATGAATAGATGTGGTTCCAGCAGCACCGCTGGCCAGGCCTGAGGATTACTTTCAATTTGCACACCGCTTCCCTTGCTCCCTCACTGGCTCGCACCGCTCGTCAGACTTCTTTCTCCAGGGACTTTGAGGGCAGTATTAGATTGCTGCCTGAAACTCTAACCCCTGCCAATCATGTAAAAAGTTTGAGGAATGAATCTCTATGGATGCACAATGCACTGTATACAGTTACACAAGTACTCGAGTTGCGGCCCCTCTATTTGACTCCTACATGAGTGGCATTACTCCTCACCCGTAGATAACATTTCTCACTTTCCTTGGGAAGAGAGACGAAGGCGAAGGGCATGTGTGACTGCAGATAACTGGTTGTAATTGGCCTGGTTGATGAGCAGGCAGCAGGCAGTGAAAGGGAAGTAGAGAGGACAGGGATCAGTTTAATGAAGCCAATGAGAAGGACACGGAGCGCCCGCAGGCTTCAAGAAGGATTAGAGCAGGCTCCAGCAGATTTAGGCTTACGATAGAGCCACCAGCCTATCAACCTTGAGGGCCGGAAAAAGGACAAGGAAAGAGCGGGGGTCAGAATGTAAAACTAGGGTTTACATCTTTTACACTGTGCGGGATTTCTCCTCTGTTTCACTTTGATCTTTAGCTGCACTCCATTCGGAGTTGTCAGCAAACAAAGACCTTTAGTGAAGGTTACATCTCAAGACAATAACCTTTTACCATACAACTCACATACATTCATCTGCAGGCTGAGGACAGTGTGTTTTTATTTCCTTGTGTGGGAATACACGGTCCATCAGCTGTATATCTGGATGCATTCATGCGTTTTCTTGTGTAAGTTAGGACATGTAACTCTGCGTGGGTGAGTGTGTGATGATGTGAGGCGTGCGATGTGGATGCTGGCCTAATATGTCCCGACTCTGCCTCCCTGGATATGGCAGGGAGTGTGAGAGCAACGGAGAGTCGAGCCAACTGGCATGGAAAGAGCTCCAGCTGAAGTGATGGCTGGTGACACAGCAGACGGGCTGGCTGGGCAGGAAATAGATTCCAGGAGATGTACTGATCGCACTCACCTCCACCTCATGTTGACTTTGTCTTTCTTGCTATAATATTCAGTGTGTTGGAAATGAAAGAAGCAAAGGGTCATTCAGATTTATGAAATAAATCTTATTAACCTTTGGCTTAGGGTTGATTTTCTGCTTAGATGATAATTCATTCTTTAAGAGAATCTTTATCTTAAGCTCTTGAAGTCATCCCACTGTATATGTCTACTTTATCATTAGGGATGGGGATCAAAAACCGGTTCCTGTTGAGAATCGATAAGAAATGTTTTTATCCATCGATATTGTCAGCCTTTGTGCTTAACGATTCCCTTATCAATTCTTTACATTGTGCTGCAGCCGCCGGGCCTTACGTCGCCTAGTCTGCTGCAGCTATCTTAGCTTAGCAGTTAGATAACATTTCCCAAGAAAACTCTGATTCAGGATTTTCAGCTTGAAGTTTTACTGAAGACCTGATTCATGAAGAAATGTACATCACTCTCTCTCAGGAGATTCATATTCAGTACAAACAATCACCTTATTTACCAAAATTAGAAAATAGCGCCAGCTTGATGCTGACGTTTATGGGAAACTGCATTGATATGCTAGCAGTTAGCATACATCAGTATAACTTCAGCTTCAGAATAGAATTTCAACTTTCATCACAGAAACATATCACATCAACTCTTTGTAAAAAATACTGAGAATTTCAAATGTCAAAAGCTAACAGACAGTTGAAAGGCTCATGGCTGACTTCATAACTACGGAAAGGTTCCAAACAACTTAAACCATTGCTATAACCACTTTGAGACACTAGATGGCCTACTTGAATTATTAATATATTACGACACAGTACATCAACATCACATTGTGTGCAATTTTTACCTGTTTCTGTATAATTATGCCCAGAAATATCCAGACTCAGGGACCAATTACATTTTATTCACTTACAGTATAAACTCAATTAAATGTTGTTGACACAGAAAACCTGTAAAGCTACTTTTTGTACCAAGAAATTTCACAACAGGAATTGATAAGGGAATCTATAAAGAATCAGATCGATAAGCAGAATTGATAAGGGCATCTGTATTGACAAAATTTTATCAATTCCTATCCCTATTTATCATAGGCAAGAAGACAGGATTATACTCCTTTTATTTGTACAAAGTTACAAACATCTGCGTCTGCTGCGTCTGATCCCAGTGGTAAGGAGAAAATACAAAAAAGAATTCATCTGCAATGAATTGCTCCCAGCTCTCTATTTTAGCAGCATGAGGGAAATAAAAGAGAGTATTACACAGTTATAGGCTGAACAGGTGCCATGCATACTAAAGATAATAGTGGCAGAGGAGCTGACAACCAGCAATTTCTCCTAAAGTTACGATTGTCACAAAGTAATGAATGTCTCTGTGTCATTACTTTTAATATTTGATCAGGGTGCTTCAAGGACACAAATCATGTAAGTAAATGGCCCCCAATGCCTTTAAACTTTATTGTGTATTCTACCCACTTAGAAATTGCCAGACATAATCGAGACATCAGCCTCGTGAGGAATTTCTATTATGTAACCCTCCTTTTAAAAAAGACTGTCCCTAAAGATTTGGAAAAAGAAAAGAGCATTCGATATTTTCACTAAGCACAAACAATCCCTTTGTAGTTTCCTTCTCCTCATTTATGTGCCCTCTCTCCTGGTGGTCTGTCACTTCTCATCCCCTCAGAGGTGGTGTTAGTCGGGTTGGCTGTCGGGGGAACGGGCTGCTGCCTGACTGACACACTCTGATCGCTACAACTTAAAGAGAGGATGGCCATTTGATAGGCTTCCTGCCAGTGGCAGCCTGTCCACATGGTGAGCTTTCTGAAAAGACAGACGGGTGTTTGACCACTGTCGTCTCTCCAGTGTTCCACCCACGTCGTCATTTTTATGAGAAAAGTGTTCCAGAAATATCCATATTGATTCTAAGTACTGAAATGTTTGCCAAAAAGACATGGAGACCATTGAAAAAAAAGACTCTTTTTGAAATAAGGAAATGCTAATCATAAAATGTATTTAATCACTGTCATTAAATTCAAGGACTAAAGGCAGTTATTTTTTAGTGATTATTTTTGGAGAGGATACTCTTACTGACAGCGGTGACAACTCCTCAGTAGGGAAAGTAGCTATTGGCTATGTTAGAAGTCGCTGAAAGACACTAAATGACGCCATCACCTAATTTGCACAATTGGCAATTTGCATGTGATTGTCATGGATGCTGTAGAGGAGTGGAGTAGTGTCATGGAAGAGACAAAAGTGAGTAAAAAACTCTTTTGATATGTTTAAAACTATAAATGAACCTTATTCTGTTGATTCTTGTTTTTTTATTTTTACATAAAAATAACAAACCTCCTTTTTTATCTGGGCTTGGGATTGCCGGAAGTGACCCAAGAGACAAGTCGATTCATTTTGCATGCAGTCACCTGCTCTTGCTCATATAGTGTATGATATAGGTGCAGCTGCACGAGTAAGGAGGATTTGACTTCCTATGGTTTGTACGAGGGAGAGGCCCGCAGCAGCACGTTTTCACAATAGAGTCTCCAAACTCCCGAAAAAGTCGCTGTATTTGATACTGGCTGCTTTTTTTCAGTTCCTTTCAGTTCAGTTCAGTTCATTTCGGACAAAGAAAACAGTTATGAAAGTTAAAAATAGTCAATTTAAGGGTACATCATACCACAATTGCTCATAAATACTAAATAAAGCATTCAATTTGTCTGAAAAGGAGTAGGAAGAAGCAAAAGATTTTCATGTCTTACCCTCACTTATTCTCCCTTATTATTAACCCAAATTGTTCTGTACTCCAAACCCCCCCTCACTCACACACCCGTCCATTCATTCAGAGGTGTGGTGAACTTCTTGCTTCCCAGAAGTTCTACTTCCAAAACAAACCACATTCATTGGCACATATACAGGTCAGCATACACATTATACCCATTAACACAGACACAAACATACACAAATACACAAACTTGACTATATTATGCATAATTTAACAGTCATGAAAAGAATGAGCCATTCACTTAAGGATTAATCAACAGCCTTTAAAAATTACTTGACTCTGTTTCCATAATTCTGTACTTTTCAATAAGACATTTTTACTGATTTCATTTTGTTCATCCAGACCATCCCATAATTTCACCCCACAGACAGAAATGCACATAGAGCGGACAATCGGTTGCTTAAAATTGTACCCCCCCTTAATTCATACCCTCCCTCCCTTTCCATGAACCATTTATTTAAGTTACCAGGTAGTAATTTATATTTAGCTTTGTAAACAATCTGAACATTTTTTAGTTTTACGAGATCCATAAATTTTAACATATTTGACTTAAAAAAAACTGATTGGTGTAATCATTGTAACTCACTTTGTGTTTTGAGAAGGAATCATGAGGGTCTGAAAACTTGCTTAACATAGCAATAATTTGCTTCATTTGTTCTGCAGCACAGCTTACTTCTTATGATCTTGTCAAGAGTGAGGAAATTGATTTCAGTCCGCTCATAGTGTTCAGATCTAGCATCAGAAAACAGTTAGCCTGTGTTGTACCGTGGAGCTGGGGAAAAAGTACCAACCAGCACCTGTAATCCTGTTGAGTTATACTAAGATGTCTACCTTTGTCACCACTTGTTTTCAACATTGCACTGGTTTTATTAATTTACAAAATGATTGTCTGTACGTCCCTTTAAGAGAGGTGACATTGTACAGTTGGAGGCTGTGGCACAGCTTCATGTTGTGTCTATCTTCAAATAAAAAGTCTTCTGTTTGTTTGCTTGGTAACTGTAAGCTTGTTAACAATGGAAACATTAATACCTGTTTAGTTTTTACATTTGTTTTATGGTGACAGCAGTCTCAGGAAAATCTAAGATCTCACAGAGATCAAGTCTTTTGATGCATCTTAAGGCAAAGGCTTGATATTTACTGACTGTACTGGCTTGGGAGTACAATTAAAGTCATCTGGAGCAGTACGAACCATTGCTTACAGTTAGCTGTGTGAAAAACTACATTTTTATGAAGTGGATTAATGAATACGTGCTCAATTTCCCAAACTCTTTCAGGCATGTTTCCCTTCTTGTCTTGAAGGGGGGGATTGTTGACCTAATGAAAAGTATTCATGCCTAAATCATCAAATATTTGAGGTGAACCGTTAAAAAATGTAATTGGATTTTTGAAATCATCAGCAGTCTATTCATCCTGAGCGCTCCAGTCTCACAAGGCCTTGAAATAAATAAGCTCTGGATAGATAAGTCAGCCATCCATGTAATAGGCCTAAATTGATGGTGCACAGTTATAAATTACTGTTGCATAATGATGAAAATAAATTGTGTTAACTCGTATGTTGATAAGACAACACAGCAGAGGGAACTCTGAGCCCCGGCTGTCACAGACGAGTGTATGTGTGACATGAAGAAGACACGTCAGCCTGCATTACAGTCACAGCCTGTGACCACTCAAAGACTGGCATCGACTTAGTGTTCTTTTGGTCACAGATCCCTTTGTGTCATCTCAAAGTAACTGTGCATAGATTGATTCAGAGGTTTGAAGACTAATTATGCGAGCCCAAAATATTTTGTTCAGCTTTTAGCTCTTAAGCCACAGATCAGTAGATAAAAAAAGTTGTCCTATGGAGTAGTGAATAATACAGCTCTTTGATTATCAGTGATTTCAGTGAAGTCATTAATAAAGAGCATATGTGATGTCAGGGTCTTGTTTGTCAGAACACACTTTTTTGTAAAGATGATTGTGGTTTGAGGGTCTTGGTACCTCGTATTGGGTTTAACAACATGGTCTGTTTAGTCACTGGGGACCTAAAACCTGAAAAACTGTGTAATTTGGTGTATGATCTGTCTTGATATGATGTGGCACCTTTACTAATATTTTGTAAATGGCATGGGTATCAAACATCACAGATCTCATTTAGTCTGTGGTGTTAAGAGCCAGAAGCAATTTCCTGAGTGTTTAACCTTTATATGAAACAAAGTCTTATGATAATCCATGTGATAAAATAGATTTGAAGAAAGAAACAAAGACAAACAGCACTAAGTCTTTGGGTCTCACCCAGTCACTGATTATGAGGTTACCAAAATGGTACTTTTTCAGATTATTGTTGCCTTTAACAAAAACATGTCTTTATAGCTGTTACAACTGCAAGGTGGAAATGTCAGCAAAAGGCTGAATTTATCCCTAATAATAGGAATATTTTTGTGTGAAAAGGCAATTAGTTCATACATGAATTTGTATTATTTATTGATATTTACTAGACATGCACCAGTCAATCTGTGCCGATTTCCTTAATTTTGGGGGATTGGTGATTGGCACATCCGTACATATGATCTTATAATCTACCTCGGGGAAGGTCTGACAGCCAGCCACTAATGCTTTGTGCTCTGAGACCCAAAACTCAGGACACTTTATTGGTTGTTCAAGTTAAAACATAAAAATTTTATTGTTTCACAGGTATTGGTCGATGATTTTTAATAAAATAAAAGTGGAACATCAAAGGCATATGCTGTCAGTTACAAAAAATAAAAAGTAAAAATCGGTATCTGCCCAAATCGGTATCGGCAGGTCAGGCTTTTTAAAGATCGGTGAACCCCTAATATTTACCCACAAAGAAAACTTACGTGGCACATTGAGAAAATAAAATAAAGAAACAGGTGTAGGTGAGGTGGTAACCTAAATGTCAGAGGATATGTTGAAGGTAAAACAATACCATGAAGACAAACTTCATGTCAGAGTTCAAACCTGTTTGTTCCAGTTTATGTTTTTTTTGTCATCAAAGACTCTTAAGTTTTTCTTTCACAATGACGGAAGAATTACATATTTTTTTCATAATAGGACTACCCCATATTTATTTAAGGACCAACCAGGGTTGTTTTTATTCATTTTATTTATTTATTCTTTACAAAAGAAGCTGGAGACTTCTACGCTTTTGACCTGAATAGTTTTAAAATAATGGATTGACAAAATATGAGAGGTACACCTGATTCGTATCATACAATGTAACTGTAGTGACTTGGACCTTACATATGTCTGGCAGTTTGGCTAACAGGAGGGTATTTGATTTCATGTAAGTCGCTAACTTATGCTGCATTTGTACAATTTATTATTGTTGTATGTTGAATTTGGAAAAATAATACTTTTTCACACAAATCCCTCAGAATTAAAACAATCTGCGCTCTCAGAGAGAGATTATCATTAAACTGAGAACCCCAAAACATGTTGGTGAAACACTTCCTCTCTCTCTATGCACACACGTAGAAGCCCTGATATGAAAGACATGCTTTGCCACAGCTTAACCCCACTGTCAGTCAATGATCTTTAGTGTTTTCTTAGGTTTGTGCTGGAATCAGGATGGACATGCTACAGTTACAGGTGTAGTTTAAAACATGAGAAACAGCAGAGAGATGGAGGGAACTGCATCAAATACACTCTTGCTTATCTTCAGCTATTTGCAGACTTCATACCATTGTTGAAATGTGACCACTGAACCAAACAGTGAATGTTGTTTTCAGACTGTGCATCTCAAAGGTAGAATATTGAAAATTCACATGAAAATATAAATTAGTCCCTTCAAATGTAGGGACCAGCTTTTTATCCACTTTGAGAAGAATGATTGTATTTCTCAGGCTGTGGCTGAAACATTTCACTAACTTTGCAAAGTGACTAACTCAGTAACAGAATGACAAACAAAGTTGAAACCCAGCCATCATACATATCTGTCCATGTTGTTTAGCTATGCTGTTGGCTGGGGTATAATAAGTATCATGTGTTAGCTCCTCTATGCCTTTGAATAGGAGGCTATTCAGCTCCAGGTAAGGTCAAAGTCTCCATGTCAGTGGGACATGACCATGCAGTATTACCTTGTCAATAATTTAGCTCCTGTTCGCTGAAGCCTTTACATCCATAAGCCCAGTAACAGTTCTCACTTATTAAAGATTCATTGCACATGGCAAGACACATTCTTAATCACTCCTTTGTGTCCTTCGGTTTCACTGCTCAGGCTTTGCATAGGACTCAAGTGCAATTTAAGAATCTCGCTGTAATCCATTATTATAATTAAAATCCCATTTGGCACCCTGTGACTGGTATTTCATATCAATCTGCAGACAGTATAGGGATGTCATGGATAGTTTCTTCTTATCTGATCAGCCCACTGCGGCAGTTTTTATTATGCAGGGCCAGAGGACAGTGCCACACTAAGAAGGTGGACTGTTAGCACACGATGCCCCTCATCCATCTTTTGCTGACTCCTGCTGTCACTGCAGTGTCTACAGATGCTGTGTGGTCCAGTACCAACACGTCTGTGCTCATGCAAATGCACACTAATTTCTGTCTTTTCTCACAATGGACACACTTGCATAGACACACATAGCAGCTGTGTGTACTCCAAGGTTTCTGTACCTCTCCGGGGTCTGGGTGTCCTTGGCTGTGGGAATCATGGCCCAACTCGCACCAACAATCCATCACCGGACCAGAAGGTGGGAGCTAGGGTCATAAAACTCTATTCTTTCTCTGTATCAGCCTTTCTCTCTCACCAGGTGAGTGTGTGTGTGTGTGTGTCTGTGTGTGTGTGTGTGTGTGTGTGTGTGTGTGTGTGTGTGTGTGTGTGTGTGTGTGTGTGTGTGAGAGTGACTGTGTGCGTGTGTAATGGCCTGTGTGACTGTGTTTGTGTGTTTCCTGGACCGTGCACTGCCGACAGCTTCAGGGTCTCTCTACACGGATTGATGGACAGTGACGATGGCTTCCCTCGGCGGAGAGGGGATGAGCAATGTGTTTTCTCTGGTGGGCACACATACCACACATACAGACACACACGCTCTCAGAGTGTGTGCTTATGTAAAACACAGTGAGTGGGCATGGTAGCAATGAGTGCAGCCATTTGAGGAGCTTTTTGTGGATGTTATGCCTCGGCCTGTGTGCCTTTCTGGAGAGCGCTCAGCTACACCCACACACTCTTGAACATTCTCCCTGCTCATTTGTCAGCTGTATGCTACACCTGCAGCATGATTATTGCTCTTGCAGTCTTAGTTCTACTGCTGTTGATTCGTTTTGCAGACTTTTTTTTTCTACGGAGTACAGCTATAGAGCTATAGAGTACAATCTCCTTGGGATATATTTAGATACATACAGTGCATGCTTCCATCTGACGGCTCTTAGACGGAGCTGCACAGGGATGGAGATGCTTGGGAACAAACTCTACATCACAGTGAAGTGTTAGAGCTGCTTTCCCTGGTGTTAAAGGACAGGCCTGGTGACGTTAATGTATTTGTTCTTGTCATGAAATCCGGCAAAAACCAACCAAGACCTATATGTGTGTGCCTCAAGCCTTTGGCCCTCTTTTTTATTCCATAGAGCTCTATTTTTTATACATGCACTTCCCACATACACATCCTGCTTCCTGAAGCCACACAATGGTTCGGAAAAAGACACCACAGGTGCACTTCCTGCTCCTTTCTCTGGTAATCGTTGATAAAAATGAATATGTTTAAATTTACATCCCTTAAATGGCTTTAACAGTCAACATTTTAAACCTGAGTGTCAACAAACCTAAACACAGGGCAAAACTGAGTGCGTGTAGTACATTTTGTTTCTTGGGGGGGATTTTTTCTCAAATAACTAAATTATAAAGCAAGATGAACTATAAACATTTCACATCTTAGCAAATACAATCTAAGACACTTGCACGCGGCTTTGCATTTGCATAAACATCCCCAGTCTGCTAGCCGCCGGGCTGCATTAATTCTCTTTTCACACACACACATTTTGGCTTATTAGAGGAGCATTATGCATACATTAATGGGCTGTGTGCGTGCTTTATGTTTAAGTTTGGGACGGACATCAGCCGTGCCCTCTATCTGATCCCATCCTAATGTGCTCATGTTCAAACATGTGGAGGCCTCACTATCAATTATTCTGGAAAGCCGGGAGAAGGACGCCGTTTGCAGAAGGGTCATTAGCCTAATTTGGTGTCTTTCAAGCCCTGATGGCTTCTGTTTATACAAAAAGAGGCTGAAGAAGAGGTGAGGCAGGTTTTCAGATAGTCTCCGAAATAAATGATGTAACTGTGTGTGCAGGAAAAGGTGGTGAGAGGTGGCAGAGCATCACATCGAGCCCCCTGCCCCTGCAGCTTTCACAGCCCACTCTGCTGTCTAAATCAGGCTCTGTTGCTATCTAACCTGCACTTGGCTTTTTTTTTCCGCTCTCTTGAAAGCCACACTTCTTCTACACCCGCCCTGGCTCACTAGGTGCTCAGAGTGTATGGATGGTAATTGGGCCGCAGTCGGAGAGCAAATGAATTATGGGTCACCTCGTCTACCATCTGCACTTTACAGACTCTGAACTTGGAGGACTCATGCTGACTGTAGCTGCAGAGAGGGGACACGTGGCAAACTGAGGGAAATGATGAAAGATGACCGTAATGGTTTTAAGAGTCTTTCTTAAAGGATTAATTATCAATACTGAAACCATCAATAACGATTATTCTGGGTTGTGTTGATTTTGGCACCCCCAGTTGACAAGCAGGAAAAGTTATCTCTCTGCTTATCCTGTTTTAAAATTATGAAAGTTATGTCTTCTTCATTTATAAATGGAAAGGTTGCAAAACAGTTATTGAAGCAGCGAGCTGTTTATTGACTCTAAGACTTATCTTTTGGCAGAGATGTAAGTCACATATAATGACTCTAATACAGTAATTTACTGTCTCTCTGATGGGCTTGTTTTCCCTGAGGCTGCAGAATTAAATTAAGATGGTCAGAAATTAATCAAAGAACTGAAAGCAAGTAAGTTAAGAAGATTTGTTGTATACACTGAATCAAACACCAGACTTCCTGGATAACGACGATAGAAAAGCGTTTTTATGCCAGCAGCATGCAAACTCTAACCAGTCAGATCGACTCCTGGATAATGCGACCTTGCATTCAGACCCTTTGGCCAATCACATGAAGCCTTGAAAGCAGGAAACAAAGTACTTAAAACTTTTAATCAAGCTAATGAATTTACTTTGATATCATAGACTGTGTAAAACATAAATACACTCGGGATGCAGGATCATGGCTGGGATGGAGCATATGAGGCAGTGGCACTCTGACAAGAGAAATTTTTAAAATAGTTGGGAACATGAGCACTTTTTCACAGAAATTAAGTCCACAGCAGTATGCCTAATACGAAGGCAGAAAGTTGCTGTTTTAAAAGAGTATAATCTTCTTAAACTAATGCAAATACAGTAGTCATTTATAGGGAAATAAGTTAAAGCAGGTGTCCATTTTTATTACTATTCCTTATTTTAAAAGGATAGAAAATGCACTTTTTTGTTTTTATAGGAGCATGCTGTGTCCCATGTTTTTCAGGTTGTATTGCACGAAATGTCTCTGAAGACATAGACCCAGTATTTGTACCAAATGGATGTTCAGTAATTTCATGCTGTGATTACCATAGACTGTAAAAAAAATGGACGTCATCTTGCTCAGCTCGAAGTGAGGTCTCCACAAAAACTGCTCCCCCTGGTGGCTGGCTGCAGTACAGGTTAAAAAAATCCAGCTCTCCAGTCATTACAGATGGGCTGTGGTTGAACTTTAAAAAAGTAATACACCTCGTAGAAATGTTTCTCACGTCCGATTGTTGCGGTGATTTGAAGATAGCATTTGGCTGTCTTGTATTCAAGTCCTCTTTTTTTCTGAAAAGTTTCATTTTCATTAGTTATTCGAGGTTAAAAATGAGGCTTTGCATTATGTTTAACGATGATTGATAGCTGCCATTCTCTTGTATTTTTTTCCGGGATTGTATAATATGTTGGGAGGTAGAGTCAAGAAGTGATTAGACTCTCGAAAGAAAAAAAAATATTATTTCTGTCACCTGGCTCCACTCAGATTCTCCCAGAATCCATCATCATCTCTACTGCACAGACTCTGACTGCAATTGCTGCCAATGGCTGCGCCTGTGACGGGGGATTTTTGGCTTCAAAACGGTACAATGGTGAACGGTGGAGCCACACTGTCCACTCTATTTATACAGTCTATGGTGATTACAGTAGAGAAACATGTTTTCATTTTCAAAATTACTTGCATGAATATTTATTTTGTATAATTATGCTGTAGGCATATTCAATATCATGCACTGCAACATGAATGTTTAGTTTTGGCCCGAGACCAATAAAGAATTAAGAAATAAAGAAATAAAGAATTTGGGCACCCCTGCTCTGTGACATCCCATTAGTAAGAGATATTTTAAATTGGAATGATGGTGGACGTCATATGGAAACGATGACAGCTGAGAAACAGGAAAATGTGGAGCTAAAATGGGCTTTTGGTTGTGTGGCCAATGAACCCACATGTCAGTCAAGCCTAGTAATTCAAATTTTGATTTTAAGATAAGTCTTTGTATCGTCATTGCATACAACAATGTCACTGCAGGTTTGTCTTGTCGTGCAGGCTCAGTTTGCAGCCTTTCTTGTAGCTCTTTGAGGCTGTATTTGGGAACTGGGTTGCTTTTAAATTATTGCTCAAGGCAAATCATCAGCACGCTAACATGCTCACAGTGTCAGAGCTCTCACTTTTGGATCTAATACATTATAATCCAGACAACACAGGACATTCAAGGGCAAGATCATCCCAAAATTGAGACATGTGAAACAATAAAGATGGAGTCTGTTACTTCTGTGTGCATCAACAGTGTGCTGAACACATGATGAAAACAGGCGTCAATAACAGCTCTTCTTCTGAAGTCTTTGTAATGAAAGTTTAATCACGTCTGTCACCTGGTGGTTTCCTTCAGCTCCTCAATAAAGACCTCTGACGATTGAAACCATAGCAATCACTGCACGCAACTGTCATTTATCCTACATGGGCTGAATATTTTATCCTGGCTGTTTTATGAGACTGAAGATGATTGATCTGCACAGAAGAAAAAAAAAGTTATGAAACCAGATGATCTCTGATGTTCTTTCAGTGTTCCTCATTATGTGCTAGTTTTCACTTTATGTTTTTGGAAACTTTTGGGAAGTCTTTGAGTAATCTGTGCTTTGTCTTTGATATGCCAAAAACATCTCTCTGTTAGTATTTCAATGCTTCAGGCAGAAAGAATGTGTTTCTTCTGGCAAACTTGTTGGATTTGTGTCACAGTGTGAGTGTCAGCAGCAGTTTTGAGCATCTCAAGAGCAGCAGACAACAGCGTGAAGCCTTTGTCTTTGATTTGTGCTTTCATTTGGTCTTTAAGTGTCACAGCAGCACAGCTTGAATCTCTTGCTGTAGTACTGAGTGAAGGACTTTGGTTGGATTTTACCTCCACGGGGACAAAAAACACATAATGAGTTTTTAATATCCTGCCATGTGTTGGCTATGCACAAGCAGGCTGTTGTTATTTTGTTTTTGGCTCTTCTATTCTGTGTAATTAAGTGTCTAGCAACTAACAGATCAAACGTACCACAGTGCACTTCTCTTCAGATGACACCCTCTTCAGAGTTTAGCATTTTGATTGGTTTGCAGTGAATATATAAAGGAAAACACCTTTGCAAAAAGGCTTTGTAATACAAACGCATGATTAAATGATCTGAATTTTATCTAGCTGCGTCTGTTTTTCAGTCCTAAGATTATATGCCTCCCTCTTCATCGGGGTGAAGCCGTTTCTTATGTACTCATGAGCATTTCTTACAAGTTGAGGCAAAGTGTCTGCTGTGAATAAGGTCTACTTTCCCCCTATTGATGCGCAATATGTCTGACTCTGAGCCTTTCAAGTAGGAAATCTGTTCAACTCATGAATTTAAAGGCCACAGTAAACTTACTAATGATGCTGGTGGTGTCTCTTTAAGCCCTTTGGCCCTACAAAGTCATTACATAAACCATTTTACAGTCTGTTCACAGCTGAGAAGCCCAAACATAAAGCTGCTGTTACTAACAGCTGAACAGTTTTTCCTGAAATCATAAAGTAGATGCCTCAAATCACCTCTCTTCTTACTGATATTGAAGCATTTCCAGAATAGAACACCACCTCTGGCTGTAAAGACTATCTCTGATATAAAGTGCTGGTTAATTCAATGTTACCTGGAGACCAAAAGGGTAAAGTAAAAAAAAACTGAATCATACATGATGGAGGGTTCATCTCCAGGTCCTCTTGTTTTAGTCCCGATGACAGATGCCGACATATTTTAATGTTGATAACAACTGTAACTAGTTGACCTGGTAGGAATTAATGAGTGGAATGATATTGATATCCTGCCCCATCCAACCACACACAGTTGACATCAAAACATAAAAACAAGCAATCCTCAGGTTGACACAGACCAAAGTGTACCTGAGTCTTGTTTTAATCTGAAGAAGACTTGCATTGGTGGAAAGTTCTGACTTCAGATAATGTTTTTGGCGGGTTTTCTTGTCTGTTTCTTCTCTACTTAGAACATTCAGTGCAGTCAGCTTCACCTCCTTCTAGGGCTGAACAATTAATCGATTTTAAACCAACATGGCAATGTAATAGAATGCAATTTTCAAATTGCAAAGGCTGCAATTAAAAAAAAAAAGTTTCATATCACAGACCTGGGGAAAATAAAGTAACTTTTACTTGTTATCCCTTAAAACCAGCAAAAGTCAAAATGCAGATTTTTTTTTTCTGGCAAAAAAACCCAGTGTGCTACAAAGATCCATCCAGTAGATCGTAGAGCCATACCCCTTGATCACTTTATTCTGTATGGTTTGTTACTCTAACTGAAAACTGGTGTTCAGTTAAGTTTCAGTGTTCCTTTTTCTTTTCAATTAAGAAACGCAAAAAAGACTTGTTTGAAACGCGAAACAGTATCTTTTTTCGTGTTGTTCATACTATAAAATGACTCAAAACTTGTGTTAAATGAACAATACAGAAGATAAACATCCCCACCCAAAAATGGTATGCAAATTGAAATTGCAATATTGGTCTAAAAAAATTGCAATTGGATTATTTTCCAAAATCGTTCAGCCCTACCTCCTTCCCATTTGAGCTACATTTGTGAACAGAGTTGCCAACTATGGTGTTACACCTTTTTTAAGCACTAAAGAACTTATCAAAGATGAAACCTCTCAACTATATAACTAGATATGAAGTGAAGTGTTTAAAGCCAGTTTATGTATAAGATTTAAAGATTGTGGCTTGTAGCTCATAAAAATCATCCACTGTCTTATTCTGATTGAAGATGTCTCAATAGACATATTAAAAAATGTATGGCAGAAGCTCAGATAAATATATGTTTTTAAGATATTATAAGCCAAAAGTAAGGCTTACTTGCTTATAATAATTAAAAATTTGCAAATGGAGTAAAAGGAACATACATGTGAACTTTTTTACTGAATATTTTTAAGATAAATACATATTTTGTCATGAGCAAAAGCATTATCAAAGTAAGAGCATGGAAATTCACTGAGTGTGTCTAGGGTACAGATGTGTTTCAGCTGAGTGTGGAAAAGAAAATGAGACTAAAAGGGGAGCTTGGAGTGGGGGTCTCCATGACAACATTAGACTCCTACTGTATTGTTCTTTGGGAGCAGACTCGAGCACTGCAGCTTATAGCAGAGCTGGATATGGATTCTGCCTGGGAGACAATCTGTAGCTGGTGTACTTTAGTATGCCTCCTCACATACTCTGACTTCAGTTTTAACATAACCCAGCTCCACTGCATATTTCTCTGCCTGGAAATATAACTATAATTCATTTGTTTAATTTATGCACTCTTATATTTAAACAAAGGCTGCTGTAATGGTTTTGAAGTGTCGGGGCAGTTTTAGTATTCTCATTTTCCCATCTGTGTATCAGGTTGTATTATTTCTTGTTCAAAATGACTTCAGTTGGGTTTTAAAAGCAGGATTTCCTCCCTTTTTAAAACCAGGGACACTAAAAGAGAAACTCTGATCGATAGTGTTTGTGATTCTGTCCTGTGCTGGGACAAACAGCTCCTTTAGCAGCCTTTATACCAGGGGTCACTAACCTTTTTGAGACCGAGGGCTGCCTCAAAGGGAATGAGTGTTACAAAGGGCTACTTGTCTGATAACAAACTTCCTGAAGAAAATTGCACAGATCACTTTTTTATAACAATAATAATAGTAGTAGAAGTAATACTATGTGGATAGACTGCTCACATGTCAGTGTTAATTATCTACAATTCTTATTAATGGTTTACACAGCAGTAATGGCAGGGAATATTTCTGGCAGTTGCTCCATTGTGACCCGTACTCTTTTTTTGGAACATGCCCATGGGCACCGCACTGGTGGCCTCTGCTTTATACTTTACCTTCTGTCACTTGCCCCAGTTGAAGGTCAGCAGGGAAGAGCTGTACTGTACTTCTGCTGTGTAAACAAAAACTACAATGGTTATTTTGGACTCTAGCTCACGAGCAGGTAATAGTAGCCTGTCAGAGAGCAGCTCTGTGTGCAGCCAGAGCCCACAGGGAGGAATCATACAGTACACAGGAGAGTGCACACGGCCCTCTGTCCACCTGCTGTTGACCTGTGGGGCCCCTCGGCTGTTACAGAGTGACTGCTACCAGATACGACTTTGGACAACTGATCATGTGACTGCCACTTAAAATGTGGGGTGGGGGTTGGGGGAGGTCGCTCGTGGTTTTCTGTTTCAGTCTCTGTGCATCAGCTGTTCATTGAAATAAAAAAATGATAAACTCTGCAGAAGCAGGTTGGATTTCCAAGAGAGGGTGAGACATCCACACATGCAGATATTAGTTCAGTTAAGGGATAAAAGTCAATGTGGATGAAAAGTATCTCTAAGACAGGAATGACATGGATTTTGGGGTAGACAGAAAGCAGTGAAATTCCTCTATGGTGGATGAGCAAGTTAGTTTGAGCCAATTTTTTTTTTTTTTAAACAGTGTCTGCAAAGAAAGCTGACGACACGTCCACATTACAACAAGCAGCGTGCTTGTTAATGCAAGTATAACCTTAACAACCTAATCTCCAAACAAACTGCTAGATCTCTGTTTGTACTCTTAGATCCTGCAGCACTGATTTTAAAACTTGTTCAAACTGGATAGACCAGGGCTGTTCAGTTTGGGGCCTGTGGGCCAAAGTTTTTTTTTCCAGCCCGCTGCCAATGTTTGAGTTTTTAAAGTATATATTCACATTTTTTTGTTTATCATTATTATTTTCCCACTGCAAACCGCCTGAATTTCTCATTCATTATTCATTACGTATTGTTGCACTTCCTGTCCTGACCACAAGTTAACGCTGTGATACATTGCGAGTAGGGTGGTGATTGTCCCGTCAGCTCAAATCTAGAAGTCTATGACCAGAGAATAAAAGGATGCAGAGTCATGGCTGGGATGGAGTGTGCACTCTGACAAGAGGAAGTTAAAAAATAGTTGGGAACATGAGTACTTTTTCACAGAAATTAAGTCCACAGCAGTATGCCTAGTATGTAGGCAGACAGTCGCTGTTTTAAAAGGGTATAATCTTTGTAAATTAATGTAAATACAGTAGTCATTTATAGGGCAATAAGTTAAAGCAGGTGTTCATTTTTATTACTATTCCTCATTTTAAAAGAATGGAAAATGCACTATTTTGGTTTTAAAGGAGCGTGCTGTGTCCCATGTTTTTTAGGTTATTTTGCACTAAATGTCTCTGAAGATATAGGCCCAGTATTTGTGCCATATGGATGTTCATTAGTTTCATGCTGTGAAACATGTAAAGAAACATGTTTTCATTTTTAAAATTACTTGTATGAGTATTTATTTTGCACAATTATGTAATGGGCATATTCAGTATCATACACCGCAACACGAATGTTAAGTTTCGGGCCGTGACCTTTCACCCTGATTCACTGAAAAGAATTTTGTTACCCCCTGGGATAAACAATAAGTTCTTTCATTTTTTTTTATTTTTTTATGGGTTTATGCTTCATTAATGGATTTGGGTTTTTTCTGCCTTTGTAGCAGAAAGAGTGCTTTCTCTTTCTGATGAATCTTACTCGACCTGTGAGTGGCACATTAGCGTGGACTCTGAAAGGAAGGTCTGAAATTTCTGACTATTGTTTGTTTGCCAGTCGTAATGCAGTGCTGACAACATGCATTGCTGTCTACTCAAGCATCTGTTTTTTTTTCAGACTGCTAATGGATTTTCAGAAGTCTAGATTTTTGTCCTGAGTGATTTTTAACAGTGTTCTGTTCATTTTAGGCCCATCTGCTAGAAGTCGGTTCTGTTCACGCGTCCGGACTGTTAATTTCACTCAATGGCAGGTTGGCTAATGGAAATAGTCGTCTGTGGGCCAGAGAAAAATGTAAATTAGAACATTTGCAGAGGTGAGAGACATTACAGGAGTTATTAAATCGTCTTCAGCGGCAGGAAGGGGGAATTTAAAACTCTGTCAACACAGCTAGAGCTCCTCCAAATAATGAAGGACTTGTGTCTTGTCCCATTGATTTGGGGGATTTGGTACATATATGTATGGGAGCCTTTACGTCAGTGACTTCGGTCTTCCCCTGACTTTAAAAACTAGTATCCAATGTTAGTACATTAGTTAATCATTCAAATAAGTCAAATGCATCTTTGTAAAACTTAAAAATGATGGGCAGTAGATTTTTTTATTCTCAGAGAAAACTGCCAAGGCTATTTTTGTGACATTACAAGCACATGTGGTGGGCTGGGGACCCCTTGAACCAGTGACCTTTCAGTATGTTTTAGCACTCTGTCAGTCCCCCTCACCACTCAATTATCATGCTGTCATGGAATATGTCTGCTGGAGCTACTTTCCATCCCACTGGTTGGTACTCCATTATGGATTTAGAGAGAGATTATCACTCCGCTGCCAAACATCCGCCTGTAGACAGAAGGGGAAGAGCAAGAGAGAGCCTTTCTAAAACTGTAACTACACCCTTCTCCCTCTCATGGAGTGTCTGCCAAATTGAGAGCCATTCAAGACCCCTGAGTGGGAGTGAGACATGAGATCCACAGCGAGTCTGCTCTGATGCTGACTTGCTGATAAAGCTGCTCATGGTTTGTCACGGTAGACGCTCCATAAATCAAAGCTATGCATTGTGAACCAGAACGGACCTCAGCTGCTTTTATCAAGGTAAGAATAGCTCAACCGTGAATGTGTAAACACCCAAACGTTTATTTTATGTTCAGGATCTGATTATCGTTTCCAGTCTTCTGAATAGCATTATTTTCTTTCATCTGTGATGCGGGGTGTCACTTCAATAAAGCGTGCTCCTTCTAGTAGCAGAAGTGAGGAGGGACTGGTTTGAGATGGGGCCAGAAAGGTGAATGTATGTGTCATATGAAAGCCACAGGCAGGTCATGATGCAGAGACACGCTGTGTGACAGACTGAGTTATTGTGATGCACAGAGTGGTTGCCCTCTCCTATTCTGACTGAACTCGTCCCATATTTACATAAGTCACCATCGGCTGGATACTCAGACTGTTTAAATTTGCCTATTTTTCTCTTCAGTGCTGTAATTTTATTTGTTGGTATTCTGCTTCCTCTGACTGCATAAATGCACCATTTAAGTGCATTTTGTGAGGCATTTTGGCCTCAAAGGCTGTTGAGAGGCTGCAATTGTTTTCTCTTTTCATGCATTTTAAGATGTTTCACATGAAGTCTCATGAATGGGGAAGATTTTCAATTTTCCTGTTTTCATTTACAATGCATGAAATGGCTTGAGAGCAAAACAATCACCAGATATAAAACTGACTCATAGCTCTTTAGGGATGCATTTATGTGCGTACAAGTGTATGATTTTAAAAGCAGACTGCTTACAAGGCACCGCTGACCATTGTGAATCGACCGGTTTCAGCTGAATGCAGACCCGGTCCTTTGAGGATTATCGCTGAGCTCTGGCTCTAATTTCACTGCTGTCCTGGGTCAATTAGAGTTTGTAATTGTAATTTCACTCATTTAGAGTGTTTAATCACTGCTGTTGAAGGGGAATTGAGCTTAATTAATTTGTCTTACTGTCTTTCTCTTTTCTTCCCTCTTTCATTCTTTCCTCTTCTCTCCCCTGCGTTTCCCTCCTATCCTTCTCCTCAGGTGCATGGCCCAGTGATTGAACCCCAGACAGGGCGAAGCAGAAGGAAGAAGAATGGCCATGGGAATGCACCTCGGCCAGGATGTAGGCTGGCTCCTGCAGTCCCTGTTCTGGCTGCTTATGATCACTGTATCACCCACACAGGGTCAGGGATGTCCTCAGCGCTGTGAGTGCGCCACAAAACTCAAAACTGTGTCCTGCAATGGTAAACGCTTGTCTACAATGCCAGACGGCATCCCCCCGGACACCAAAAGCCTGGACCTCAGCGGGAACAAACTTCGGTGGGTCGAGCATGGTGACTTGCTCCCATATCAGCGTCTGGAAAAGCTGGACTTGAGTGAAAACATGATCAGTGTACTGGAGCCGAATGCTTTCTCAAGCCTCCAGAATCTGCAGACGCTCTCCCTGAGGGGGAACCAGCTGAAGCTCGTCCCGATGGCGGCTTTCTCTCGTCTCTCTAATCTAACTTCTCTGGACTTAAGTGGGAATAAGATTGTAATTCTTCTAGATTTTACTTTCCAAGACCTAAGAAGTCTAAAAAACCTGGAAGTTGGAGACAATGATTTGGTTTATATTTCCTACAAGGCTTTTTTGGGTCTCGTGGGACTGAGGGAGCTGACCATTGAGAGGTGCAACCTGACTTCAGTGTCCAGTCAGTCTCTGTCTTACCTGCATAACCTGGTGACCCTACGGCTTCGCTACCTCAGCATCTCCACCTTAGAGGACCAGAACTTCCGTAAGCTGGGAAACCTGAGGGGCCTGGAGATTGATCACTGGCCCTTTTTAGAGTACATTTCCCCTCACAGCCTGCAGGGTTTGAATTTATCCTGGCTGTCTATCACACACACCAACATCACCTCTGTGCCCACCTCCGCCCTACGCAGCCTTGCTCACCTCACTAGCCTCAACCTTTCCCACAACCCCATTTCTGTGCTGGAGTCCTGGGCTCTGAGGGACCTCGTCAGACTGAAAGAGCTGCTCCTTGTCAATACTAACCTGGCAGTGGTGCAGCCATACGCACTGGGTGGTCTCAGGCAAATCCGCCTTCTGAATCTCTCCACTAACAGCCTGGTAACCCTGGAGGAGGGGGCCTTCCAGTCTGTGAACACACTGGAAACGCTGCGTTTGGACGCAAACCCTCTGGCCTGTGACTGCCGCCTGCTGTGGATCCTTCAACGCAGGAAGACCCTCAATTTTGATGGTGCCGCCCCAGTGTGCACAACACCCGTGGAAGTGCAGGGACGGGCGCTTAATGCTTTTTCTGACTCTGCTCTTTTTGATCACTTTACCTGCCAGAAGCCTAAAATCCGCAACCGGAAGCTGCAGCAGATATCTGCACGCGAAGGGCAGGTGGTGTCGTTTATTTGCAGAGCAGAAGGTGAGCCAACACCAGTGATATTCTGGATCTCTCCTCAACGCCGCCGCATAACCACAAAGAGCAGTGGCCGCCTGACTGTGTTACCAGAAGGTACTTTAGAAATACGGTATGCACAAGTGACAGATAGTGGAACTTACATATGCATAGCCAGCAATGCAGGTGGAAATGACACATATTTTGCCACACTTACAGTCAGCGGGCTGCCGTTAGATGCAGCCCTCATGGCCAACCGCACGTACTATGCTGGGGACCTTAATGACACGAATCTAAATGACACCAGAGTGTTCTTGAAGTTCACTCTGGACCTCAAAACCATCCTCATATCCACAGCCATGGGGTGTATCATGTTCCTGGGGGTGGTGCTCTTCTGCTTCATCCTGCTGTTTGTGTGGAGTCGGGGAAGGGGGCAACACAAGAACAATTTCTCTGTGGAGTACTCCTTCAGGAAGGTGGATGGGCCCGCTGCTAGCGGAGGACAGGGTGGGGCACGCAAGTTCAACATGAAAATGATTTGATCATCAGGATTTTTTTGTTTTAATAGTGTATGTTCCTGAAGCTTTTTAAAGCAGACTCAAGCCAGGGCATGTAGGGAAAAGACTACGAAATAGACTTTTTCATGCAAAACACTACATACAACCATTTCTAGGACACTATAAGAGGACTGCCTTTTGTTTATAAATCTACTGTGTATATATATATATATATAGAAAAGAAAGTCTGTATGGGTTTGATATATTTATATTGCTTTGTTGAGTGTGTAATGTTGTGCAGAGGAAATCTGGATTATAGCTGAAGATGTAAACTGTTGAACAGACTGTTCAAGGACCAATCAACAAAAGCACTCAGAGTCCGAGAAGTCTTTAACCTCAACAAAGCACTTGCCAACTCCGTCCTCCCTCCAGACAAGGAACTCTGTCCTCTCCATGTTGAAAGGTCTTCACCTCTCTGCTCCATCCAAGCCCTCTGTATCCAGACTCATGAATACATTATACATGGGTGGTGCTCAGTGAATGCCAAGGACTTGCCAATAAGTATTTGAATAGTTCCAGCTGTATACTGCAATTTAGACTTTACCACAGTCAAGACTTAAAGCACTCCTATGACATAACTGAAGAGGCTCTGCTTTTTTGCTGATGCTAGATTTGTAAAGAATACATTAGATACCAAGAGTCTTCTCTCTGCAACACTGCCAATCTGACTGAAAAGCACCATGTGATATCAATGCAATGCCATTCATACAGGAAACCACCTCAAGATGGTCAAATTTTTTAAAACTCTATAGGGAACTCTTCATGATAAGCTACCCAGGATGCACTCTGCAGTGGCAGACTCATTGACTGTACATAAAGATAGACAACATGGCCCCACCTCCTCCCATTCTACACAAGTGAAGCCAAAATTAACCTTGTGTAGATTTGTTGTGACACATTTTACAGTGTGAGCCCGAGTTTTGGCTGCAAGGATTAGCCCGTGGAGCTGTAGTATTTACCTGCCCCTCATGATAACTAACACACAGACACAAATTGAACCCTCAGGTCAGCAAAGTACACAGCATAACAGTTTCTTGGACCATAGTGCTGCCAATGTTCAAAGTTCAATGACTTGTGTTAGTGTGTTGTGTTTCCTTTTGTAGTTCAACCTCAATTCTGCTAATCGGGTGTACACAGCATTGTCAGTCATGGCCTTACATCGCCCTTTTGAGTGCATCCAATAACCAATAAAAATTAATATCTCAGATTTTCTGCTCTGTATTCTGATTTCAAGATTTGACCAATCTCACATCTGTTCATATGGCGGAGGCAGGCTTTATGAGCGATACAAGTCACTGAAATTTGACTCTTAAGTGTTTTGGCTTCATTTTTGGAGAGCTGTTGTGCTGTGTCTCTTTTTGTATGATTCTTGCAGCACCTTTTTTTCTGTCATTGTCTTTGTATATAATGAACAAAATCTCATCTTTGTTTGTCTGGGATCTCAAAAGTGGAATCATAAAACAGGAACATAGTGGCTTTAATGTGTATAAATTCCCAATCAAATTTTTTTCAGGGTGAATTCATTCCAAATTTGATCTGCTTATAATATAAAAATAATCCTTGAAATGTATAAGATGTGTTATATATTTTGTAAATAGTGACAGAAAACCCTTGTTGTTGTTTATAAAACTGTTATGTGAGTTCTTCTATACTTCTCTTGAATTCTTCCTTTTGATGCAGAGCCCAGAGTCTTTCACTCACCTCAAAATGTCATCAGATAGAAATTGCACTGAGACCTGTCTGCTTGCTCCCTGAGCTTACATACTAAATCATGAAAGGCATTTATGTCAGGTTTCAGTTCACTTGACTATTTTTGGCTGTGAGTGACAGTGGGAAGGTTTGGCTGACCAGCAGGGGGAAGGAGTTAAGTGGGTTCTTATCAGGACATGGATGTGTTTGACACACGCAGGGAGAAATGCTAATGTGATAAAGACCTTGCGCACTGAAACAAAGGTCAGAATGAAACCAAGTCAGAGAACAGGGAGTCCATATATCATAGAGGGACACTGAGGCTAAAATTTAGTAACATACTGTACACGACCCACAAGACAGCTGTATAAAATTATGTGACAGTTCTAAAAGAGCTGCTTACTACAGGTTTTTATTTAAAAAACTTGGCTTTCATATGTGAATAAAGTCAAATGTGAAAAAAGGCCATGCTCAGAAATTGCAAGAGGTATTTTCATACAGCATTAATGTAGAAGCAAAAACATTTTTTTGTGTATTAACGCAAACAGCTTCTACAACAGGGAGTGTAATGAAATATTGTAACTTAAGAATTAATGTGCAGTTGCAGCCACTGCAAACAGCGCAAAATTGCCAGTTTTGGGCCATGAGCAGCATGTTTCAGTAAAACCAGAAACCTGTTTCTCTCATTACTTTAAACAAAACAATAGGAAGCATTAAAACAGATTAAATTATTTAACGTTTCTCATCTATGTCCCTTAATTTGTAGGCTGAAGCTTTTCAAAACCAACTACACCAGCTCAAAATTATCCACTTCTGTCTCACTTCAACCACTGCTCCTCCAAAAGCATAACTCTGCTGCCCTCTGTTGGCTACAGATGGTGCTGCAGTCTATCAGCCTTCCCATGCCCAGGGTCAATATGAGTCCCATATTACCTAATGTGGTGTTCATGCTCATCCAAATGTACACTGCACAACAGTTTTTACATTTGATTAACCATGAACAATGAAAGGTTTCTGATATTTAACTGCAGATATGTTAACCGACTGATGTGTATCAGTGAAACTCCCTTTCTTCAGTTCAGAAATGCAAACCAACGGATGATGGTGTTTTCTTTGAACTTTGCTAAATCCAATCCTGTAAATATAAAAGCCATTAATTGGGTTAGAATGTTTTGTATAGTATTGTTTTATAAAAAATGAAGCACACTGTTTATAAAGCATGCTGTATTATCTTTGCTGATGATGTCTTGTTGTCTCTTGTCCCATTTTTTTATAGCAGTCATCTGGTCACTGGAGCTTGACGGTGGCAGTCTGAGAAGTTGATCAAAAGTCTACAATAAACCTGTGACCCCGTCACTGTGAAATTTTGTGTTGCTTTTTTTTTTTTTTAATTTGACCTCTTACAATGTTTCCTTCATTGTTTTTTCAACTCAGATCTAGGTACTTCAATGTCAATGTGTGCTACAAAAACTAAGAAGAGTGTTGATCTTGTTCCTTTTTGTTGTATTCATTATAACACAAGATACTCAAAAAATACATGTTTTGTGGGAAGGTGAAAATAAGCTTTGTTTACACTTTCATACGTGATTTGTCCAACCTAGGCCATCTTTATCCTGACTTGCTCACGATTTGAGGATCAAGTGGAGAGGAAGATGTTAGATCCCAAGTTGTTTTAAGTTAATAAAAATCTACCTTTAAAAGACTCAATTCTCAGTGGACCCCTCATGCTGAGATGGATGAATGAGAAAGATGGAATCCTGTGTCTCAAGGCCATTTCTCTCCTCACATACTGACACTCTGAAACACTTTCAATAATAATGGTGAAAAAAAAAAAAAAAAAAAATCACACACACAGAACTCTCTTTATTCACTCCAGCATATTTGAACTTCTTTGCTAACTTAGGTAATCAGCTTTGTGTCTCTTAGGGCCTCCTAAAAAAGACTCTAATCTGCAGAGGTACCAGTTAATGCTGTGCTTCCTAGTGATGTGTGAGAGTAAGATATAATGTGGCAATGCGAGCTCCTCTGTTAGACTAGGGTATGGAAGCAATGCTTAAGAGTTTGTTTACTAAAGAGGAACTTTCAGGCTGCTCCTTCACAAATAATACGATGAGCACTGTTTTCATATCCTTTTAGTTGATGCACTGAGGTTTTACTGTGTTTTTGCATGGTTCCTGTTCAATCCAAAGTTGCTGGTGACAGTAGTTCAAGGTTTGATGTCATTATTATGTAGTTAACAGTGAGCTCTTTCCTTAAACGGCTTGGCTGCATTAACAATCCAAAGTGAAAACAAATGGTGTTTTCTGCCGTATGATTTGAAGTGATTTAATGGAACATGCTGTTGATATACTTCAGTGACCAGACAAACATAGTGAGGAGTGTGTGTATGTGTGGGTGTTAGTGTGTGTTGTGTTGGAGGAAGAAGTTGTATAGTTCTTCTGTAGTTAGAGTGAGATTTTAATATTCTTCACAATAACAACAGAAATTTGGTATAGCAGAAGAAAGTTTCCCTGTGCTCTTCCTGAAGTCAAAGTTTGAGATATTAGAACTCTATCATGATGATCAAATATGTAATGTTAGGGTCATTTTTCAAGTGGGTAACTTTTCAGTGATATGGCAAGAGGTGACATCTGGTATTTATCGATCTACATTTTGGATGTACCAATCAAGGTGAAATGAACACAAATTTAGAATCCAAAACAATGAAGCTGAACTATCTGACAGTATTAAGTCTGAGTGGAGCATGAAAAAAGTTTTAAACATGACCAGTCAACGCTTGAAATGTTTCTCTGTTTCACCAAGGTGAATGGAAGGTTACCTAGATCCACAAACTTTTACTCATGATTTCGTTAGAGTACGTCAAGCAAAACTCAGAATCTTTTTCAGGGCAGTCACCTTATTCAAATTTGGGTGATAAATGTTTATTGAGTTCATCCAACATCTTCATTTAAGGTTCAGTTTTGGTTTCTACAAAGGCCAAAGTTTGAGAGACATACAGCATCATTCAGCGACAGCTTGTGTCCTTACATGGTGATGTTATCACCTTCAATCAGACCACTCTCAGCAGGTCAGAGTTGTTTCATTGTATGATTGTGATGATAGTGACTCAGTGTGACTTGCTAATGATTTTCAGACACTCTGCTCTCCCCCTCACAAAAAAGTGACCATACCAGGAAACACCCCCACCCCCCACCCCCAGTGTCACAGGGCCTCCTCTGTGGATTAAGCTGAGCTAACTGCTAGGTGTTCACCACGCTCCCACCCCCACCCACATGTCAAAACTGACTCATCTGAGTCTTAAACCTATGTCACATACTACTAATGAGTGTCTGCAGTTGTTGGCATGTCCAATTAGCCAAATGTGTCAATCTGACTTTAAGTTTTGTCAATTTGAACCAACATCAAAGTCTGTTTAAAATGTGAACATGCTAGCAGGATGTTAGCAAACTAATTGAATTACTATCAGTATCATTCTCCTCATCAAGCAACCAAGCTCTTCCCCCCTTTGTTGATAGCAATAAGTTTCAGCTCATCATCTGGAGTGTCATGACTCATCACGGTCAATGATTTAAGAAGCTTGATTAAGGCAGGTTGTTATTTTTAATTTTCTCTAAGTTCTTTTAAGAAAACAAACAAACAAAAAACCATCAATATAATTGTTAGAAGGTATACAGAACTCTAGTTATGTGCATATTGCATCATGTTAGTATTTTATCCTATAATTTGTATTAACACTGGACTTGGATTAAGATCTAAACAAGATCTAATTAAATGTAGAATCATAAGAAACCGTTTACTTCAAGTTATTTTACATATACATGAGCTTATTTTTCCTTGTTAAGTGGAGTAAACAATAAATTAGTGTACTACTGTCAGGGAATAAATATAGAATATGGTTTTAGGAAAATATAACAATAAAAAAATTAAATATTTAACCTCTTAAGACCAAGTATCCACATATGTGCACATTGCATTTCTGCCTTTCAGATTCATGACCCTTTATTTTATAAAACTTTGACCTATTAGGCACATTTAAGGACACTGCCCATGCCATATTTTGGTTAAATCACAACATTACACCCATTTTAGTGAAACCAACAACATATTCAAGTACAATAACACTACTAACAAACAACTAATAGAGAACTCATAACACAAATAATCAAACTTCCCAGTCAATGACCAAGTTAAATTTTCATACTCATTAGGTCTTACTTATCCAAAACAGCAAGGTGAATTAAAAATCACACACCAGACAAAGACTCAGGTCTTAAGAGGTTAAAACATACTGTGAACAACACTATCATACTATAAGTGTACAAAAACCATAATGTGAGAGTGGTAGACTTGTGCACAAATCTGCAAGATGATGGAAACATCAAATTTAAAGGCAAAAACTAAAAACAAAGATGATATCTTTCAAAAATGTCAATCAATTGGAGTCATGAGATTTTCAGTCGTTCAATTGCAAATTTAAACACCTGAAACCATTTCCTCTTCACACACGCTTGGGGTGGTGTGATCTCTGACAAGAACCTCACTTATGTCATCACTGAACATTGAGTCATCGACCAAGAATCAGACACTGACAATAGGCTGTTAAATTACTGTACACAACTAAGGCAGCTATGCCTTGTTGTTGTATAAGATGATTTCTTAGTATCATGAGGATGTAAAACCATTTCTCTTCGGCCCCTTGATCATGCTCACTGACAGGAAATGATGTCAGGATACACTTTAACACAGAGATACTTAACTTCTGCTCCTTCAAGTTATTTCCAGCCCTAAAATGGAAACACGGATGGGTGATAGAGGTGACGTTACATAGAGTGTGCCTCAAGCCTCTGTCTGTGTTCAAGATTTCAGTGTATGGGGTATAATTACAAATTCAGTGTTACAGTGGAGTTTTAGGCGGTAGTCTACACACCATTGTTTTTTGCAGTTACTGAACAACTGACTCGTTAGAAGGGTGTTTCCATTCCTATGTGATCTGTGCGCAGGTCAGCTCATCGACTGCAGATTCTCTTTGGTCATTTTTTTCCTTTTTGTATACATCAATAATGTCATACAAAGATGGTCTATGTTTTATTTTTGATCTGCTTCTTGATTACAGTGATGAAAACTTCTACCTCATATGACTCATTTTATACTTAAAGGTCAATGTTACATCAACTGAAACTTGATACCAGAGGAGGCCCCAGGTGTCCCTTTCAAAATGATGTGTATGTCACATAATTTATTGCAGTCTAGCAAAACAGAGTGGTAATCTAGCTTTGGTTTTTGAATTTTTTGTTTGTGATCAGCTGTGATGTTTTGGCTTGTTATCTCTGGGTTTACCAAATTGTATAGAGGTATTGCAAACAAATTATGAAACATACAATAACAGGAGGAGAACAAATATTAAAAAATTAGTATCCAGACTAATTTTTCTTGCTGTAACGCTTGAACATGTCAGAGGTAATGAAACTGTCATTCAGATCACAATGTTATTAACACTGAATTTCATTAGTTCAACAAATATTTCAGATCTGTCGCAGCTTGTAAAAAGTAATCATTTAGCATCAGAAGCAGTCATCAGCTGCAGCTATGTACTGCTCTAGCTAAGGCGGACCCTTAGAGGATTTCTAATATTTATGTCAGCACTTAGAATGTTATTTTCTTGTAACAAGAAAAATGAATCAAGGGCCTTGTGTCCCATTGTAATTCTATGTAATAAAGAATATTATTCCAAAGGCTCATTGCTTTTGGTGTTATTGTACCTCTTGTGGAGTGATAGCTGAGGTTGTGAAGAGCTATCTCAATTTTGTTACATAATGTCTGAGAAGATAGTATTTTAAAAATTAACTGATCAATTTTTTCTGGGGTTTATGTATGTGAAAACAATATCCTGTTAAACTATGTGTACACACTTCCAAATTACATTTATTGCATGCCCAGCTGGGTCCACTCTTCAGGGAAATAATACACTTGAATTTGCTTATTCTCTGTTTTAAACCATGAATGTATAATTTGAAGACACGCTGTGTTAGATGCGCTCTGGCTGTTTTTTTTTTTAAATTATTCGTGGTCGTACTATTTCACTCATTTTTATTAGTGTACAGTCCAATGTTGTGTGGTGTGCAGGAAACCGGCGAGGGACGTTCATAGACTGTATAAAACGTTATGAACAACGGCCGAAAACGAGGTCACGTGATACAGGTAAAACAAGGCCTAAAGGCCTGAACAAGCCAACGACGCCTAAGTGCTCAGTGCCCAGAGGGTAAAGCATTCAGAGGGCACACTCTACCCGGATTTTCCCCTTTTACCGTGGACAGTGAGACTGACATGTCCAGATACTATATCACCCCTGTCCCTCAAGTTGTGAGTACCCCACTTCAACGTCGTTACATTAACAACAGGTTTTGTATAAACTACGCCACACTCTGATTTAGTGTTAGCAAGCTAACACTTAGCACCATGGAGTACTCAATGCTATCCGTTTTACCAGCAATCCAGTTTTGAGTTTTCTAACTGAACATTCGGGAAAAAGAAGGGTTGAAGTTTGAAATAGGGCAAAAACAATGAACGAAACATCTACGTTATTCTTATTTCGTGCTTTCAATGTATATAAATCAGCACCTGTTAGCAAAACGATTCACAGCTATCAACCAACATGGTTGCGGCTTGGTTACTTACCAGAAGGAAGAAGGCAACCTTATTATCAACGCATTTTTTTGTCTTGTTTTGTGATAAACCTGTTGATTGAGTACCTTAAGCTGAAAAATTAGAAATTGAACAAAACAAAACGTTTTTCCCCCCAACCAGCTAATCTCTCAAATTGCCTGACCCTGAAACTGTATTTTTACAGCCAAGTTATTGGATGAGGTTCAGTTTGGGCCAAAACACTGTTTCATGAAAAGTAGGCTTTTTATGATTACTCTGTCTCAGATGCAGTGAAACATTTGCACTTCTTTAACTTTTAACAACATAAATAGTCAGGTTTAATTGTCACAAATATTACTTGTGATTAAAGCTTTTCTCAGCCTGAATAAAAAGTTATATTAAAAAGCTTTTCAGTGTGAAAGCGGCATAAGTGAGCAGTCAGCTGCTGTCATGTTCTTGAGTAAGCACTGGCTGTTTCTTTGAGTTTGCCTTTGAACCAGTAGGGCTGGCTGTTTGCCTGGACAGCAGCAATGTTGCCAAGTTGCCATCAGTACTTTCAGGCAAAGAGCCAACAACCTGCTGTTGTCTGGAGCCCTGCTACTGAATCACTGTAAAACACAACAAACGCTAGCACAAAAAAAGGAGTTGTTAGCTACTCTGTCTGTGACCTAAAAAAAAGCAAAAAATTAGCTTTGGTCTATGATTAAGATTGCTTTTACTTTGTAAACAGTTGCCCAAAGGGTTCAATTCTAGGCTTTAGTCTCTGAATAAGCCCACATCAATGTTAAGAAAGTCAGCAGCTTAATGGTTCAGTCATCAGTTTCAGGATTATGTAGAATAGGACTGTAATTTTTTCACATTAATATAAAAAAAATGAGAAACACAACAATTCTATAACTTGTTCACATTCCTCCAATTTGACTGCTTTAATATTTTTAGACAATTACAAGGTCATTTATTAAAACGTACAGAAAAACAACAATAAAAAGAAATTGACATTGTTATACTTCAGTGTTTTTGTTGTCAGTGAGAGACTATTGCCAAGAGCGATGTCAAGCATCATGAGGCTTTTTTCATAATCTGCTGGGTTCTTTTTTACTCAATAAAGGATAAACCTTCTTGTATTTGTTGTACCTACTGTATAAAAGTAGAGACACAAGTTATTTCCATCCATCAACATAACACAGACATGGATGTTTCTATTTCTGTCACAGTTGACCTGTAAAATGAAAATATGCACAATTGAACCTTTACTGCGCTTTAACGGCTGAAACAGGTTCACACAGAGAGAGGCTAAAGTCGCCTCAGTGCTCTATTTATGACTGAGCACCGTGTATTGTGTATTTGTACATAAGGGGATTCTATTCAAATGCTCACTGACTTATTTTAACAGCAAAGTCATTGTGTGTGCTGGGGTTTTGGCATTGTACAAAGATAACTCACATTAAAACAACCTGAATGGTTGACCATTAGTGGGACATGAAATGTCTTGGTGGGGAGTTGTGTCTGTTTCCACGAGATGAAACTTTGCGAGGTGGAGTAGAGCGGCACAGGGACAGCAACCCCGGGACCTGCTGCTCCTTCTCCTCATCTGAGGCTCCTCTGGTAGGAATGGGCTTCAGTAGAGGGGGTGCAGGACAGGATGAGTAGGTGGGAAGAACATTTTGAGGAAGGACAAAGGGAGCAAGGAGACCAGAGCCAGCTGTACCAGATGGGTTTAAATATGGAAAGCCTCTCAGTGTTTGGAGAGTGTATGAAGGAAAGAAAAAAGGCGGTGGTGACTGGTGGCTGGTGATAACAGAAGAGTCTCTGCCAACCCTGTAGAAGTCTCTGTGTAGGGGTGGGTGGTGCGTGTTAATGATCGGCTCGTTGCTGCGGTGAACATCGTGTTGCAGTTGGTTACTTTGGTGGCCGGTGTAGACTGCAGGATGGACCAGGCCATAGTGCAGCTTCATTGCCAATAATTCAGCACTGAGTCTTGTATTTTCTTCTTTCAGGGCCATGAGATGAGCCTCCATCACGTAGTCATTCCTCCTCCGCTTCTCTCTGGATCGCTTGGCTGCCTCGTTGTTCTTGCGACGCTTCTCCCAGTAGAGGTCGTCCTTCTTCTCCTCAGGTATGAACTCTCGTTTGCGACGGGGCCCTTTGCGCACCAGCTCACTGTCTGCATGTAAAACATGGCTGTCATGGCCTCCATGTAAAGACAATGACAGAAGCTCCATGGTGGATGGAAATGAGAAACAACAAAACCTGAAATAAGGAACAACAAAGATTATCTCTTGCACTTCAGTAACACATCCTCTTCAGATTATAATAATCAATTTGACCTGCACTTCTCTTTATACATAACTAAAATAAAGAAGAGCAGTGTAACCTGTTTTTTTTCTTATGCTATTTTTGTGGCATTTCTGTCTTTGTTAGATAAGACCGCTGAACTGAGGTTGGTAATGTCGGGATTAGTTGCCATAATCTGTCAGGCCAACCAGCTCCCTGACAAAACAGTGCAATTCCTTAACATAGTGAAAATTAGCACTTAAATTTATACTCCAGGATGGAACAAGTTGGGTCCTATCACAAGGTTTAGGGCAGAAATTACCCCTACAGCAGTGTTTTTGTGCAGCAGAAGCCCAGAGCGCTCACACCAAACACCCCCTCCCTGCTCAGACGGGGCCAATTTTTACTTGACCAAAAACACAAATAAACGGACTCCAGCCGAAGAAATCTGATATCAGTCTGCATTTACGCTTTATTTAGAGAATTTTCAGCGCGTTACTTTCACACAAAAACACTGCTAAATAAGGCTCTAGTTCTCATCGTGTCATAAAACGGCGCTACCTCCGCTGCAGAGCCACAGCTGGCTACGAGGCGCTCGCTGCTTAGTGTATCAGTCCGCGCGCAAGGCGTGCCAGATATAAACAAACGCAGGTAGTCTGCCAGGACGAAGAGACACGATGAGATCTAGAGCCTTATTTAGCGGTGTTTTTGTGTGAAAGTAACGCACTGAAAATTCTCTAAATAAAGTGTGAGTGCAGGCCGATATCATATTTTTCGGTGATAGTCTGTTTATTTGTGTTTTTGGTCAAGTAAAAATGGCCCCGTCTGAGTGCAGAGGAAACTGGCTGACGAGCAGGGAGGGGGTGTTTGGTGCGAGCGCCCTGGGCTTCTGCTGCACTAAAACACTGCTGTAGGAGTAATTTCTGCCCTAAACCTTGTGATAGGACCCAACTTGTTCCATCCATGAGTATCACTTTACAAAAGATATATGATAATTTAATAGAGGAAGGTTTTCTGTGGCCAGAAGCTTGCTTCATAATCCAGAGTCTGGTCTATCTGATCAACAGGGCTTCACTTGTCACTGTATCTTTTATTGACTTCCTTCTGTCCTCCTGTGAGAGTTTGTCCATTTGTTTTGGAAAGTAAATGCAATGTTTCAAAGAATTAGTCAGAGAAAAAGCTGTTGATACAGTCTCTTTCATTTGTGTGGGTTTGGGGCAGTTTCATGGGAAGCTGTGCAGAGAGGATGAACATTGTGCTGAAACCACAGCCACCTCCTTTTGCATGCAACCATACCCCGAAACACACACGCGCACACACATTGAGCTATTAGTTATGCCTTTTATCTCATTGATGCTTTCCTCACACCTTTTTTTTGCTTTTTTTTTTACAAACAACACATAGGATATCATGTTCATGTCACATGTTACATGTGACACCTTTTCAAAGAGTTGTGAAAGAAACTGTCTGGATTTCACACAAGAGGAACTCTCTCATGCACAAACCACTTAACAGTCTGTAACCTCAAAAATTATAATGCAGTGTCCCGTTTAGCTGCAAGTTCTCATTTTTATTTCTGTTATCCACACTTGGTGCAACATCTTACATTCACATGGTCTTATTTTTGACGTGCCAGCCAGACTGAATCACAAGCCTCAAAACAAAAGGTTCAAAGACGCCTCGCATCCTGAACGATGGTGATAGCACAACAGGTTAAAAATATTCAGGCCTGTGCCCAGCAAGGGAGTAGACCTGCACCCTGCATGTGAGTGTGTGTGTGAATGTGTGTGTGTGTGTGTGTGTGTGTGTGTGTGTCCTTCTTAACATGCACACCTGCAGACTTGTGTGAGGCGACACACAAAGACCAGGCGTTTTACACTGCGCTAAAGCAAGCCTTGAAAAAAAGCAGCAGGAAGAGAGAAAACAATAATCAGAGAGGCAGAGAGAGAAAATAAAAAGCAAGGGTTCCTGAGTGAAATCTCTTGAGGCCTGCTCACCATACTGCTCTGCACATTTGCACCTGTTTCATACCGACTATTTATATCCAGGCTGCTTTTTAGTAAGGAACTCTCAAACTTCTTCTTTTAGGGTCTATCCGTTTTCTTATACTCTACCACCTGCTGTTGTGTTGCAGAGTTCTTTGCTTTTAAAATAACCATCCATTGGAGAAAGAGTCGGTCAGTCCTTTCTTAGTGGCATTTTACCTCGGTATTCTCCTGTTAACTGCCGTTATGAAAATAAGTGAATAAATGCTCTCTGGGGAATAAAAGAATTTATCGCCATTCTTGTCTTGAATTGTCTGTTAACCCATGAATTCCTTGAAGTGTGGCACTATTACATGATTTTTTTTCCTCTACGATTGCTGTACTTCACAGAGGACTTTCATAAAAACATTTATGTGCCAGTCAACTGCTTTGGAATTAACTTTGCAACCTAAGTATTTACAGCATCATTAAAAAATTGAGCAAATAAATGTACGATTCTTACAGTCTCGCAAGGGTTGAAGCAGTAATGTCTTATTTTTAATGGATAGAGCAACTTTTATTTAGTCCCCTTAAGCAGAGATCGACTACATGAAAGAGAACAAAAAGACATGATGCGTTAATTTTCCGTGATAAAATGTTGATTTGGTGAAGGTTGGTGTTCTTTTATTTCTCTGAGTGTTGCAATGTTGTATCAATCTAACCCAGGTGATGCTTTTTTCATCACTCACTCTCTTTTAGTAGACTTTGGACAGATTTTTAAGTTTCAGATCCAACAAGCACTAAAACATAAAACTATAATAATTATTATTATAACAATAATAATGGCAGCAATATTTCAGAACAAGCAAAGTGTGGGCTTTTTTATTCTTTGTATTTGTAGAGATATGGAGTTTGCCGCTGCAAACGACAGCAACTGCAGCTCGAGTTAATTTGCAATGCCTCTGTCTCAGTTGACCTTTGAAATATACATAATTTATCAAAAATGGAGAAAAAGACAACAAGACAGAATGATAACTTAACCTGCAGTGTTAAAAGAAAAAAAAACTCCATGCATCTCTATTCTAGTACCATAAAAGACTTAATAAAGCTGTAGATTCAATTTTTTTTAAAAGACTGTTTTGTTGATTCCATTCCAGTGTGGACCTGAATATGATCTTTATTCAACAGTAAGATTTGTAGGATAGAAAAATTATGTTTTATATCTTATGCGTATAACACGGTCGTAACACTTCCTTTTCTTCAAGCAATTTTAAACAAATAACAGGAAAACAATTTTTAAGTTCTTTATTCAGAATATCAGATTTTGTTTTGGTATAGTTTGGTATAAATGAAACATAAAAAGAGAGAAAACAGAAAACCTCCATTCCTCATATAAACTAAGCCTCTCTTTCTTTCTTTTTCTTTTTCTTTTTGCAGCTAAGAAATCATTCCTTTGTTCGGTGATGAGATCAAGCATGTGGTGGTGTATTCTAAAAAACTGTCCAGGCCTTTGGCTTTTAACACCTGAAGTGTTTCACCCCCCTGAATACAAATGCTGCTGCAAACGTCATTTAAAACATTTAAAATCTAAAATGAGTGCGACGCCTTACCTTCAACTGCTGTGTGCGGAAAGTCCAGTGCCAACAACCTTAATCACAGATATCTTGCCCCCACACGGCACAAATAAACAACTATGAGATGAGCACCCTCCTCTGAGACTACGGCGCTAAAGTGTCATGTCGCTTTATCTACCCTCTCACCTCCCTCCTCCTTTTTGTGTCTTTTAATGTCCACCTCTGATGTCACATTAAGTGTCTGATGTTCAGGGTTTATGGTATCTGTGGGCTTACCCACGCAGGGGTCTTTCCTGTATGGTGCAGCTCTCAATATCGTAGTGATAAGTTTGTCATGTTTCATGCTCAAGGCTGAGCGTTTCAGAGTACATGGTAATGTTACATCATTACTGCCACTGCGATGGTTTTAAGCACTGATGCCATTTGGTTTGTCAGTGCCGTGCTTTTGTTTTTGCTGTTTTATTTTTTGCTGCCGCATTAGAGCAATTAGAGCTATTCAGTGGCATGCGTTATTTGAATGGACAGTAGACTTTTTCAGTAACAATACTGGATCACATCGCTTACTTTTGTGAAATCAACTTTTACTCTCATTTCTATGTTTAGACACAGTCGCATGTAACCTGGTAAGTAATTTTGCTTCCTGCTGTTTAGCTCCTACAAAGCTTGTAATGTGACAGAAAACACTTTGTTGTAGTCACACAACCAAGAAGCAGAGTCTGAGCCAAAAGTACACAAGACTTTTTTTCAGTGCAGTTTATCAGTTTTGGTTTTGAGTTTCCCTCAGGCTAACTGCTAGCTGTGCTTTTGCTGTGCAAAAAAAACTGTTGTCCAAGCATCATGCAAAATTTAAACAGTTGAAAAAAACTTTCAAATCATACATTTACGTATTTCATTTAATTCTGGAAATTAACCATTTTTTCAATTCTTGATTCCTATTGTTAAGTTTTAAGGGCAAAGAGTAAATTTTGAATATGCTTTGACATGTTGACAATTAGAGGTGTGTTTATGATAAATAATTGGGCAGTTAAATATATGGTTTTTAAAAATTATTTTGTTTTTTTAGTATATCCATTTTATGAAAGGATAGTTATATTATTTCAGGGCCAGATAAATGAATTACATTTTTATCCCATGTAAACATCAAGCATCACATTGCATGTAGCACATGATAAAACAGTAATATAATTGGACGTATATTATCAATATATTTTTGGGTTATTATTATAATTTTATTATTATTATTATTATTATTATTATTATTATTATTATTATTATTATTATTATTATTATTATTTTCATTATTATTGACCATATTTAAATTATAATTGATTAAGACGAAAGAGGAGGAGGGAAGTGGACATTAATCTTAAAGAGTTATTGCTGACAGCGTCCAGACAAGGAAGATTACTGTGTCACAGCGCCCTCTGCTGGTGGCCTTAGTGGACGGGCTGGCAGAGTCAGGTAGAAGGTGTGTGGACCCTTCTCTAGACTTCTATGCTAAAAAGCTTCTTGAGCGGTTTCATGATGACTTGTCTATTTGAAATATATTTGACAACGACGGAGATAAAACTGTAAAAACCTCGGGTGCAGAATTAAAGTTTTTCTAGCTTCACTCGTTGATAGATTTTGCCGTACGAGCATCCGAATACAAAGGATAGCAAGACTACTTTTTCCCCTTTCTACCCCTTTTTAAAAAATATGTATTTTACTTTTTTCAGAATAAGAGCAATGTTATTTTACACAACGTTGCAGCAGAAACATTTATCAGAGAGCTGTGAGGACTTTTTCACTTTTTTGTTTGAGAGGTTGTGGACAATTTTGGTAGATGTATTAATATTTCTGTCTATGAACTAAGCTCCACTGTCTGTTTTGAGTGGAGGATGATGTCTCATCGAGCCGCAGGCTTACAAACTAACAGTTCACCGTCTGGCTGTCCTGCAGTCAGTGTGTGCTGGGAAATTACGCATAGGGGAGGGAATCGAGGGGAATACCAACCCAACAAATACCCAGATTTACTAATTTGGCCGCGCATATTTTTCCACCACAACTCCCTTGGAAAAAAAAAGACACGAACAGAAAAACTTCACCTGAGTTCTTTAGTTTGTTTCTAGATAAAAACAATAAAAAAACTGACTTTGATGTTAAATGCATTGTTGTTTTGGAGACGTTTTAAGTGATCCAAAGAGTCAGGGCTCATTTTCATCCCGCCCTTTGCTTCAGCAGGTGAACATTCAAAAGACAGTGACCCGAGTCAGTGATGTATGGGATAATCTGATACATCGATTTTTTTTGGGAAAGATATGCACAGCAAAATAATAAAATGGAAGGTAGTATCAAGACACAATTCAAAGCTTTTTTTAACAGCTTTAGGAAAAAACCACTACTGTGACTGTTAATAACGCGTGTGAAACAAACGCTGCGTCAGGTGGTCAGTTAGCGTCTGTAAGGGCTGAGGTGCATCCCGGGTTGGATTAGACCTGCAGGTGTACTGCTGACCCGGCTCCTGAATCCTCTCTGAGTGTCTGCCTCCAGACTCTGCCCCTGTCCCGCTCTGTCCTGCATATACGAGCCGGGGTAGACCGACGATGGGGACAGGTAAGTGGAGCGCCAAGGCAGCAGACAACTATTTGGCCCTGCGGGGTGATGGACACCGGGCACCATCCACGTCTGGATCGAGGCTCGGGGAAATTTGTCAGGAAATGCTCGGATAGAGGGAGGGGGATGGCTGGATCCAGGGATGTCAGCGATGTGGGATACCTGACGCTTTGGATCCATCTCGACCTCCACTGACCTGCCAACCCCAGAAACTGCAGTAGGAGGAAAGAAACGCGGCCCGGGGATATCTGGCTGTACGCCAGTGGGATAAGTTTCTAAAGTGGAGCTGAAACAGGGGATCTTTGCCTCAAACGGATGCAACGCTGCTTCATGATGCTTCACACCCAGCGTAGAGACTTGGTTGTTCCTGCTGTTGCTCCAGAGTCCTGCCTGGAAAAGTCCGGGGTATGGGTAGGGAGGTCTAGGTGGAAGGGACAGCGCACAGTCTGGTGTTGCACACGCTGCATGGGGGTTACTTTTCTCCCCGTTCAGGCTGCCGTGATACTGCAAGCTGAGCACCTGAGAGCGCAACTGTGCGTTCTCATCGCTCAGAGCCAAAAGCTGACCCTCCATCATCAGGTCCTGCAGCCTCTTCTTCTCCCTGGACCGCTTGGCCGCCTCGTTGTTCCTTTGGCGTTTGTCCCAGTACGTGGCGTCCTTCTTATCAGCCGGAATCATCTCCCTTTTGCGGCGCGTAATGGGGCTGCTGCAGGCCCGTAAGCGCAGGAGACGTCTGGTCAGCAGGGAGTACCGAGTTGCTGGGTAGAGGAGGCCAGGGTCCGATTCGGTCTCCGAGTAGCCGCTGCTTCCCAATGAGGAGGAGGAGGAGGAGGAGGAGGAGGACAGGCTTGGAGAAGCAGACCCAGGACCCTTGGGGCTTCTAACGGTCGACATGGTTCGTCTGCAGGGATTTACGCAGCAGTTTCAGTCAAAAAAAACAAAAACTTTTTATACGTCAAAAAGGCAACTTTTAGAATTGAGTTATAGAAACCTTTCACTTTTGGTTCCAGCATTTTCCTATTAATGTTCAGATTTTTCTTCATGCAGAGCTGACTGCATGGAGAGATTGAAATTTTATTTACCTAAAAAAAGTATTATAACTACACCCTGTGCGAAACAAATAAAGCGACATGCTACAGACAGGGAAGTACGAATAATATTTCATCAGTACAAATCAAAGTGATGCTACCTTTGGACAGTTACTCTGAAACGCAGAGTATAAGGATTGTTAAAACGGCTCCACTCTTGACTAATTAAAACATTATTTGTTCGTGTATCATCAAAGGCAGCAGTTGATATGTGCACCAAAGACTCGATAAAACAAAACAAAAAGTCAAACAAATGAGCGGTTTATTTAACATAACTCGTGGTTTTCCCCTTAATTTTTGTGATCGAACCATGAAACATTATTAAACTTTACGCACTGACCTGAGCACAAAGATGGCACCTGCTGAAGGCTTCAAAAGAGCAAATAAACTTTGACAAGTTTAATTCTGCACCACACACCCCAGCGTTCAGCTTTTGATTTAATTGGTTATTTGCTGAGTTTGTGAGCTTGTCAATCATTATCTGCGGTGCTGAAGAGAGCAAATCGGTGGGGCGCACGGAAACACTGTGTGCACGCAGCCAATCGCGCTTCACTCGTGATACTTTGATGCTGTGGAAACTGTTTGGGCGACTTCACTTGGAGAGCGGAAGTCCAATATTACAGCGTGGTCACCAGGAAACCGGCAGATGTTAATGAAATGAATCACCTGTCATCAGCTGCCCTACTTGTGCATTTTGAGTTAGTTGACTGCGCAGCGATCTGCGTGATCGTCAACACAGACTAGAGAGGAATGCGCTGATGATCAGCAGCGGACTTAAAACCTTAACCCAAGTGTGAAATAGACGCAAGTGATGATTAATGTGCAGAATGACAGGAAAACATATTTTTGTGGGTCATCAGACATTTTAAATATTACGACTAAATAAAAAGAGGGCTTAACAAATACAGCTGAGGTCAAAATCATAAGCCTCCTAAAAATTATTTATTTATAAGTTTGTTTGTTTGTTTATTTATTTATTTTCCCCAAATTTCCAAAGTGCATTTGAACACACAAGTAAATCTTTAACAAACTTTCTCAGTCATCCTAGCTTTATTTTGGTGTTATGTACTATTTAACTTTACACACAGAACCCAAGTTATTTCACAATAAACAGAAATTACGAGGGTCAGAATTTTTAGCCCCCCATAAGAACTGACCTTTTTATTGGGTCAAAACACAAACCACTGTTGTGCTATTAGGTGCTTAAACTCTGTAATGCTCAAACCTTATAATCAATAAAGTTCAAAGTGTTTGTGTGTGTGTGTGTGTGTGTGTGTGTGTGTGTGTGTGTGTGTGTGTGTGTGTGTGTGTGTGTGTGTGTGTGTGTGTGTGTGTGTGTGTGTGTGTGTGTGTGTGTGTATGGGGGGGGGGTCTTTACGCGCAGTGTAAAAACCACAATAAGGGTTTGAGCTGTTAGTGGAGTTAGCATACTAAAAACAAAAGAAACCAGATTAGACTTGAAAAAGAGATGTTGTTTCTTACAAAGCAGGAGAAGGATTGACAAAGTTATCACAGCGTTTCCAGGCATTAAAAAGTGGAGTTAGAAGTATCGTCAAGTAATTCAATGAGAGTCACACAGTACCAAACAAGTCTGGCAGAGGTAGGACGTCAAAGTTTTCAATAACCCTTGAAGGAAAACTACTGAGAGATGTTTTTACAAACCCTGTAGCAACTACCAATCTACACGAGTTAACCAAGTCAAGAGTTGTTGTGTTGAAGACAGTCATTAGAGCGCTGCACAAAAATGGACTGTTGGGGATGCAAGACCAAAAAAAAAATCCACTTTTACAGGAGAGACACCTTCAAGCTAGATTGAAGTATGCTAAGGACAATCTGGAAAAAGAGTATATATGCATACTGGAATGTCTGTTTTAACAGATGAGACCATCTAGAGCTTTTTAGGCACAGAGACTTGCGTATGTTTAGAGAAAGAAAAGAGAGGCATAGAACCGAGCACATGGTGGGAGTATCATGCTTTAGTGCGTCTGAAACTGGGAATCTTGTCAAGGTTAAAAGAATCATGGAGAAAGAAGAAGCTGAAGATTTTGAAAGAAAATCAGCTGCAAAAGTGGGTATGAGTTGTGGCTTTGTCTTCCAACACGACAATGACCTTAAACATATGTTGTTGGTGAAGAACTACCTCCAGAAAACTAAAGTACCAGGGTTAAAAAACTAAGCTCTGACCTGAATCCTTTTGAAAATGTGTGGGGTGAACCGAAGACCAGGGTTGATGCCAGAGACCATCAAATCTGTAGAAGAAAAATGGACTGGGATTCCTTCGGAGACATGTTACAGACTTGTTGCTCATTAGTTTATAATTGTGATTTAACTTCACATCTTGAAACAGGCTGAAATGAAAATATTCCGTTCCCTCAACAATCACTGGCTGCAGCACATACACTAACAGTAACGCCAGCAGGTGCAAGTTAATGTTGGAATGTTACACATGCTCATTTGAAAGTTAGTTTCAGGCCATTTTGTCTTCATTTTGTGGTGCATGCAACAAAAAAAGAGAAAAAATGTGGAGGGGAAGTTAGAAGAGGGTGCAGCAAAGAGCCAAAGCTAGGGGTGAAGTAAATAGCTTCTGGGTTGAGGATTACAACCTCTGTATCTGGGATGTCTGCTTGAATCACTGAACTAAACCTTCCTGCTTGTTAATTAATGCAGAAAAGTTTGGCACTGGTATTCAGTTAGCATGATTACCAGCTTAATAAGAGAGGTGTAACATGAAGCAACCATATGCTGTGTAAAATATGGACTTAGTCACTGCTCCTGTCTGTCCCTGATGCACTGTAATGAAGCCGTTCGTTGGCGGGGGCCATGTTGGATATGATGCGGGCTATGAGCTTACTTCCTAACATCTATAGGGCGCCCTTGAGTCATGTGAGCTGAGCTGCATCACTGATTGGACAAACTTGTGATCCTAATGTCCGACATAAACAGCTGAATAAAAATAATTCACCCCCGTAGAGTGTGTGCTGAAAGCACGATTAGCGTTGTTTATGTTTTTAATGCTATAAAAGTCCCTTTTTTTGCTTTTATTTTTGTTTTTTCGTTTTGACTTGGTGTGTACCGTATTTTCCGCACTACAAGGCGCACCTTCAGTTTTCTCAAAAGCCGACAGTGCGCCTTATAATCCGATGCGCCTTATATATGGATATATTAATCATGGCTACCATAGTTCGGGGGTGTCACCGGAGTAACAGCGGTAAGCAGTAAGGAGTTCTGCTAAGTGCTAACATTAGCCCACAGGCTGGCCCGGGTTTCTTCTCTTGTTTATTGTTAGAGCAATACAGCGCCCCCAAAGGTCTGGCATTTGAACTGATCTCTGGAAACTGCTTTTGTGGACGGCAGAAACAGCTTCGTCTTTACAGCGCACTTTTTTGTATAAACAGCACAAAAAATAGTTGGATAGGAAAATGTGCGGCTCCATGTGGATGTAGCCTGAGTTTGACTGACTTATTGACTGTTTTGTGAACATTCCCTTTAGCGCAGCTCTATCTAGTGGATGCATAACGCAACCCCAGCCACTACTGTAGCTTCTACTCTATGCGCCTTATAATGCGGTGCGCCCTATATATGAAAACAGTTTTCAAATAGGCCATTCATTGAAGGTGCGCCCTATACTCCTAAGCGCCTTGTAGTGCGGAAAATACGGTAAGTGGTGGTTTCTGGTCTTTCTTCAGCCAGCCTCAAGCAGACTCTTGATCAACAGCAACTTTTGGCACTTCCACATCCGTTTGTCTGAACTGGATGTTGCCTAAAGGGTGCCACATTGTTTTTTCTCCTGGCTGTGGGAGTCTTGGTTTTTCAATTATCATAAGATTTGATTTTGTGTTTAGTGAACATAAGGTCCTCATAAGACTACTACATTATGAAATATTGTATTTAACTCAACAAACAGACATGTGTTGCTTTTTACTTTGCTGCTTCTGCTGACTCTGCTCCAAGTACCATACACCTAAATTTGATGCACTCAAATTGCCGTTCATCTTCACTGTGTGCATGTGATCGAATACAACTTTTGATTTTAAATCACATTCTATCTTGATATGTTGTCTGATCTTTGTAATATTTTTTTCTATATTACTCATAGTATTGAGAGCTGATGTAAGGCAATGTTAACACCTGTTCCAAACAGAATAACCGCAGTAAACAATGTCACTGAAATGAATAACCACACCTCTTTGCACATTATAGCTGTGGTGGTTTGCTGCATGAGGGGGATGTCCAGATGAGGAGGGGGATGTCCTCAGAGCCATCAGATCAGTTCTTGAAAACTCCAACAGATTTTTCTTTCTGACTCACACTAACCACAGAGGCCACAGCCAGCCATGATTCAACAGTCAGTTCAGTCTTTGGCTGTTTCCCAAAGCCCAGGTACCTTGCCTTGCCTTGGAAGGCAGTGCCTTCGAAGCCACTTCCTTCCAATCCAAGGCAAGTGTCCTGCCTCTGCTCAAAAGGAAATGCTAATGGAACAGCCTACAAAGGCACATTTTTTACCATCAGATTCCTTTCACAAATTTTTGTGGAATTGGAGTTACATTGTCTTACATAACATGTGTTGCACTGTGGACAGTTCTTGGAAAGTTAAATACAAACGTGGGAGTAGACCGTATGCTCAAGCAGCTACAAATATTGTCATGGCTTGCCACTTTTGTACGCTTTTTGCTTTTTTATTGTCACATCATTGACACTCTGAAGGTGCAGCTTCTCATGGTTACGTGAGTGACACACAAAAGAGTCAAGTGTTGGACATGGTATAAGTTGTTATTCTCAGAGGTGTATTTTGTAGCTTACATTTACATTGGAATTTATCGCACGCCTCCACTGGAGCGTCTCTCCCTGGTGCATTTTTTCCTTCCATTTTTTCCTTTTTCGTAGATTCACGCGTTGTATGTTGGGTATTTATAGCCGTGGCAAGGCTATGAAGGATACACCTGTGTTTCCTTGGTCAATTAGCCACATGCTAACCAAACGGAGGACATTTGCCTCCGGAGGACATGAACATTGGAACAGCACTTAGGCAGCATCGGATGATGTGGATGCCTGCCCACGCCCACATCAGACCAAGGCAAGGCAAGGTACCTGGGCTTTGGGAAACAGCCTTTCTCTAGTTTGTCTCCAGATTTTTAGAATTTTGCAGCAACTAATAAATTGAATTGTATTGATTCCCACGGAAGTGCATGGTCACACCAACAACACACAGAGAAGCAGCACAGACTTGCATGAACTAGATTTTTCCATTACTGAGTTTTCACGCCAACAGTGGAATTATTACAGAAATAGTTTCTTGGAAGGATTTGAGCTTTGATTGGTTTGGCTGAACCATCCTGACTCAGTCTGCCCCAATGAGGATGACTCACTCTGCAAGTTAACAACTCAGAAAGCTTTGTGGTATGTCATGGTGGGCCAACATTATTGTTACCTGCAACCCTTTCTCATTGTGTGGCAACTACCACTTCCTGACTGCATGCTGCAAACTATTTGTCTGTATGCAGATGATTGATTTATAAGCTGTAGAAGTCCTGTTGGTCCCATAATAAGAATTACCAGTTAGATCAGAGACTTTTATTGAAGGGAACTGAGTCATTCAATTATATTTCTTCCTGTAATCATCACCTTGTTGCATGTAGCTTTGATCCTCACAGGACCACACAGTCTCAACAGTACCATCTTAACCACAACTTCATCATCTCTGGCATGTCTCAGTGCACCTACACTCTCACTCAGCAGTGACTCCACTTAGTTAAGATGAGAGCCACTTAGTCTGGCTGACTCATCTGTATGTGTTAGTCTTGTCACTTTGTTCCAGTAAGCTTTGATATTGTTATGACACCCCAACCCCTCACACACACACACACACACACACACACACACACACACACACACACACACACACACACACACACACACACACACACACACACACACACACACACACACACACACACACACACACACACACACACACACAAACACTCCCACCCAAACCCCACCACATTTTACTTTCACAGAGCAGCTGCACAATAACAGTGTCCTCTTCACTGGAAAGAAACACGGCTTTGCTTTGGCTTTATGTTAACCTATTTAACAGCTCTTTGTATGTCATGTCAAACCCTTTTGCAAACATTTAAAGGAGGCCTATTGTGTGAATGTTTGTGTCTGGTGGCCTGATTCCTGCACTTAAACTCACCGCAGTTTACCACTTTCTACAGGAAGTTGTGCCTCAGCACGCATGGAGGTTTTTGCCTTTACATTCTAAGTTGCAGTGTGACTTTTTTACTCTGCCACATGAAAACCCAAAGAGGTGATACGGGTCTGTGCGTAGTAAGAACAATGTGAAGCTTCCCACAGCAGAGGGCTTTCTCACACTCACTGTAGTGAAGTCAGCGTGCTCCCAGGGTCATGCCCTTGTTAGATCCTGTGACACACAGAGTACGAGCACAAAGAGGCTCGCATTTTACATTGAGAAAAAGCTTTCCTTGTGTTTTGATAAACAACGTGGAAAGAGTAAAATGCTCTGTTTTAGGGTCATTTTTGACTATTGTTTAGTTTAGGATTTATTTAAAATGATCAGAGAAGTGCAGTTAGGGGAGTAATGTCCTGGATGCTACTTGTTTTACACCTACAAAAAAATGTTCATTAGTTATTTGAAAAGTAACATTTTTTATACTCTAAACTTTACTGTTAACTGAAATTTTACATGTGTCTCTAATTCTTTTGATTTCTATAGGTAATAAACAAATGATATCTCAAGACAGTAGAATACCTCATTCAAGAGTTTGAGCACATTATTACTGAAATAAATTCTGTGTCTCTTGGTCCAGCTCAGAACATGCAGCTTCAATGATGGGGAAGACTGTTGTCTGTTCAAACGTCCAGAAGTCCATCATCAGCGCCCTCCTTAAGAAAGGTAAGCCACAGGAGGTCGTTGTGAACAGGCTGGCAGTTTACCAACTGCTGTAATAAAGCAGATAAATCCAAGTTCACTATAATGGAGAAGTTTGGCACACTACTGTCAAAATTTTAAGAACACCACAATTTCTTCTAGTTTTTTTAAAAATTGAAAATAAAGCAGCATATGTCTGATAAATAACTTGAAATGGTGGAAAAGTATGTAATTCAATTCACTTAAAAAAACCTTATTTGTCCCCAAAGCAATTCGAAGGCACACACAGAGCATTAAATTAACAAAGATAAACTAACAACAGTGCAAAAGAAGCAATAAAACAAATATAATTCCAGACGTAAACATAAAAAAAGAAAAACTTAAGAATAAAGCAAACCCTGGAATTTTTTTTTTTTAAAAGGCCTTTTTCAGGGAACAAGAAATGGGTTGACACTTAAAGCTTCGATGCAGAAACTGAGATTGATCAAGCCTTAAAAGGTGGTGATACCAAGTCCAACAGGTGTCCGTACATTTGAATTTTGAGTTTGAATTTATGTAGGATAGCCCCTTGAAATGCAGCATCTCGTTTTCAAGGGGGTCCCAACACAAAACAGATATTTCAACATAACAGCGACAGTACACAACATAAAATAAAAACATACAAGACAGACAGGCCATACAAACTGCTCTTCATGAGATATACATAACACCCTACATACCCTCCATCCCCGCCCAGCTCTCAAGCATGATCAGAAATCAGAAATAAGTATATATAATAGAATAATAAGGTAAGAGCCCCTTCTGTCTGCCTAAAAGTATAGTAACATAGAGCACCAAAACACAGTGGAACCATACCCTCATGAGCATTAATTTGACAGTGTTTTACTGCAGAAAGTAGGCTGTTGCCATAGGATGGCAGGAAAAGTCAATTAACAATGGAAGAGAGACTGATTATTGTAATGCTAGGAGATGTCAGTCTCTCCTACAGAGAAATTGTAAAGGAAGTCAAGTTGTCAGTGAGTACAGTTTCCTTCAGCATCACTCAGAGACTAGGGGAAACTCTGAAAGGAAGAGGTCTGGCAGACCCCAAAGCCACAACAGTATCAAAAGGCGAGTCTGAGAGTTAACAGCATGTGTGATTGGTGGCTCACAGGACAACAGCTTGTAATGATCGCAGTAAGCAGCCTCTGTTTTAACTGTGAAGAGAAGACTTTGAGATGCAGGTTTGACAGGTTAGCCATCACTAAGATGTTTAAATGAGAAAAAGAGGCTGATGAATCAAAATTTGAAAGCTTCAGTTCATCACACAGGGTGTTTTGTATGCTGTTGAGTAGGTGAAAGGATGCGTCCTCAGTGTGTGACATCATCGATCCATTGTGGAGGAGGAACTGTGATGGTCTGGAGCTGTTCTGCTGAATCCAGGGTCAGTTACTTGAGCAGAGTGAGAGGCAGCCTTAACCAAAATGGCTACCACAGTTTTCTGCAGCTCTGTGCAGTATCTTCTTGTACACAACTAGTTAGTCAGTGGTTCATCCTACAGCAAGATCTTGTCCAAAAAATATATCAGGCTAGTTGTGTGCTCCTGTACAACATGGCAGTCTAACTTGAGAGGGACCTACTCTTTGCATAAATACAAGAGGCTAATTTTGTTTACATACTTACAGATATAAAATCATATGCTTTAGTCCAGGGATCTCAAACTTGTGCCATGGAGGGCCAAGAGGCTGCAGGTTTTCTTTCCAACCAAGAACTCCACCAGCTGATTTCACTGATTACCTCACCTTCAAGCAGAGAGCAGGGACTAATCAGTGAAATCAGCTGGTGGAGTTCTTGGCTAACTCCATTTATATGTAAGTTAAGCTTTTCAAATAAAAAAAAAACAATTTCAGGATGTAGGTGTATAAATACCAGGTGAAGCAAACAGTTTGAGAGGTACAGTGCACTTACACTCACCGGCCACTTTAATAGGTAAACCTGTCCAACTGCTCATTAACGCAAATTTCTGACCAGCCAATCACATAGCAGCAACTAAGGGACTTTGAATGTGGCATGGTTGTTGGTGCCAAGCGGGCTGGTCTGAGTATTTCAGAAACTGCTGATCTACTGTGATCTTCACGCACAACCATTAGAGATGGGTACCTTTCACATCTGAAACAATACGGTACCGATGCCTGGTACCTGGCAATCGGTACCGGTACTCAACGGTACCAAGTTTCGGTACTTTTTTGTGTTAATGTGGTTAAAAGATATCAATTTGTTTAATAATAAAACATTTTAAAAAATCAATTTGACAAATTTATTCTTCAGTATATATAACCTTACAATGCTGTGTTCATGTCCAGCATGGAAAATCACCGACTCTTCCACTCCCTCACAGTCACAAGGATGCATTTAGGTACCTAAACATGGTACCATTTGGTTTTACATGAATCGATACACGGTACTTTTGACAGAATTCGGTTGGTACCTTTAAAAGTACCTAATTCGGTACCCATCCCTAACAACCATCTCGAGGGTTTACAGAGGATGGTCCCAAAAAGAGAAAATATCCAGTGAGCAGCAGTTCTGTGGGCCAAAATGCCTTGTTGATGCCAGAGGTCAGAGGAGAATGGACAGACTGGTTGGAGCTGATAGAAAGACAACAGTAACTCAAATAACCACTGGTTACAACCGAGGTCTGCAGAAGAGCATCTCTGAACACACAACACGTCAAACCTTGAGGCAGATGGGCTACAGCAGCAGAAGACCACACTGGGTGACCCTCCTGTCAGCTAAGAACAGAAAACTGAGGCTACAATTCACACAGCAACACCAAAATTGGACAGTAGAAGATTGGGAAAACGTTGTCTGGTCTGATGAGTCTGGATTTCTGCTCCACATTCAGATGGTAGGGTCAGAATTTGGCATCAACAATGTGAAAGCATGGATCCATCCTGCCTTGTATCAACGGTTCAGGCTGCTGCTGGTGTAATGGTGTGGGGGATATTTTCTTGGCTCACTTTGGACCCCTTAGTACCAACTGAGCATGGTTTAAAGGCCACAGCCTACCTGAGTATTGTTGCTGACCATGTCCATCCCTTTATGACCACAGTGTACCCATCTTCTAATGGCTACTTCCAGCAGGATAACGCTCCGTGTCATAAAGCTGGAATCATCTCAGACTGGTTTCTTGATCATGACAATGAGTTCACTGTACTCAAATGACCTCCACAGTCCCCAGATCTCAATCCAATAGAGCTCCTTTGGGATGTGGTGGAACAGGAGATTCTCATCATGGATGTTCAGCCAACAAATCTGCAGCAACTGTGTGATGCTATCATGTCAACATGGACCAAACTCTCTGGGGAATGTTTCCAGTACCTTGTTAAATCTATGCCACAAAGGATTAAGGCAGTTCTGAAGGCAAAAGGGGGTCCAACCCGGTACTATTAATGTGTACCTAAGAAAGTGGCTGGTGAGTGTATATTGTCCTCTTTTTTTAGGAACATTAACATTTTCAGAAGGCACACAGCCCGTTATTTTGTGTTTCTGACCTCAGTGCTAACCCTAACCCTAGTATATCTAAATCGTTTGTATATGAAAAATCAGATAATCGGATGAAGCACATGCAAAAGATTTAGAATTTCCATTGCCTGTATGTCTACATTTAAAAATACTCAGGTTCTTCTTTCCCCCAAAAAAGATTATTTTTAGGCCCTACAGCCTCTGAGGTACACAGTGTGTTGTAACTAAACTGTCACTGTGGCCAGGTCTAATTTGGTCATGTCAAGGCTGGTGTTTTTTCTGAACTGCATTCTCCTGCCTGGCTTGATATGCGCCAAATTATAGTTACTATGTGAGCACAGATGTTACTGTGAGTTGACCTGATACATGTGGTAGAGTTTAAGGCCTTACATATTTCCCTGTTGAATGCAGCCTGTATGAACAGTCCATATGTTGTGGTACAGGTGCGGTTTCCAGCCCTAGAATATTTCCTTGATTATTTCAGAACACAATAATGATTTTTTTTTTCACTGTAAACCACGCTCGTATTTCTTGTTTTGATAAAAAAAAACAACAACAGGAAGTGGAAATTATCAGCCTTTGTTGCTGCCTTTAGCACCAGCTGGTGTAATAGTAGGTCAACAAGTGACAGACTTTAGTAGTTAATGTTGCCAAAGCATATTAAATCACCTAAAAAGGTGCTGTGTAATGTATACTTGGCACAAGATTTTATTTAAAGGATAAATTGACTTTTTTAAGTTTGACTGTAGTATTGAATATTTGTTGAAAGCAAAGTTTGTGAAGTTTTTCATTTTCATAAATCATGCTCATTTGGGCTTGTAAAATTCAGAGGTGATTCTGGATTTAGTTTCTACATCTTGATGATAGAATCATGGTTTTAGCTTTTAAAAATGTATTTATGTCTAAATACAAACCACAGGCCAAGCTTGGACAAAAACCAAAGTTCAAAGAGGTCAGTGTGCTGTTGATGGTTGTGATGTTTTGCAGCTCTGATAGGCAACGGTTAATCTGTGGTGGAAAAGTCTTTCCTATTGACTGTCATTGTTTGTTTGAGGCCATACACCATACCAGCAACACCTTACCCTAACCTCTCTGCTGCACAGCCGGCTGTAAAAATAGATAGGAAAGATTGCCCCAGATATGTGCAGGAACTCACACACACACACACACACACACACACACACACACACACACACACACACACACACACACACACACACACACACACACACACATGTAAGACATAAGATGCACACACCTTCAGCTGTTGATATGTGGCATTTGTGGGGTTAACCTCACTAACTTAGGAAGGAGACAAAGAGATGTGAAACCACAAACAGTACATTTAACTGTCATGGAATGAACTTAAAGACAGTGAGCAGTATTTTTAAAAAACTACTGCTGTCAAACTCACCTTATTATGACCTTTACTTGATGTTTAGGCTGCAGTGGATGCTTACTTCCACCAGGTGGCATGAGATTCTTAAAGATGGCAGGATAGACAACCAAAGACACAATAAAGAATGGATTCCTTTTTTAAATTTATACGATTTTTTTTTCAACAAATTTATAAATATAAATTGTACAAAATCTGATAACATACATTATGATAAAATGTTATAATATTTATGATTACTTTAACTCTTTTACTCAAAAAAATAAGTTCTCACAAAGCTTTTTGTAAAACAACAGTGAAACAGATTAAACCAAGCCAATGATACAACTGGCAGCTTAAACACAAAACTCTTCAGAGATAAACATGAACCATTTAGAGATCAATCAAAGATCAATCAGACTTAAATGAAGTATTTTCGTTTTGTTGTTGGAGAGTAAAATATGATCAGCACCAAAGCCTGTTTGTAAGGGTGGTTTAAAGAAAGATTCAAAAGCTGATTTTGGTAACCTCTTTTTCTCAATTGTAGTTTTTATTTGACTGATGCTTTGCATTCCGTAATGCAGCGCACTCTAATCTGGAAAATGCAGAATCTATGCAAATACAAAGAAAAAGGATGGCAACAGAGCATCAGTTCAGTTTGTAGTGAATGGTTGGTGATCTGGTTACTGGAATATGGTATTTTTCAACCTTAAATTACATTTACTTGAATAAAAAGTGTTTTGAAGACACGTTTTGAAGTTTTGTCAGAATATAACCAAGAAGCCAGACCACTTCAACTCTTAGTGCGAATTTTATAAATTGCACTATAGCTGTGAATACAAACTAATGTCTGTCATGCACAAAATATATCATTATAATAAAAGATGGTTGTATTGAAGTCAAAGAAAAGGAGGGTACAAAGAGAGATTGTGTGAGAGGGAAAAAAAGACATTAGTAAAAGGCTGGAGTGTGGTTTGTCTATTCTTTCCTGTCCCCAATGCAAAGTTATACTGTTCTCACAGACCTGTGAAAGCAGTAAAACTGTGAAATAGTCTCACTGTTGCATGCGTTAAGACCAGTATTAACAAAGAGTAATAAAGCCCTTATCTAACCATGATTATTGAGGCTGGTTAAATGTTGCAAATGTTTTTTACGAGTCAGAAGAAACATTTATTAAACACTCCACAGACCTTTTTTTACCCTTCCCTTGTTTTCCTCAGGGAAGCTGTATGGGGAGTACAATCTGCGACACCTGAGCCTTCACCTGGGAAGAACCTGGGCGGGGCCCGGTACAGGTCTCACCAGGAACAAACAAAAGGGAGCGAGGTGGTGATGGATGAAACGTGAGTTATGAAAAGCAGCAAAAGACTGGGTATAAAAACAACCGTGTGTACCTCTGCGTGTGGTCAGTAGGGCTGTATGATTGATGGCTCAGCTATGTCGCCTGGCTGCAGGAGCTGCACGCAGCCAGAGGACAGCACAGGGACTCAGTGCAAGTACGTCTAATACTTTTCCTTGAATGACTTATTTGTAATAGCTACTTGGTTCTGATTTCAACAAAAAGAGCTACATTTAACTGCAGCTGAACTGTGTTGGTACTGATCACTTAAAAGCATGTAGCTAAGGTTTAGTATTTCATTATTTCCACTCATCCAAGTCACTCTGCATATTGTTCCTGCCATGTTGATGCAAATGTTTTGACGTCCGGCCTCTCCCACTAGGATTTCTCAAGCAGCTTCAAACAGAGCTTCAGCCAGAAGAGTTGGTATATTTCTCTCTGCCTTGTCACAGTATACATTTATTTATCATAGTTAATTAGCCCTGTGTAGCTTTCAGTTCTTCCTATTAGCCGTTCTTTGTGTTCCTGTGATTAATACAGGATATTGTAGCTAAAATGAGTGGAGGAGTTTCTTTAGATCTGCAGCAGTGATTTATAACCGTGTCTGTTGTGCTATAGTTATGGTAAGCATGGAGACATAGTGAATGAGTTACTAGATGGATAAATGTGTAAGAGAGTTATATATAAGGATACCTCAGTTCACTTTGTCACCTCTCTCCTGAAGCATTACCAGAGTTTATCGCCGTCTGAGTCCCATCAGCACCATGGCAAAGGAAAGTGTTGACTCTGGTATGTCTCTTTATCTTCTTCCTTCTTCTTTGAAAACTGCCTTTTTTACTCACTATCTTTCAAGTTGAATGTTTTTATTTCAAAACTTAACGTAACATAACCTAATTCTAAACTTGAACTTTAAGTGTCATGCTTGTAACATTTTGCATCTAATTATGCAGTCTTTATGATCCGGTTATTAGCACTACACTACATATGCTGGCTTAAAAAAAATCATCTACTTTCTGCCAACAGTTCATCAAATAATTTGTCGTAATTGTTATTAAAGCGCTAATGTGTTTCTCACAGGTCTCACATGGGAGGTGAGGGCAAACAGTCAGCACCACCACAAACACAAGCAGAAGAAATCTTTCCTGTGCTTCCACTGGGGACGATACGCGGTGAGTCAGTCACACGTGTAATTCGTCCCCTTCACATGGAGACCAAGCACCTGTTGGCATGCTGATGCAAAGAGGGACAGGTGACTGTGTTGATATACATGTCTCCACTGTGTTAATCTCTCGTTGGTTATCTTTCTCTGGTTGCCAGGACAATGTGCTGCGCAGCCACAAGTACTCCCCCCTGACTTTTCTTCCCCTGACGCTGTTCGAGCAGTTCCAGCGAGTCGCTAATCTCTACTTCCTCCTCATGATGGTGTTGCAGGTTAGATTGGTCTCTGATATTTTCCTCACACTTTGAAGCTGGTTATCGTTTGTTCTTCTTTCCTTTAAAGGCTCAGCTTTCAACAAAATATTGTGTTTTAGAAATAGAAACAGATGATTACATAATGAGGAATTTGGAATAAATTATGAGTGTCCTTAAACATGCGGACAGTCAGAAGGCTGTCTGGTATTTTTATACTCTTTGTTTCTGTGACCTACTGACACATTGATTTTAATAAGATACATTTAAAGTCAGGGTGTGCCATCTATAACCAAATTATAGGCTACAAAGTCTGTAAGATAAGGGCTATAAAAAAGGATTTTTTTTTTTCTTTTTTTTGCGTAAGGGATGGTCGCCAAGTAGAAGAAAAGAAGGTTCAGGCTTTGTCTTCGTCTTTTGTCTCATAATGATGTAACTGCAAAAACACGAGTTCTGTGAGACAACCATATCCATACATTTTGTTAAATCATTTATTTTATTTGGGGAAAAAAAAAAATTATATATATATATATATATATATATATATATATATATATATATATATATATATATATATATATATATATATATTTTTTTTTTTTCTTTTTCTTTTTTTTTCCCCAAAATAAAATAAATGTTCTAATAAGCAACCAGATTAGCGACCAGTATGCGTTACATTATAAAATAATTTCATTGATTTAGTCAAAACTGATGAGTATAGGGTTTACCCTAAACAGTTTTTAGGAATGTAGTATCCTGGTGTAAAGACCAGAACCAGATTCTTTTCTGGGCTGTTAAGATTTTTAATTCTTCAATAAATTTAGTTTTTTTTAACACCTTGTGCTTATTTGGTCCCAATAAGACATGCTCCTGTGTCTACTTTTCCCTCTGTGTATGTCTCCAGTGTGTCCCCGCCATCTCCTCCATCCCCTGGTACATCACCATCATCCCACTGCTCACTGTACTCACTGTGAGGGGCCTGAAAGACCTTGCCAACGACATGGTGAGACAACCACTCACCATGCACCCCCCACCCTCTTTTTCTTGGGGAGGGTCATTTTCCCTCATCACTGGATACACCCGCTTAGACACAAATGCATGATCTTAAACATGAATATACGATCGGCTCAGGATGCATTTATACACCTGGCACTTAAGCATCTCCGCTATCTTTTCTCCCCTTCATTGTCCTCATTGACTCCTTGTCCTTTCCTCACTGACAGAACCAGTCATCCCAGTAGCATTAATTTTCTCCCCCATCATTAAAGCTTTTCCTCTTAAATGCAGGCGTGATGTTTTGCATGGAGTATTCTCTGGTTAAGTGCATCGCTGAGTTACGGTCGTTAACAGCTCTGGGTGAAACGCTTGCTTGACCCCTCTCTATTGACTAATCATTTAGTGGAGGGTGTAAATCTCTCAGCTGGTGTCACTGCGGAGCCCTGTAATGGTGTTTCTCCTTTCTCCTCTCCCCAGTTCAACCTTTCACGGCCGGCCTCACTCTCTCTCGCACACTGCCTGTCCATCACTCTTTTTCCACAGTCTTGTCCTGCATCAAAATCCATCTCTTTCACTCTCTTTTTCTGCATACCCATTCTCCCCATCTTGGATTCAGGCAAGAAGACGCAGTGACTCTGAGGTGAACTCTCGACCCTGTGACGTACTCATCTCTCAGAGGTGAGGACAAAGACAGTGGGTTATGCTCCCGGGACTTAGCACAGTTCCAGGTTGAAACAACCCTCTAATGAAGCTCTAATGAAGTGTGAATGAGTGAATCTCTGGATGGTCCCTTTGTGCATTGGAGCAGGCCAAACACACACACACAGAACATTTTCCACAGCAAGAACTATGACAACTTGGTGAAAAGTTTTTGGATGCAGCTCTAGTGACGTGAAGCTGTGCAGTAAAAAGGCACTCTTTAGAAAAACATTTGAATTTTGTAGGAAACTTTTATTTCCGTGTATTTTGCATAAGAGATTTGCAATCAGGTTGTTGAGGTTTGCACAAATAAAAGCCAGAGGCTACTTTTTTAATTCTCTCACTCTCTTCGTATCCTTAGGTTTAGCACAGCACAGTGGAAGGATGTGTGTGTGGGACATATACTGCGGATAAAAAAAGACCAAGTCATCCCTGTGAGTTTTCAACTTGCAAAAACACCAACAAAGAAATCAGTGTGTCTGTTTGATCCATGAAGTGCAAGAAAAGCAAAACTAAATGTGGTTGTAACAAGTATTGTCATGAATGGAAAATTTCAGCAAAGCAGCATGCCATCGAGATAATTCTGTTTGTCCAAGATGTCTTTTTGGATTTTTGACACTTTCCATTCAGCCCTCTGTCTTCTGTTTTTTTTTTCAGGCCGACCTTCTCCTCCTCTGTAGTTCGGAGCCTCACAGTCTGTGTTATGTGGAAACAGCAGATATCGATGGGTAAGAAAAACAGTCAGTTCCCTCTGTTTAAAGGAACAGTTCATTTTTTTCTAAATGGGACAGCATGATGTCAATCAGAAGTGTGTTACCCACAGGGAATGCTGGTCAGCTTGGTCTCTTTATTAAGAATGCGACCTGAGAACCAACGCAGCATATGGGGCCATGTTTTCCACATGATTTATTTTACTTATTGAAACTCAAACACTAGAGTGAAAGTGGATTTTCTGCTTGGGAAATTTCCCTCAGTCAGTTTGCTGTCAGAAAGCCCGTCCAACTTTGGGCTCTTCTAGGATGTGACACTTACTGTGTATGTTCCTGCTTGCAGTGCACAGATCAGCTGATACCGTACTCCAACTATTATCAAGGGCTTTTAAAATCCTACGGAAGTGTATTGCATTCACTTGAAGAAAAAAAAAACCAACAAAGGTTTTTCAGAGTAATTTATTCTTCGGTTCGTTTTTTGTGGTTATTAATTTTGTTTTTCTGATTAATATTTTTTTAATTGGTTTGTTTTTTATCAAAATTCTTTCTGTTTTTATGAGTATTTTTTTTCTGTTTTCAGATTACTTTTTTGCTGTTTTTCTGAGTAATTTTTTCCTGAAGTATCAAGATACTTAGAAATCCCGTAAGAACTTCAACCTGCTGTTTTTTCGTAGTAATTTTTTCCTCCTGTTTTTGGGAGTAATTTTTTTTTCCTGAAGTATGGAGCTACTTTGAAATCCCGTAAGAACCTCCAACCTGCAGATGACTACCGTGGATGTGTGGTGGCTCCTGTGTCCCGCATGGATCAGAGATCCTGTTCGGCACATATATGCCTTATCCATAGCATTCTACCGGTCTGTACCGGGTCAATAAAGGTAAGGTATTAGCCATACACAGGGTATGATATCCTTGTTATGTTTTCGACTTTATCCTTATATTTTATATAAGCCTATTGTTCAATGTAATACTTAAGGAATAGGCAAAGATGTGGCATTAAAAAATGCATTGCCTCTACATTGGAAAGCCGGTAGAAAGTTAAGGATAAGGCATATATGTGCCGAGCAGGATCTCTGGTCTGTGCGGGACACAGGAGCCACCACACATTCACGGGAGTCGTCTGCAGGTTGGAGGTTCTCGCGGGATTTTGAAGTAGCTCCATACTTCAGGAAAAAAAATTACTCCTAAGAACAGGAGGAAAAAATTACCACGAAAAACAGCAGGTTGAGGTTCTTGTGGGATTTCTAAGTATCTCTATACTTCAGGAAAAAGTTACTCTGAAAAACAGCAAAAAAGTAATTTGAAAACAGAAAAAAAAATTATTCATAAAAACAGAAATAGTTATAACAAAAAAACAAACCAATAGAAAAAATATTAATCAGAAAAGCAAAATTTATTATCACAAAAAACAAACTGAAAAATAAATTACACTGAAAAACCTGAGTTGATTTTTTTCTTCAAGTGAATGCAATACACTTCTGTACAATCCTACTTCATAAAAATAATCTCTTAAATAGATTTAAGATTACTTTTATTGTAAAACATCTTTCAGTCTTCATATGCAAGTAGTGATGGTTTACTCTCTGCCAGATACAGTACAGCCGTCAGAAAGTGGGCTGTAAAATCTCAAAAGTATTAATTCATTTGACAAACATGACTAGGAACAGTCTCGGTTTGTGTGCAGATTATATCATTATTTTATTATCAGTGAGAATCAGTTACAGATGTGATAATTCCCTGCGTAACTCTATGAATGAACACACTGCACACAGCTTTATCTTCTCTACAAATGGATCGACTGCTCTGTGTTCATACAACTCTCGTGGTCTTTCTTTTCACAGAGAAACTAACCTCAAGTTTCGTCAGGCGCTGAGTGCAACACACAACGAGCTGACCTCTCACCCCTCCGAGGAGATGCTCGCTGCCTTTGATGGTGAATACATTTATTCTGTTATGAACATGCATTGAAACACGTTCATTCAGTAAGTAATAAAATGATAATCAAGTTCTCTTTCTCTTCTGAATGAAACACTTTTTCAAAGTTACAGCAAATAAGAAACGTTTTATTTCACAGGTGTGGCGCTCTGTGAGGAGCCCAACAATCGCCTGTACACCTTCAGAGGCCAGCTGCACTGGCGAGGAGAGTGTCTTCTGCTGGAGAACGAGCACATCCTCCTGAGGGGAACAGTCCTACGCAATACAGAGTTTGCCTATGGCTTGACTATATACACTGGTACATGTAGAGGAATTTATTCAGTTCAGGAAACAAGATATGGATATGTATTTCTTGGGAATCATAATAATGAGGAGTATGATGATTTGCCTATTGCGCAAAATGTGTACCATCCATCATCAAAGAGGTCTGATAAATATCTGTTGAGGCAAATCAGTCGCAAAGATAAAACCACTGCCACCACTTATCCTCATTTCACCTTTTACTGAAGCCCACGGTTGTTTCAGTGACACATTTTATTATATGGAATACATTTTACTGCCAATTATGAATATTGCTTAACTCCTAAATATGTGTCTGTTAACGCTGGGCAGATTAAAGCCTCCTGCTGTCTCTTAAGTGATCATTGATCGAATATTACTGTACCAGGCAGTGGTGTCACTGCTCTGAACCTCAGTTCTGGTAAAACCAATCAATACATCAAATTCACCCACTGATGGTTTTTTTTAACCTCTCAGCACAGATGTCTGCTGGTGTGACTCTGGTTCAGTCTGACTGTGACTGTTACCATGCTGACCCAAATTCACAGCCTACTTGGAACTGTGCCTGCTTACATTCTGCTGCTGTGTTTGTAGAAAGATTGAGTTTTTATCCTAGGACAGAGTGAAGATACAGGCACATCCTCAGTATTTGTCATTTTCACACATGAAGCTATCAGCAGTCTATGAGAGACTGAGACACCATCCCTGGAAAACATAATGTGATACTTTATTGATCCCTGCAAGGGAAGTACTCTCTTCCCTCTGACCTCTTGGCAGCAGGGTCAGACACCCCCGGAACTGGTGGAGATTCAGCATCTTGCTCAAGGGCACGTCAGAAGATACTTACTTACACAAGGGCTTGAACTTTCACAATATGATCGCACGATGATTTCCAAACTCGCCCTGCCAAGCTGCTGGAACGAAAGACCGTAACATTTGTCTGTTTTGTACCAGGCGTGGACACCAAGATCCTGAGGAACTGCGGGAAGCTGAGAGTGAAGACGACTCGATTGGAAAAAGTTTTTAACAAAGTTGTGTTAGGGGTGAGTGAGTAAAGGGCAGGCGGGATGAGAAGAAGGCGACTTGTGCAGTTGATACAGATTTTCATGTTTCTTTTCTGGACCTCTAGATTGTCCTGTCCATCCTGCTGACAGCTCTGCTCCTCGCGATTGGCAGCGGAGTGTTCAACAGCCGGGTCCTGAGCCAGTCTGAAGTTTTGTCTGCTCTGGTGGTAAATGGAGATCCTGTCTACACAGCGTTCCTCATCTTCTGGAGCTATATTATCCTGCTCAGTCCGGCCATGCCAATAGCCCTCTACATCACGTCAGTTCCATGTACAATACTTCAAATAGAAAGGTGAAAGTACGCCTTTGTTAAGTGTGAATGTGTTTTTAATGTGTGTGTTTCCACAGCTTTGAGTTGATCCACACAGTCCACAGTAAGTTTATTGGATGGGATATGGAGATGTATTGGCAGCAGGGGAACAGGCCAGCCCAGGCAAGGAACACCTCCCTGAATGAGGAGCTTGGACAAGTGGGATACCTGCTGAGCGACAAAACTGGGACACTCACCCAGAACCGTCTCCTCTTCAGACAATGCTGCATTGCTGGAGAAATATATGGTAATAAAACTGAAATAATACTTTTTCATCTTGTGAATCAGTTTTCTACAAGCAGTGCATTGTGCACATGCGGCATTAAGGTTGTGACCAAAGGCTCTGTGATAAATTTTTTAAAGAAGAAACATTTCCTTACCAATAGCTGCAGGTTTGCTAGAAATAAGTAAAACCAAGTAGAACTTTTGATCAACCTGAACTTCTTCTATAAGAGCTATTGATCTCCTTTTCCAGGATATAATTTACATCAAATTAAGAATTTAAGTGCTCCAGAATTACTGGACTCAAGTTAAAAATATTAGGGAAAAGGTGCTCGGAGAACCAATCCCATTTAATTTTGAAACCTTCTACCTAGGTCTACATCCAGACAACATCAAGGGCTCTTCCCAAAGATATATATTAAATGTTCTGCTAATATCAAGCAAAAAAGCACTCACTAGAAAATGGTTGTCAACACATGCCCCCACAGTAGAAAACTGGGTTGGTTTAATCCACAATATTTACATGATGGAGAAACTCACTTTTACTTTAAGGCTTGAACAACAGAAGTTTAAACATTATTGGAAATCTTGGACTACTTACGCATCTCCATTAAACTTATATCCAAAATATGGACACAGTGACCCTCTTCCCCTTGAGACTTTGCTAGTTTTTGTTTTGTTGTTAACTTTTGAGCTACTCAATTGTAAATAGTTTATTCTTGTCAATACAAGTCTTTCTGATCAAATAACATGCAAACAGCTGGGCTTAAACACCCAACCCTCCAGGTTTTCCCTTCTGTTATGAACTCTCTAATTTCTTTACGGTCCAAAGTACAATAAGGTTTTTTTTGTTGTGCTGTTGTGTGTTTTACTTATATCATGATCTTATTTTATTTTATTTTATTAATGTATTCTTTACTATTTATTCATTTTTCCCTACCAAAATTATACTTTAATTGATCAGTTTTCAGTATACTTGATGATACCCACAAACTTGGATATATGTCTACACAGAAACATATTTGGTTTGGACTTGTTTGCACTCTTCATTCTTTCATTTTGTGTCGGAAGTGGCATAGACATGCATGTAAATGTAAGTGCAATTTTCTTATTGTGTTACTATCCCTGACTTTTGATACAAAAGTTTTTTTTTCATTTATTTATCTATTTATTTTATTTTTCTTTTAAATTGCTTTCAGAAAAGTTTATATATTTATTTTTATTTTTTTTATTACTACCACATTTTATAACAATAGTCCAAAATAACGTCACACTAGTCTTACTGGTTTTCCTTATTTCTGAAAAATGAATGTAACTTTTTCTAGCTGCAAAACACATTTTAATTTTGCATTGAATAAAAACTTAAATGTAAAAAAAATTAAGAATTTAACATATCTTATCAACAATTTTTCATCTCAGCAGACGCATCAGGAATAAGTAGATATGTTACTTATTAAGTTGAGAGTAAATACATTTTTGACTTCTTTTATTATAAAGTAAAGGTTAGGAAAAATCTTTTTTTTTAATTTTGTTCCAATATGAATATAAAAATTACTTTACAATTTGAGACCTCTGAGTACACATACACAACAGATGCTTGTCCATTCACTGAATATTTCTCTACAAATTTAGCCACGGAAAACAAACTGTCATTTACTTTAGTCACATCAGCCTAGCTCTAGCTAACCTCATATCTGTTTATCTCTCTATTCGCCTTGTTTTTGTATCACACCTACATTTCAGTGCTTGTGAACATCATTTAGTGAAATGATTTTGCTCCTTTCACAGGTGATATATCTCTCAGGGCAGAGGATACAAAGGTATCATGTAACCGCTTTCAAATCTGCATCTTTGAGCTTTTGAGCTTTAATGTCTCTGCCTCAGTTTTCAGTGTGAATCTTCTGCCATCTGTGTGTGCATGTTTTTGTTTCATAAATCCTGTTGACATCAAATTTGAACTCTGATCACGTGTGAATAAGCAGTCACATGTACTCTGTGTACTTATTTTTTCTTTGCATGTCCAGCCCATGGATTTGAGCTGGAATCCGTATTCCTGCGGTGGTCTGTACATGTCGGCTCCTGACCTGGTGGAGAAGCTCAGAGGACAGCAGTGTGCGCACAGTAGACAGTTTCTTACAGCGCTGTCTTTGTGTCACACCGTCATGGCAGAGTGGAAAGAAGAAGGTTGTGCTTAAGTGTGTCAGTTTGTATTGTGGATCCGATCAATGGGATCTGTTCTCATCAGTGTGTTTTTGTATCGCACTGATCACCCTGAATGTGGTGCTTTAATTAAAGGTCAAATAACCTGTAGGTGTAATTTTAGACACATGTTTTCTTATACTAACTAAAGATGAATAAGCTTTGTAACATTTTGTGTCTTTTCCCCCCTGTATCACATGTCTGAATATAATATATGTAATATAACATCACATAAAAAGTTGCTGCTGACACAGTGCACATTTTAGGAAAGCAACTTGTTATCCTCACCCTTTTGTGCTGACTGCATTCTTCCAGAGGCTCCGGTTTACCAGGCTGCATCCCCAGACGAGGAGGCTCTTGTTGGTGCCGCCAGAGAGCTGGGCTGGGTCTTTCTCTGCAGGACAAGAGATCTGATTGTTGTCTCAGAGCTGGGTGTCAGACGCCAGTATCAGTTGCTGGCACTGCTGGATTTTACCAGTAAGAGGAGACGCATGTCTGTACTGGGTGAGCACAGCCCCACGAAACACTCACAACATTTTGCCTATGTTTCGATCTCTTGTAACAGATTCACTCATGACAAGTTGTACCAAGTGAACTTTTGGATTTTTTCTTTCAGTGCGGGAGCCAGAGGGTGGGTTAAAGCTCTACTGTAAAGGGGCTGACATTGTCATCTTGGAGAGATTGCGGAAGGATTGTCCATATCAGGAAAGATGCGAAAGAGCTTTAGAGGTGAATGGTTGCTCTACTGAACAATCAATGTGTTGTTACTGAGCCTGCTATTACTCTCTCTTGTTGTTGGTATATTTTGGATTCCCATTTGAGAATCATCTGATACTTCAGAAATCCAGACACAAGTGCTTCTGCCAATAAACTAATCGTACTAACATGCCAGAAGAAACAATGCAAACAGTGACACCAAGAAAATGTATTTCTCTTTATGTTCACAAGGAGTGGCACCCTACAGAAAATGAAGCAGAAATGTTAAATCTGTTGTTTACCAAGCCTCCTCTTGAGGCTGGCTGCAGAAACGCAGGCAACCACATACACACTAAGCCAAAAAGATGATCTTTAAAAGACATGTTTTAACAGTTTCATCTAAAAAAAAACTTTTGGTAAGAAGATCTTACAGTACACTCTGTACAGGGGGGAATTTATCATAACATCTTCTTTTTTGAAGTTATTGAATATGAACTTTCATATTTTGCCGATTTAAGGCCAGAGCTGACTCAACTAATGGGCAGTAAATATCTGTGAGTAGTCAAAAAGCCACCTCTACACCTCATCCAAACTCAAACAAAGCTAGACGTAGTTGAGTTCGGTACTGAGCTACGATTGGCTTCAAAAACTCAATATCAGAAACAAATGGCTGATGTCACAAGACTTAAACAGTCTGTGTTTCACTGCTAACTTTTAAGGTAACACAAAAAGTTGGGTGTACTGGGAATGTGACTGTGACAGTTTTAAACTTAGGGAATCAAAGAGAAAGCACGACCTCTGCAGGGCATTTCACCTTCAGATTCTGTCTGAAACCATCACAATGTTTCCTGGACTGGTGCTCCTGCCAAATACAGATGTTTTTGTTATTATTATTATTATTATTATAACTATCATTATTATTATTATTATTATTATTGTTATTTCCTTTATTTAACCAGCTAAAAGCTTCATTGAGATTTGAAATCTCTTTTTCAAGAGGGACCTGGCATGACAGCAGCAGACAGTGACACAATAAGAATAACAAATACATTCAGACATCAGCACATGGAAACCAAGCCGTTCTGGAAACACCAATTCAAAACAAACTGAGAAGCGGTCAAGAATTAAAACAGTCACATTATCCAAGGCTAGCTCTCTCCCGGTCCCTTAAGAAAGTCTTAAATTCACCAACAGTGACCAGTTCTGTTAGTCTAACATCCATCGAGGAAGTTTTCCATGCAGAGCAGGCAGCATATTTAAAGGCTGTCTTACCCAGTTCTGTTCTGATTCGAGGAACAAACTGTTTTATAAGATCTTGGGAGCGCGGTCTGTGATGGTTCCTAGACCTGATCAAATATGCGGTCAAATAAGATAGAAGCAGCCCAAGAACAGATTTTTAGATGAAGAGTAGCAAGTGAGAGTGTTTACGGACAGACAGGGAGGGCCGGTTTGCAGCAGCATACAGCAGACAGTGATGAACACCATATCCACAGCCAGTAATAAAACGTAGAGCACAATGATACACTGAATCCATTTTTTTCAAGTATTTTTCAGATGCATTCATAAATAACAAATCACCATAGTCAAACAACAGTAAGAAGGTTGTGGAGATTAAATAGTCTCTGACCTGATGTGAAAAACAGGACTTATTTCTAAAGAAGAATCCCAATTTAAGTTTACACTTAGATATAAGACTGTCAATGTGAGCATGAAATGACAGGTTATTATCAATGGTGATACCCAAATACTTGTATGAGGTCACAATTTCGATTTCTGACCCTTGAGCTGTGGTGATTTTGGGAAGGTTGGCAGGTAATGCTTTGCCACCAGAAAAGACCAACAATTTAGATTTACCTGCATTTAACACGATTTTCAAGTCAGTTAAACATGACTGAAACCTTTTAAAAGCAGACTGTAGAAAGTCAAAGGTTTGCGTCAGGGAACGAGATGCACAAAAGAGAATTGTGTCATCAGCATACAAGTGATATTAACAAATTGATATATCCTGACACAGATCATTAGCATCGATGGTGAACAATACCGGGCCTAATGTTGAGCCTTGGGGAATACCCTTTAAGACAGGAAGAACTGAAGAACTGAGCCCAGCAGTGTGCACAAATATTGCTCCCACATTGGATTAAAAGTAGAGAGGTGTCTTTGGTTAACAGGGTTTCTTAACAAAGAAGATCAGACAGCAGTCCTTCTATCAATTGTTGAGATATTTTTGTTGGATAAAATTGGTGAACTCATGAACCGACACCTCGTTATTATCACCCCATACTCACTTAACAAAAAATTGATGGCTTCAAATGCAGGTTTATCTAATCACCCAAACTTTTGCACACTGAATCAAGCAAAGTTCTGGGTATTCATAAACTAATTCTTCATCAACAATCAACAGACTTTGTAAGAGTAGATAACCTGCTTGAACCATCCGCCTATTCATGACTTACACATGACCCAAGTCAGGAAACTAGTAGGAACTTTAGTCCTGACCCGTCATCACATAGACCCAACTTATTCAAACTTTGCTCCTCTGGTAGGCGCTACAGAAAAGTATTTGTCCAAACAACCCGACACAATAGTTTATTCCCTGCAGGCCACCACTCTTATGAACAGTTAACACTAGTTATACAGAGGCAGTCACCCTGTAACACCAAGACATACACTTGTTTTCATATAGATTTTTTTTCCACTCTAAGATGCACTTGTCAACTTACATACATTCAGCAGTGAAACATCAAGGTCACATCCTCTGGTATTCATGTACTTGTCCCATAAAGCTAGATGAGATACCTGTCATATCTCAGGTGTTTATCTTGTGTATGTCTTTGTCAAATTGTAAACCATCACTCAGTTAAAACATGTACAGCCTGTCAAATAGTGTGTTAACTTTTCTTCTGCTAGTTGTTTGCCCAGGCCTGTCTGAGGACCTTGTGTGTTGCAGTTCGATCTGTCCCTGAGGCATTATGGGAGCAGTGGAGTAAAACCCTGGCTGAGTCTGCTACCATGACAACCTGTGACTGTGATGCATTGCTGGAAAAGCTATATGATCAGATGGAGAGAGAGCTGCAGGTAGGATCCTGCTAAATGTGGTTTAGAAATGAACGCTGTCCTCCTTTTGGTACGGCGGATCATTTTCACAATGTGCAGAGCTACAGAACCTGAGCTTTTAACAGCATTTGGTAAATTCTGTGATTTTCACGCTCATGTTCTCACGCAAACATCTCTGATGTTCTTGCCTGTCATTATGATATAGTCTTGTTACTACTCATAAAATACTGGTATTATTTTTAAAAAAATTAAACTTTTTTTGTAGCTTCTTGGGGTGACAGCAATAGAGGACCGGCTCCAGGACGGTGTTCCTGAAACAATAGCTCTGTTACAACAGGGAGGGATTAAAGTATGGGTGCTGACTGGAGACAAAAAAGGTATTATAATACACAGGTGGTACATCTTTTGTATATTTTGCTGTAGTTTCAGGTTTCGCTGTGATACTAAATGTTCTCCACTCTCTCTTTATTTCCCACCTCCTCCTCCTCCTCCCCCTGTCCTCCTCATAGAGACTGCAGTTAACATTGGATACTCTTGCAAACTCCTGGATCCTGATACCAGATTACTGGAATGGCAAGAGCTGAGGTTAGCAATGACAGAAATACACAAAGATATGCACTCGCATGAGCTCAAACCGTCTCATTGATCTTTGTGTGTTTGTCCCTGTAGACAGATACTTCAGTCCCCAGACCCCGGGGTCAGTTTCTTTAAGGCCAGACAGACAGAGCTGTGGGCTGTAGACGACACGCAGACGACAGGAGGGAAGACTGCTGTGGTCCTCACCGGACCTGAGCTGGTAAACATCGGGCATACAGGAAATAAGTCACTGTTATAGATTTAAATGGCTGAGTGGCTGATATTGTTCAGCTTCCTAATGATCCTGTAACATGATCCACCGTGTTGTTTATGTTTAGTTTGGGATAGAGCCGTGGAAATGAAAGTTTTGACAACTGTTCAAGTTGTAATTGTGTTTTCACACAGTTAGTTACATTTTGAATGTAGAAAGTTTTTTTGTTTAGTTATTAAGTTTTATGGTCATTTGATTATAAAAGATACAATTCTAGAGCCACATTTGCAGCTATTTGTTAATTTCGTGCACGGTTTTTTGATATGAAGAAAGATATGAAAGATATGAAAAAAGTTTCATATCTTTGGCTTTTCCTCTCTTTGTCCAACAACTAGCTGCTTATCTTATATGTTTGATGCTGAGCAGGTGGTGAATGGTGTTTTTTTTCAGAGTTTTTAGCTTATGCACAGCTGTCAGCTGTATGTGAATCAACAATAATAATAACAGCTGAGTAACTAAACCATCAAAACAAAGAAGAAAGGTGAGACACTGTTTGAGAGGAGCTGCAGTCTTTGGGGATTCATTCATTGGGTTTGTTTTTATAACTGCTCCACTTCACATTACACATCTGAACTAAAGCTAGAGTTAAAAAACAACAGCACAAGAGCCTTGAGAGAACTATCAGGACCATAAATGCCTTAAAACAAACTTTTCCCTGTTGAAGCTTTCAGCCCAGTATAATAAAGGTAAAGATTTATTTCATTTTTATGAGTCTCTGAGCTGTTTGATGGTGTCATTCTGCAGGCAGAGTTTGACCAGAGACCAGACTGGGGGACCACATTTATGAGGCTAGCTGAACAGTGTCAATCGGTGTTATGTTGTCGTGTAACACCTGGACAGAAAGCGGACATTGTCACATTGGTCAGGAAACACACCAGCTCGATCACCATGTCCATTGGGGACGGCGCCAACGATGTTAACATGATCAAGAGTAAGTTAGAAGTTTAATAAATGCTTTTTTAAATGTAGTCCTGAACTGTAAAAACCAATTTCTTTACTCTGTGAAGTAAACTGTTGTGTGTTTTGTTTCTTTTCTTGTCTTACTGCTTCCTTCGCTAACAACAGCGGCCCATGTTGGTGTGGGAATAGAGGGAGTGGAGGGAGGCCAGGCAGTGCAGAACGCAGACTTTGCTTTATCCCAGTTCAGATTCCTTCAAAGGCTGCTGCTGGTCCATGGCCGCTGGTCCTACAGGCGCATCGCCTCCTTCTTGCGATACTTCCTATTCAAGACTTGTAGCTTCGCTCTGGTGCACGTATGGTTTGGTTGCTTCAATGGCTTCAGTGCTCAGGTTAGACACGCGTAGGTCAGATCAGGTGACATATGAAGTTCAAACAACATAAGTAACCCTGACATGGAGTAAACAATCTTAATTTCTTCTGTTTATTTTTATTACGCAGAATTTGTACGAGACATGGTTCATCGCTTTTTACACTGTCTTCTACACAGCAACCCCAGTCCTGTGCGTGGCCTTCTTTGAACAGGTGGGACTGCTGAGGAACAGTCACTTTGTGTTGATCTTAGTGTCATTTATCACTTGCATTACATCTGTTCAGTGGAAATAAAAACAAAGGCTCTCATTTGTCTGACACGGATCCTTTAAAAGAGCTGAATAGAAAAACTCAGAAGACTCTTTGATATTGAAAAAAATGCAAAATTTGTATTTTTTTAATTTTCTAACATTTGTACTCACAAAACATTTACATTCTGTGCCTCTTCCTGTCTTGTTTTGTTACAGGATGTGAGTGCAGAAAGCAGCCTAAAATGGCCAGAGCTCTACAAGTCTGGGCAGAGACAGGAGCTCTCCAGCCCTCTCAAACTCTTCCTATCGCTCCTGTACGCTGTGTACGCATCGCTTGTCCTCTTCTTTATCCCGTTTGGAGTCTTCTATAACACAGCCTTCGACTTTCAGACGATGGCTGTTACTGTGGCCATGGCAGCTATGTTTACAGCGAACATCGAGGTCAGGATTACACCGCTCACACTGGAATGGAAAATAATGTTTAAAAGAATACAAAGGAGGCGTCACTTCTGTAAATTCCAAATATAGAAAAACACAATTTTTAGATGTACTTACACACGCCAAAATGTTTTCTGATATCGGTAATTGATGAGCACATTTTTAATTTTTTTTTATTTTCAGAACTAAGAGACTGAAGGGGCTTCTCAGTTCTTACATAGAAATATCAAGCGTTATCTTCACTTTTATGAAAAAAATCATCTGGTTAAATTTTACCTTTTATCTTATTTCTTGTAACCATTTATCTTCCACCTCACAGATGGCTACTGTACGCCCAGATTAACTTCTCTTTACCCTGTCTCTGTGTGTCCCTCAGATTGTGCTGCTGACCAGATACTGGACGAAGTTAAATGTAACAGCCGTCTGTGTCTCTGTTGTACTTTTCTTCATCTGCACGAAAATCACCCACAGCAGCCGCCTCTTTGAGCAGTCACCCCGTGACTATTACTTTCTCGGTACACTTCTACTCGTCTTATCTTCTCTCTTTTCCTCAGCTCTGTCACTTGATTGATGTTGATCCAGGCTTTGACCTTTTTACGGCCATTTCTGCAAGAACTGCTGGGTTAGATTTAAGTTAAAACAAAGGGTTTCGGGTGCTGACAAAACAGAGAAATAATCAATTTCTACAACTCTTTGTTCTTGATAGTCATCATCCCTGTGAACAGGTTGGATTTCTATACTTTTGTGTTTTCAGGTGCGGCTGATAAGGCCTTCACTGATCCAGTCGTATGGCTCACAGCTCTGCTCACTGCCTGGACAGCTGTTCTGCCCTCAGTGACCGCACTGGCCCTCAATGTTATCCTGACTGTCCATGACAAACACAAGGTGAGACATTCAAAAGAGAGAAAAAAAATAAATTTAGTATTGGTAAACTGAAAGATGTTAATGTATTTAAGTTATTTAAAAAAAATAAAGGTTTAAAAAGGGCATGGTTGAGCCATCAAAGAATACAGAGCCTCTGATCCTTTATATCAAGCTCAGCCTTTAATTTAACTCTGGAAGATTTTTACTTTGCTGTAAAATGTGTTCGAACAGCCATCCTCTTCCTCACTCAGGTGTTTTCTAGAAAGTTTCACCAGAAACCTAAAATTGTTGTTATTTGTCTCTGTTATTTCTCTAGTTGTGTGCTTCCCATCTGGCTCTGAAAGCTAAATGTTGCAGGCTGCTTTATACTAATTAAAAGTCAATATAAGGATCAGGAAGAAATGCACATTTACTCAGCACTCATAACTTGTTCTGGCTGAGCTGTCAGAAAGTTGACGTCCAGACCTTTTTTTAAAAAATCAAAAAATATTCCAGGTCCATCAGGCTCGATCATTTCTGTTAAAAGCACAATAAAGCATATTTAGTGGTTTACTAACTCTTACCTGGCTGTGCTGCAGGTCCACAGTGTCTCAGAGCAGCCAGTGCAGCTGAGGTCAAAGTTGAGAAGAGAAGCATCTCTGCGCCGTTCTTCCTACGCCCTCTCTCAGGGGGCAGGGCCCGGACGCCTCATCACCTCAGGGACCTGCATCCGCAGCACAGTGCCAACAGTGGATGAGAAGGTGGCTGCAAATGAAAACCCCACCCACTCTCACAGCCAAATTCACATGACGGACAATCTGTAATAACTCATGAACACTTTCTGATAGACTTCAGGCTCCGACATGTGAGGATATAGATTGTTACCGCGGTGTAGAATTGATTACAAGATGCATCCTATGACCGCACTTCAAACATGTTCAATGTAGTGTCTGCACTCATCTTCACATTTTGCATGATAAATCTTTTTCATGGTCTGTATATAGACAGTTTACCTCTGCAGGCATATCTCTGATCTTTGTTGTTTCACACTGTTGTGGTAAAAAATCAAATTTCCATCTCCTACGGTCACAGGGGATTTCCTTTGAAGATCAAACCAAACACAATAAACTGACAGCAACGCTTTGTTTTACAATTGTTTTATTTGTTAATTTATTTCAAAACACGCAATTTTACCCATATTATCCTTTTAAGTTTTTATTTTTCTGTAACAGTTATTACTCAGATTTTTTTCCTTCTCAAAAGTCTCAACTAGAGTGAAACTAAAAGTCCTCCACAGGCTCTCCGGCTTCTGCAGTGGGAGGAGGGAAAAGAGGCTTTCTGACCAGACGTTGTGAGTGGGTTTATCCCTTGATGTGTGTTTATGTATGTGAGTTTACACCAGAGTGTGTGCACGTGTGTGTGTGTCTAAGTGCAATTGGTGGAATGTCCACATGGCCGGTAAATCACAGGACCCGTAGAGCAGCCCAGAGAGCTGAACATTGTCTTCCAGGTTTGGTAGCCAGATTGTCATACCTCTGATTTCATCTTTGGTTTTCAGCAAACACTCTCAAAAGGCAGACTCACCCTCTCCAGCATGTGCCTGTGTCTGTTTGTGTGTGTGTCTGTCTGTCCGAGTGCAATATAAGCCACCATCTCCAGACGACTTTGTAAACTTAAGTTAGTACAATGTAGGTGTCTTTGCATTGATTGTGGCCCTTCCTTGGCGCTGGGGGACAAAGACAGTCCAACATTGTAGAGCAATGGAGCCATGAGCGGGGAGGACTGGCTTGCAAACATCGTCATGGACTCCATTTTGATGTCAATGGCAGTTTGGGGCATTCATGTAAAGCTTGTATGACATCAGTCTGGTGAAACATGGGGTGCTGTAGTGCTCTTTGCTCCCTCAGTCACTCCCTACCGTACACAGAGTGACTGGGGGGCTCCTCCGCCCGCTTTGGGCTCAAGGTGGTGGTGAGGGGTAAGGGAACAGGGTCAAACCATGAGTGGAGATGTCTGAATGTTGAGGGGGCAGGAGGGGGGATAAAAGGGGGAGGTTAAGAGTTGTACACTCTGACCCAGCAGCAACGATTAAGATTGGGGGGGTCAGGTGTTTGCATAGTTCTGTGTGCAAAAGCCACCAACCGGAGCCATTTTTTATTCCTCGCGGCTGGTTACATCATCATTAGATTAGCAGGAAATTGTGGTGAGTGATGGGAAATATGATCTCTGCACCACAGGTCGCATTTTCTACTCCTGCAGTGCACTACATTGTGGCAGTGGGAGTACGAGAGGGTGAAAAGAGACGGGTGGGATGAGGGGTAGATGAATTGAACATGTCACAATGAGTTTGGAGTGTGTGTTACTGAGTTACATGGAGAGTGATTTGCCTGCGATGGGTTGGTAGATGGATTGTAGCGGGGTAGCTGGGCAGTCGTTTGGCGGCCTGGCACTACAGCTCAGCATTATTCAGAGAGCCTCTTTTCCCTTGATTTTGTTCCTCCATCCTCCCCTTTCTCCTCCCCACTGGCCTGCCCTCTCTCTACCTTTTTTCTTGTTTTGAAACTGATTGTCTTCTACCATCACAAAGACACTTGGTTCTGATTGATTAACAGGTAACAGAAGAGGGAGAGCACAGTGTGACTGGGGGTGTCTACATCAGTCCCACTGACAACCTTCGATCCCACGCTGAAATGTCACACACATTTGCTGTTTGACAGTAAAAGCTGACGACATTTCTGCTTGGGTTTCTCAGTTGCTGCGTGGTACTGTGGTTTGTTGGTCGGTCAGTCAGTAAGAAATGGTTTCTAATTTTCGCATGACAAATATTGCAACCCATAGTAAAGGAACAAAAAGGAAACACTTTGTCTTCCACATAGGTACAAATGAACACATACACACGGATAGAAGAAAAGCATGTAGACAAACATACAGGTATATTCAAGGCCACTCGCGCCTGTGTGTGTCCCTCTGATTAACTCCAAGTAAACAGCCCGTCTTTGGAAAAGCAAGACACACATTTCAGGACCCGAGTGAGGACCACAAGCTGAGGAATGAAGATTGAATGCTATTGATTGGGAGGAGAGGAGTTTGACCTCCCCCAGAACACACTGCCCCCTACTGTCTGGATTTATATACATCAAAGAAACATGGGGAAGGGGGAAGGGTTGCAACAACACATGCACACAACCAGTGAATCCAACAGTGACGGAAATTCTAAAAACAAGGACCCATCCAACGCCTAAAACCCAAATCCTCCCACCCCTTTTTATTTTTTGATAACCAAAATATCCCCCTCCCCTTCTCCACCCATTCCCAAGTGTTTCCATTCTCCTCCTCTCCCCACAAAATCACAGGTCATTCCTGTTGGTTTCTATACAGTTATACAATATCCATGCACAAAAAAAAAGCGCACCTTCTTTTCAATAGGAGGTGCTGGTCTTTAGTATTCTAAGAACATCAGGAGCACTTGAACACACCCAGGAACCTTCAAAAGTAACTGTGAAATTGTTTTTTTTTTTTAGAGAAAAGACAACTTAAAGGCAGAAGAAAGCTAACAATGAATAAAAGGTTTTCCTCCTTTGGTATAACATCAAATTTTTGGTTTAGAATACAGCCCAAATCATATTTTCGTTTCTTTTTTTTTTCTTGTTTTTCCTCAAAGTGAACCCGCCTCGGAGAGAGCTTTGAACTAAACATCTGAGGTGAGTAGCTCCTGCCTCTCTGTCTCTTTACTCTAGCCTTCTCTTCTGTCTCTTCTTTTCTCATGTAACCCTCCACAGAAACATTCACAATGTCTTTTCCTTTATGAAAACAGTAAGTACATGCCGTAGCAAAAACAAACAAGAGAAACGTACGAGAAAAATGAGCAAACAAATAAAAGGAATTTAACAGTATAAAGCTTCAAGTCACAAGTTCCAAAACTAACTATCATAGTATCATAGTTTCATAATCATTGTTATCATTAGCAGTATTATTTTCAGTTTAAATTACATAAAGTTTACATGAAAGGTTTTTGAGGTATTTCAGAATTAATTGTCAACACACGCCTACCGAGTCTTAGCACTAGCCAGGGGGAGAGGTTGACTGGACAGACAAGGTGGAGGGAGGAGAGAAATTGTGTCTATAAGCTGTCAGTGAGTCTTCCACACTTTTCCAGTGCAGCCTCTGTGCTTGCACGCAGTGGAGATTAAAAAATAATAATAAGAGAGAGACATTTAGTATTAAGATTTACATTAACAGCCCTCAAAGCGCTGAGAGCCTTGGCCTCTTTACCCCCCTCTTTCTCTGTTTCACAAAAATATCTCTGTTGCGAGAGAGGTGAAGTGGCTGAGAGTCTGAGCGCACTGGGCGAAGAGAGAGAAAAAAGGATAAGCACAAAAAGCTGTGAGCTACTAGAAGATCAACGATACAGTAACAAAGACTGACAGATTAAGGAGTAACATATAATTTTGTTTCAAATAAATAGTGTATAGAAAATGTTTTATAGACTTTCTACATGATAAAGTGCTTGTATTCTAGTGTATCAAGATGGAAAGTCAATATGGGAGAAAATGCTGACACAGCCCCCACTCTGTGTCCCTCTCTTTGGCCCCCCTTTCTGTCCATCCAATTATGGTTGCATTGTCTGGATGTGAGTGCATGTATGTAAACGGGCGTGCAGCAGTATGCATGCACCCGCACTGCTGTGTGTGTTAGTGTGTGTGTGTATGTGTGTGTCCAGTGCAGTCCCACCCGTGGTTGAAGGGAAAAGGCACTCAACTCTGTCTGCAAGGTAGCCACCTCCTCCAATGTGGCACGATGCAGTCTGACTGCGCTGTTAGTACAAACGTGTGTGTGTAATATTGTCAGTGTGTGTGTGTGTAATGTTTTTGGGCAAAGGGGGGGGGGGGCTTTTTTTGTCTTTTTATTTATTTTTACTTTTCCTTTTTTTGGTTTGTGTGTCCCCCTAGGCAGTTTGGGACCGGTAGGCTGCAGTATCTTTGGTATTAGTGGCGGTTTCACAAACCACTCAGCTTAGTGAGGTAGCCACACTGGTTCTCACTACAAACAAATGTCATTTTGTCAGCCTAATACCTAGCGCTGATTCTAGCTATTCACCTTTGCTCACTGAACTGTATACCACAAATCAATTTTAAGCTCATCATCCTTTGGCGACGTTAACCCACTGCTTACAGCAATGTGAAGTTAGTCAGTACCTCTCAGTCGACTCCTCTACAATGACCACCGCGTATCTAATCTGCACTGCTAATCTGACTACATTGTTGGAAATGCTACAGTTGCATTTTTAAGACCGTACAGATAATTATTGAGTCCCAAGCTTTAACCCCACCCACCCTCCAACAAAACACACTGAATCAGCCTGGACGTCTGGAAGTCGTGTTTTGTCCCCCTCCGTTTTACCCCGTTTCTTTGGGGCTGGGTTTAAAGGGGGCTGAGAGTACTACAGTTCTGACATGAGATGCCAAAAAGAGAGAGCGTCCATCCATCGTTTCTTCTTCTCTTCAGCAGCTCCCTGTTTTTCTTTTTTTCCTCTCTTGCACATGGTAAATGTCTCATCTGAGTCTTTATTCACATAGAATGCAAAAAAAAGAAAGAAAAAATACATCCTTCATTGGCCTCGGTCCTTGCATCCCTCTTTTTTTTCTTTTAAAAAGTCCTTCCTTTTTTGTTTTTGATTTATCAACAAGGTGCCTTACTTATGCACAACAGAGCACAATAGTAACAAGAAATAGAAACTTTGTGTCTATGGTACTAATTAAATACCCGCATTAATATAGAGAGGAAGAGAGAAAGAGAGAGGAGGGGGCAATGGGGGTAAGAGGGACAGAGGAGGTAGAGAACCAAAGATAGAATGACAGATTTTTTCTTCTGCTTCAGAATGTGTCCATTATGTGAAGAGACATTTTCCTTGTATTTATAACACATACTGGGAGTGTGAGTGTGTGTGTGTGTGTCTCTCTCTCTGTGTTGTATCTTTGTCATTTGAGGTTTGGTTATCGTATGCCTTAAAATCTGATTCTTTTTCATTTTTTACTACAAAAGTATACTTTCATTCGGTTAAAAGCTGATTGTTGGTAGCTATGGCACACACCGCCCGTCATCAGTGGGGCGCACTGTATCTGTGTGTGAACCCTAGTACCATATTCTTGATTCGCATTAAGGCAGTAAGCATTGGCACTAATCATTGTAGCATTTTGACAGCTGAGTGTAGTGGTTAGCTTTGGGTTAGCTACTGATAACCCTTGTGTGGAAATAACCAGGAGATTTGGTTTGAATAACATCTGCTGAGAATCCTTTTTTGCAAACAGATGAGATGGAAGGATGAAGAAAGAAAGACAGAATACGAAGCCTCCCGGGACAATGTAAATCAAACCTCCACTGCACCTCGAATGTGTCCATGTCAGCACTGGTACCTTCTCCTCTGCACTATCCCCTCTCTCTGAGTATTCTCGGTACTTGTGTTTTGTGGATTCTTTAAGATTTGGATTGGCTTAATAAATCCCTGCCTTTGCTAAATCCCTGCGTTTTCAGCGCTGACTTTGACCATCCCCCCCTCCCCCAGCTTCACCAGTGCTGGTTGGATGAGGAACAACAATAGGATAATGGTTAGCTATTGATCTGCCTTCAAAGAGCTGCGAGGGCCCGAATGTGTTGTGCCATGACTTCTCCTCAGCATCTAGTGGCTCTCCCCTCCAAGCCCCCATTTCTCCACCGGGTTCAGGTCTCTGCTCTCACCAGCAGGGGGCACTGTTGCTCTGCCAGGGGAGGGAGAGGTGTGCTGCTGCTTCTGCTGCTGTTATGAGGCCTTTGTGTCCCCATCTCCAGTGGGTTCCATGTGCTCCTCTTACATTCTGCTTTTCATATGCAGCTGTAATGTAGTTGGCTGGGTGCCCGATCGTGTTGTTGTCGCTTGGTTCTCAGTTATTGATCAGAGGAAGAGCTCCCAGCAGAACAAAGAGCATGTCCAGACATCTCGCCCTGCCTCTCCTGTTGGTCAGAGAAACACAGACTCTTGGCTCCTTGGAGTAACAATGACACGTCTCCCTGCAGGCCTCCAACATCTGTGCAAAAAATATAGACCTGGGCCTGGAAGACCTGAGTATCTACTGCCAAGCGTCTTGAGTTTCACCTTCAGGAGGGGTCAAGGCCTCGCTCTCTCTCTGTCTGCATCGATTCATTTTTCAATTCATTAGTTTGCCGTATGATCAGGCTGAGCTGCTCTCTGAAATGGCTGGCCATCAGGGAATACCTTTGGCCGAGGAATGAAGGAGACTACAGGAGAGGGGGGGAGGTAGAGGCGGAGAATAAGGAAGCCTTGTTTATTTTTTCAGAGGCTGCGTTTGTTTTCTTTATGGCGGCCTTGTGTGTGTGTGGGTGTGTATGTGTGTGTGTGTGCAGGATGGGGCTCGGATAATAAGGCTATGTGCTGTTCTGTTGTCAGATTTATTGCCGTTCTTTTCGCCCTTGTTGCTTCCGTGTGCCGGCGTGCAGAGAGGATGAGAGAAGGAGACGAGAGAGGCAGACACAAAGGAGGTGAGTTGGGAGAAGAAGCAGAACCAGTGGCTACTTTGGTAGTGGATGAGACCGGTGCATGTCTGGTACCTTCCAACAAAACATCAAATCTTTGGTGTCTCTTTACTTTCTCAGATGCCATAAGAGTGATTTTCTTTCAAAGAAGACAGAATTAATGATTGTCCTTGTGTGAGTGATGCAGAGTGAACCTGACTTCACATTTCACCTTTTAGATTACGCCTGTTTCAGGTGAGAGCTTGAAATTCTGACTGACAAAAAAGATGATTGCATGGCACAAAGGATTTTTCAGGCAGAGGACGCATTCAGACAGTCCAGGACCAGGTAGGGCTGTTAGAGACAGGTGCCTGTTGTTCCAACCTGGCCCCTGACCCTCTGAAGGTCCCCTCCTTCTCTCAGGCCTTGGAGAAGGTGGTGGCGGATGTGCCTGGCTGCCCGGGGCTGGCACCGTGGTCGTCATGCCAGCGGTCCACGCAGCGGCGGCGTGCGTTCATGAAGAAGTTGCTGACGGTGCTAAGCTCCAGGCCAAGCTGCTGGGAGATGGTGATCTGCATTTCCTTGGATGGACGCTTGTTCTCCTTGAAGATGGCGATGAGTGTGCGGCGCTGCAGGTCGGTGAAGACCAGACGCTGTTTCTTGGGCGCTGTGTTGCGGTCCTTGTGTTGCTCCTGTTCTTTGCGCTTGCAGGCTTGGTGTGGATGGCAGCGGTGGGAGGGATGGGGATGAGAGTGGGAGGCAAAGAGGGGAAAAAGAACACAAAGCCAGGTAAATATACGAAAGTGCTTTTTTTCACGGTTAAATAACAAAGACAGAAGGTGGAGGGAATTAAAGTTCTTAAATTATCATTAGCCAATACTTAAACACATAAAACAAGTTTATACAGCAGCAGAGATTCTACAGCTCCATCTCTATCGCCATATTAAAGTTGATTTAAAGCTAATCCATGCCTCCTGCCCAGTGGGAATATTCCTTCCATCCTGCAGAGTGCAGACAGGGAGCCAGCCTGCGGTGAGAGAAAGATGGGGTGAGGAGGGAGGGGTGGGACTGGCTGTTGCCTGCTAGCTGGAGACACTGCTGTTTGATTCAATATTAATGCAGTTTGAGTCGCAATGGGGGACTGAGTGACTGTTGCACAAAAGTAAGCATTTTGTGTGAGTGTGTGTGTGTGTGTGGAAATGAGAGATAGAGGAGGGGCCGACACTGAGAAAGAAAAGGTTGGAGAAACAAGAACAGAAAAGGTGGAGAAGTGTGTGTGTGTGTGTGTGTGTGTGTGTGTGTGTGAAAGAGGGAGAGAGCCAAAGCGAGGAGACGAGGAGAAGGGGAGGGAGGGGCGGCAAGTGCAGGAGAAAGAGATATTGACCGACTTTGCTGTAGGAATTGGGGGGTTCTCTGTAGGGACTGAGGTCAGAATCCCCCCCAGCAGGTCTACAGTCTGCTACTTCAAACGGAGCCCACTGGAGCCCACTCTATTGAGCTCTGAGAGGGTATTTATAACCCACTCAACCCACCCACCCCCTCCCCAAACACAAACACTCAAGAGGTGCATGCACTGGCTGCTACATGCACCTTCCCATACGCGGAGTAATTTTCAAAAGAAAACACACCGAGCACACTCTTTTAGGTTGGGGAGGGGGTCTGAGGTTGGAGAGGGGTTGTAGCCAGTGAACACAGAAATTAATAGTTAATAGAGTGTTGTATTGTGGGTAAGTGTGCTGTAAGTCAAAGTATTTGTGGGAGATGAGTGGAAAGCCGCAGACAGGTTTGGTGTAAGAGGCTTGAACGTTGTCCACAGATAACGTGAACTGTGTGAGTGTAGAAGTTGTGTGTGGAAGGTTAAGACTCCACCTCTGCAGCCACACGTTCCCCTGCTGACTGAGGATCGAATCCTGCCAGAACGGACTGTGTGTCCCTCTCAGCCTCCCTACTGTCTCCACAGAACGAGAGCAAATTGGACAGAGAGAAAAGGAGAGATGCCATCCCTGTGGGGTCTCAACCTGCTGCCGTTGGTATTGTCTGATACTTTCATACTCGCCTTCAATAATGTCTCACTCCCACGCTGTGTGTGTGCGTGCATGAGTGTATGAGTGTGTGTGTGTGTGTGTGTGTGTGTGAGGATCTTGATGCATTTAAGAACAGATTTTCTTTCTCTCGTGTTCTGTTTGTGTGTGTGTGTGTGTGTGTGTGTGTGTGTGTGTGTGTGTGTGTGTGTGTGTGTGTGTGTGTGTGTGTGTGTGTGTGTGTGTTCAGGGGGAAGGTTGTGATTATGCTGAAGTGGCTGGAGCCAAGCAGTGGCGCTGTGTGTCTAATTACAGTGGAACAGAGCCCATTGATCAGCCATTGCAGTCAAATCTGTTTACTACAGATGTCTAACCTGCACACAGGCCCATCCATCATATTCATATTTCACATCAACACTGCAGCTCTCTCCCTCTTTCTCTCCCTATCTATATAAACATATCACACAAACACACACGCACTAGTATGCTACACACAAATTTGTCTAAATGAAAGCTTGTATGTACAGTATGTATATCATCATATGAACTGCTTTGATTTATTACAGTTAAAAGTAGTCGTATCCACGAGGCGAAGGCAGAGGATGATTAATTCTTTCTATAATTTGGATTTTAGCCAAAATGATTCACATTCTTAAAAGGTTAAATGCTACACAAGGAGCATGACAGACCAATAAAGCTTAAACAATATAATCTCTGACTTACATGATTTATACATTCACTGGTAGTATACTTTTTGCATCTGTTAATGACATTTTTTGAGCTTGCGGAGTTGCTCTTGTTATACTCTGAGTGAGACTAACGATGAAAATTTGACAAAAAAAAAAGTTTGGAGGTCATTAATTTGTGTAGTGACGTGTTTGAAATAGTATGATCATCTTTAGTTTACTTCAAGAAGTTTATCATGCTGATCTCAATCTGTCTACCTCTTGACTAAAAAAACTATTGAACTACCTATTTAATTTGGTGCTCCAATGTACAGTTTGAAGTGTTTTGATTAGGGATGTCCTGATCAGGTTTTTTGCCTCCGAGTCAGTCATTTGATTTTGAGTATCTACTGATACCGAGTCCTGATCTGATATTTCTACTGGGATACATCACAGTCCCAGCTTGAAGCTACACTATTTAACCAATAGTGTCACTGTTGTGATGTCAGGCCCTGTGTTGTTTTTGTGTAGAGTTGAGACAGTCTGACTCTGTACCACCACATAACAGTAGTAAATACTAAGCTGTTATTTTTCCCATTTACTTTGAAATTGTATTATTGTTATAATGAGAATATTTATAAATATATATACACACACCTATTCACGATCCTGATCAGGAAGTAATGTCTGATTCCAATCAAGTCTGTAACGACTTGATCGGCCCCGACTTCAGTCATGTGATCTGATTAGTACATTCCTAGTTTTAATGTTTTAAGCTTTTCAGTGAAGCCTACCTGTAAATGACTGTGACCCAACTGAAGCTAAAAAAATCTTTCCAGAAACATGAACAAACTTTGCAGATTTGATACTTGTACCCATACGATCTGCACATGATTTAATAACAGCCCATACATTAAGCTGAAACCTCTCAAAAATAAAGCCACATCTGCTTTAAGGAACAGAATCAAGCAAGCAAAAACATATTCCAGTTTGTCTAAGTCGTCATGTAATTGGTGGGAATGTGCAGCCCTGTTGGAGCAAATCTGACATTTACCCGTTTGCAGTTGATGCCATCATTTCAGACTGAGGGAAGATTTTTGTTTACACTTTACAGTTTTAATGATTTAGTTGCACTCCCAGGTCTGACATTAGATTACCAGATTTAACGAACGTGTGTACTCTGCATCAGCTCCCCACTGACTGAGGAGAAGCTTTGACCACCGCTCAGGAGAGATGTACAGTCCTCTCCTGCTTTGACTCACATGAAGAGGATTCGTTTCTCAGCAGGACGGAGATCCTGGACATGCAGAGAAGCTCTGAAGAGGCCTGTGAAGACTGCCAAACAGCAGTGAGTAGCGCTGACAAGCAGACATTGACCACTACATGAGAACACTTTGATATCCAAAACCAGGGGTAATTTCCTACTCTACGGGTACTTCTTTTAAATTCTGCATGTAGTCTTTTCTAAGTTAATAAGATTAAATCAACCACAACTGCAAATAGCTTTGGATTGTCTTATGTCTAAGGCAGCAACATTGCACTTTGAGACACTTCCTGTTTTTCTTTCTGGAACAGTACATTTAATATTATCAATACAGATTTATTATAATATCAATGTTGAAGTCCACTCTGCCTTTCTATTTATTTCAAACATCTTCCTGTAGCCTCATCACCGTTACTCTCCAGATTTGTGCCCTCTCACTAGGGATGGGTACCGAAAGGTACTTTTATAGGTATCGACTGAATGCTGTCAAAAGTACCGGGTACTAATTCATGTAAAATCAAAAGGTACCATGTTTAGGTACCTAAATGCATCCTTGTGGCTGTGAGAGAATGGAAGAATAGGTGATTTTCCATGCTGGACATGAACACAGCATTGGAAGGTTATATATTGAAGAATAAAAATGTTAACTTGAAAAGAATTAAAATTTTATCTGTAAATAAATTGATATTTTTTATTACATAAACACACAAAAGTACCGAAAATTGGTACCGTTGAATACCGATACTAATTGCCACGTACCGGGAATTGGTACCGTATTGTTTCAAATGTGAAAGGTACCCATCCCTACCTCCCACAGGTACATGAACATAGACACACCACAAGTGATTTTTCTTATAATGTAAATTGTTGAATCTTTGGCATGCTCTCCCAATGAGGCGTTATCACACTCATTCCTAGGGTGAATATAGGTTTGACTTTAACAAATGTCTCATGATGTTTGATTTAATTCCTCTAGTCTTTTTATTCCAATTGCAGAACAGTGTATTTATCACAAATAGCCTCTCATTCATTCTATGATTTTACAGAAAGGAAATTCAGCGTGGACCTGATTGGTCGTTGTAAACAGATCATTAAAAGTCTATGAATAAATCTGGAGACTAATCTGAGAGAGGTTAAAACTGAGGTCATGAATTTGTGTTCTCCTTAAATGCTCAATGTTTAAAGTTTAAAAACAAAGTATGAATTGTATCCACATAAGCATATGTGAAGCAGATAAAGTAGGAGGACAGGAGGAGTGTGTGCCTCCACAACAAGCTTAGACAGTCCCACTCCATCCTCCGTACAGTCACGTCCTTCACCCCCACCCTCACCCACCCTGTGCTCTGTGCCTTCTCGGTCGGCAGGTGTCGCTCTCGCCGTGGCCTGGGCCGCACGGGGTGCCATAGTGCGCTGCATTTGCTACAGGCGCTGGATTTAGTAATCAATATCGATCGATCGGTGAGGAAGGGGGCCCTGATTACTGAACCAAGCTCAGCGTAGAAAAGAAAAAAAAATCGATCATTGCAGCTTTTAGAGCTACAGTAGGCACCGAGCAGAGAGACGGACAGAAACTCATGCACAAAGAGCCACCGGACAGGAGCAGAAACCCTGGTTCGGTGTTGAGTGTTTTTTTTTCTTGAGGTGTACACCCTGCTGATCGTACTGCACATGCAGACAGAAATGCGATTTCTGTTTCTCTCAATGTGGAGCTGAGAGCAAGAGCTGACCTACTTTAAATTTATCCCTCTGGTTTTACAAAAACTGACTTTTAAATATTGTTGTTGCAATGTTTTACTGTAGCTTCATTCCATGTTTCATTTCCCTTTAGAAAAAAAATCCTCAAATCTAGTTTTTTGTAAATCCAAAGCCCCCCGAAATCGACTTCCAGGTCAGACAATCTTTCCTCTTAAATTCTGAAAATTCATTAACGACCGATGCTTCAGTCTCTCCCTTCTGCTCTGTTGTAAAGGAGGTATAGCTCGGGCCTCCTCTCTTCCGCTGATGACATTAATATTCTTTGCTTCACGACAAACCAAGCGAGGTTAAGAGAAAGGCCCTGGGTGTTCAATATCGATCGATAGATTCGTGAATAATTCGTGTGTGAAATTCAGTTCGTCCAATTAATTATGCCTCGGAGGAGGAGGAGGTGGTGGTGGATGAGGAGGAGGAAGAAGGGGGAGTGCAGGAGGCCTGGAGAGGAGATTCATGAAGGGGTGGAGAGGAAGGAAGCCTGATGATCCGGGTTTTCTTAGCGGACTTTAAAAAAAATCATTGAGGAGGGGAAAAAGCATCTGATCATCACCTGTTTGGAGGCGTGTGTGTGTGTGAGTGTGTGTGAGGTGAGCGCCCGCTCACAGCTGTCTCCGGCCTCCCCTGTCCCTGAAGATGTGCGTCCACCTTGAGCATTAATCATTTATTGATCATAGCTGCCCTTCCTGCTCATAATGAGATAGTCAAAAGACCTAATATTGTGCCTGCAGTGTTTTATGAAACCATGATTAGGCCTAAACATTGCGCATCTGGACTCGTCCCTAAAGCTCCTTCTTTTAACTTTCGGTTTTGTTCCAATCTTTCCTCCCACTCCTACAGCCCTGTTTGTAAAGCACAAGAGGTCACCGTCTGCTGATTTAATTAATTTACCAATAAACATGTTTACCGGTCACGGTTCAGTGCGTACACACACACACACACACACACACACACACACACACACACACACACACACACACACACACACACACACACACACACACACACTAAAAAAGCAATCCCGTCTTCTGTTCTAATCTATGCAGTTAGCTTGTAGTTGCACTCTTCTCCCGTTGCATGATGGGGCAATTTGATGTTTCAGCTCCACTCTATTTATTAAGTAACGTCTATGCTGCTTCACATGGACTGTTGCCCTAAAGATTGATAGCTGTGTGTGTGTGTGTGTGTGTGTGTGTGTGTGTGTGTGTGTGTGTGTGTGTGTGTGTGTGTGTGTGTGTGTGTGTGTGTGTGTGTGTGTACACGGTGGCATTTATTTCTACTTGGCTGCAGGGCAATGCCAGTCTCCCTTTTCTCCCCCTCCTTCCCTCGAACGAGGCCAAAACACTTCCAGCTCAATACTCCTTAATGTAATGAGTGAGAATTGGTGTTAATATACTGATAAAGCGACACAATTTGTTTGTTTGCCTTCTCCTGCGACTCGGCTGCGAGGCATTTCTTCTCCAGCACTTCAATAACACTCAACCTGAACTCAGTTACACCTTCGCCCACATCAAACCCTCAGTCCTCTGCAGCTCGCCTGCCTGCAAACATTTCAATTTTATCTCATACATTCGCTGCATCATGCAGTGGAATCTCACGCGTTGCTCTGACAAGCACATCAGACGAATTTATCTGTTTGCGAGTTAAGATGCACAAACTGCATTTTGGGATTATAATTTTATTCAGCAACCAAGTGTTAAACCTAAGAAATTGCAAAGTGAAAAAAAAAAATCAATGACCAGCAAAGGCTGTAGCCTGTGATGATCACGCTTCTTATGAGGTTTTAGATAATTAAACGCACTGAGCCATTGAGAGAGGCGTAGAAATGACTGGATTTGAACCTGCATCATTTGGTGCCAGTTTAATAGCAGCCTTGGTCTTCATGCATGTCCCACTTATCTGAATAAGCGGCTCCAGTGTTGGAGTGATACTCTTATCTGCGATTATCATTGATTCCATTCATAATTGCTTTGACCAGTTATGCGTGATGGTGGTAATGATCATGATGCTTTATTTTGAAAGGACTGGAGGGCCGAAAAACAACAGGTGTGGGCCGACATTTTTCTTGCAGATACGTATTTATTATGTGTCCAGTTATACCTCAAAATTAAGAAATGAAATTAATAAAAAAAAATGGGTTTCATTTTGCACATACGTCGACGTCAGCTGTAAAATTGTTCAAAATACAGTGATGACTGCTTTAAATGACAACTCAAAACAATCCAACACGTCTGCGAATGTGAGAGTCAACTCCCTTTTAAGCTCATTCTCTTTCTACTGTAATTGAGATACGACCCACTCGAGTTTTTTTCTAAATCAAACACAGAAAACGGGCAGATGTAAGTGACATATACTCCTATAATTTAAAGTGAAATATTTGTAGAAAGGAAGTCTGAAACAAAGATTAGAAGAACACACTCTTAAAAGTAGGAAGCAAGTGTCAGAGGTCAGTTAACTGCTTACCTTCTTACCATATGTCTACTTTAATGTAGAAGCAGGCTACAGGTTTTAAAAGTAGCACCAAATATAACCAAAAGTGATTTAACATTCATCAGATGCCCGCTGTCATAGCTCTGCTCATTTCATAGGCTGTTTGTCGCGGGAGAATCATCAAAGTGATCTGCAGTCTGATGATTCTGTTTACCCTCCACAGGGAGACAGACAGCTTTTCAATATGCAGGAATTTTACAGATTCAGTTCAATACAGTTCTCACTCAATTACGAGGAGGGAGTCAACAGAAATATTTCTCAACTAGCCCTTCATTGCGCTGTCTAACTGCAGGTATGTGCTCGAATATCCCCAATACTAAACAAAGAATTCAAGTGTGAAATTGAGGACAATTTATTTTTCATTAGCTTTGTCTCTTTAATTTGAGGATGTGATTTAAATGGAGGTTAAGTATGTAACATGTTTCTCTATTTTTAATTTTTTATTAAAATCGCAGAAAATAAAAAAGGGAAGGGGGAAAAATTATCTGATGTTTTATTTATGCCATTTTATTTTATAGGTACATATAATACATAACTATTACTGACATAAGAAAGTCCTAAACAATGTTATTGATTAAAATTTTGTCCAGCAGGTCTGAAGATTGATGGCATATTATTTATAAAATGAAATAAATAAATAAAAAAATAATAAGATTAAATATAAATAGAAAGTAAAAAAAATGCTTTTTAATCGCACTACACGCATTATTTGACTGTAAGGACTAAAATACTCAATTATTACTGTGATACACACACTCGCACACCCCGCAGAGTTTTTCTAAAAATTAAAAAATCCTGATTACAACCGTCAGCAATTTAAACATCGGCTCAGTAAAGCAACAAAAGAAACATGTTCATAATTTGAAGAGGGTAACCTGCAGCCAGTTCGTTATATTTAATAACATGATTTGTACAGGCAGTATGCGCTCCCATCGATTCATTCATCAATTGATTTCACAGCCGTTTTGTTCCTTTGTTGATCTGTGTGGGGTTGCCCAACCGGAGTTTCGGGTTGCGCGCGCGCGCGTGTCTGTGTGTGTATTGCGGTTTTGTTGTGATCGACCCAGTACAAAGACTTGCACAGGTTCAGTACAAACCATCTGTAAGATCTCATTTCAAAAAGGCCGGAGAGGTGGAGACGTGATTTGTTCCAACATTTTTGTGTGTGCATCATTATTTTTTCAACGGACTATTTCACCCAAACAGGAACTTCAACACTTCATTGCAACTGCGGAACAAAAAAGGATAGTTTCATACCAAATTATCTCTCGAAACTATTCTTTATCATATTAAGGGTTGAGTAAATTTGCAACAAAAAAAGACAGAGAGACAAAGAAGGAAAGAAAGAAAAAAAAAGAAAAAAAGGTGTATTTCCAAACGTTTTTTGGGGAGGAACAAGTTAACCTTTACTGTCACACCTCGAGCACAATGATAACATTTAAAAATAAATAAAAGTCTATAAATATTTGAAATTATTTGTGTCCAGCATTTAGGAACCTGGTGTTTTACACCTAACACGAGATTAGAAGACGTGATAGTGCTGAATTGCGCATGTGCATCTCATCTCTTTAATTGCGCGGACATTGTCCTTGCTTTGTGTTCTCCTTCTTCGCATTAAACAAGCCATTATCGGCCCTTTAATAAGCGATGGCCTGTCAGGGCGTCAGATAAGCACCCCGTGTGTGCAGCACACAGATTTATAACCGGTGTCCCCAAAATGTAATCTTTTACTGTTTTTGTTAAGGTGTAAAAGTCTTCACTTTGGAGGAAGAAGAACATCTGGGACGTTAGTTTCAAAAATGAATGATTGACGCCTGAAAGTAATGCCCTGTAAGGTAAAGACATATGAAGTGGCTAAAAACGGTTTGACAAAAAAAAAAAAGATAGTATAATATAGGCTATCTTAAATTCCTTTTTACAGTTAAGTTACAAGGAACACAATGGTGAATGTTTGTGATGCGTTCAGGCACGCAGGGCGCCTGAAGCATCAGCCCCAGTTTTTAGGGGCACCCCGATGTTACATAACAGCAGTGCTGATATTTTCTAGTCAACACTTCTAATTGCACAAGCCTGCTCTTTGGACGCGTCACCTGCTTCTGTACTTGTGTAAACCTCTGCAGATAGTGGAGGGTCAAAAGCCACAGAATGATTTGTTTTTAGGCTTCTTCACACGCCAACACAGTGACAGAGAGCTCACCACATATTTTGCATTAAAGACTCCTTGAATTAGCTGATCTACTAAAGAGTGTGTGGACGAATGATGAAGTCTAATTTTGATGATGTTAATTTTTTTGGCCTCTGTGTTCCTGTCTTAAAATGGGGCACGCACGCAGCGCCGTTAACCCTTTGATGCTAGCCGCGTGCATTCAGTCGACTCTGCCAGCAATTTGATTTAAAGGTCATTCTCTCCTATCGATCCGGTTTGGCGAGGGGGCGACGGAGGAGCGTAGGAATTGATCATCTAAAATAGAAGAGACGGTATTCGAGACTGTACAGAGTCCAGACCTCTGCTGCATTTATAATTGTTAAGCACGCCCCCCGTGTGAATTGGAAACGGTGTGTGTTGGTGTGTGTGCGTTGCTAAAAAGAGAAATGGGTGAAGATGTAGGAGACAGTGCAGGCTCTCGCTTCTGTCGCTGATCTGATTTCTATTAAAATTACATTATTTGGAATAATAAGGTCGGCTGGTCAGAGGAGTGCGTGCAGGACGGAACCGTGTGGGTGGGATGTATAATGAGCAGAACGAGGTTAACTGTCTGTGAACTGTAAGCCGCCTCGTGCTTCTAATCCTCTGTTATCACAGAAATGGAGATCAGCCTCAAAACCTCTTTAAATCTCAAAAGTCAGCATTTGACCGTTTGGAGAAGAGGGCATGCGGCGATGTGTGCAGCAGTACAGCCGGGGAGCATGCTAAGTTTATTAGTCACAACGTTGTGTGTTTTGAAGGGTGAGCTGTTAATGGGAGAAATGGTGTTGCATGGTGGAGATGGAGGGGGCTGCATGGCTGCATGGCGCAGCTCCAGAGATGGAAAGCAGAGGCCGGGGAATGGAAATCGATACAGATTCAGGGCTCGCCAGATCGGCCTTAACAATGTGGCGCAGACGCACTCTACACCCCGATCACATACACACAGGAGAGAAGAAGAGGGGAGGCGACACGTATGCAGGCTGTGATATGCCCCCGTGTTATGCAGTGGTGAACGAGAATCTCATAGGAGGCTGTAAATATCATATGTAATGGCGAACGTGTGTTTTCTCCAAAGTCTACAGCCTTATGTAACTTACATGATGCACTCCATGAGTGTCCACCAGCCTGCAAGGAGAAGATTTATGCAAATTGCACGCCGAATTAATCAGCTACCCTCCAACATACAGACAGCATCCTATTGCGTGGTTGCAGATAATGATGCAAGGCGTGAGATGTCATTTCTTCTGGTCTGAGCCGCACTGAACCCGGGATTAAACCTAAATAGCCTGGAGGTATAACCTCCAGAAAATGACTGTTGCTCTCCCACCAGAGGATTTCAAAGGCGATGCTTGTACATGCGTGTCTCACTACTTACAGCACACGATGCTGTGCTTAACGAACAACGAGCCTCTGAAACCGCAGCTGCACTGTTTACCCCCCCTATCTTCCCCTCACACATCAATTATTAAAGTCCCAATCGATCATTTCGCAGGCTAACATCAAGCCACATCTTCATGAGAAAAAAAACTGTTTTAGATTAACCTGCATCAATCACAAAGTAATGCCCCATCCAATTAAACCCATTACCCTGACTCACATGACCCAAAAGGAGCGCCACCCCGGACTATTTTAGTTGCAGTTGGATATTTCTTAAAACATCCTAAAATAAGAAAAAGTACCTCTAGCATGTGTTTCTGCAACCAACAGAGGGAGTGAGATGAGATTTAAATGGAAACCACTGTTGGACTTGAAAGTAGGGTGCTGGGTGGTGTGATTGACGCGACTGTGGATTGTAATATTGATCGATGGGTGGGAGCTGTAGGATGAAATAATGGTGTTTAGGGCCTACAAGAACGCTATTAACTATGTATTGGTAAAACTCCAGTTCACCACCTTGAACTGTCCTCCAAACTGAGAGAAGGTGCTGCAGAGGTATGTGGATGCAAGAACGTTTCAGCACCCTGGACAGCGCTTTGACGCACTTGCATGCTTGAAACAGCAGGTTGAACACCCTGTAGGTAGCAGGTTTTTAAATATAATGTGGGTCGTGTGCAGATAAACGTATTGCATAACTTAAAATGTTTTCTTCTTATAACAAGCCCAATGTGATAAACGGATAAAAGCCTTAAACTTATTCTTTCGAATCAAGACCAGTCTAAAAAATAGAGATTATCCATCAGGAAGGCACTGGTCACATTAGTAAAAAACTGTACTATGGGGGGACGTTAAAGGTATTGCAGTAGTGCACGCGCAGAGATGGGGCGTGATGGTGGATGGCGGGGCTGGGAGGAGTATTGCTCCGGGATTAGGCCTGTGTAAACTGCGTGTAGTCCATTGAAACATGAATAGAGGCCTCTTACTCTCATTCCGAACAATGTTTTCCCTGCGTGTCCTGTGGGTCCTGACCTGCGCCCCCTGGCACGTGCTCCAGCTATTCAAATGGTAATAAACCAACTGCGCTTTTTTTAGTGAGGGATGCCATGGCACCTCATCACTGTCACTAGAAAGAAACGAAGCGTAAACAGGGGCATATCTAAGAGATATTAGTCGATGCAAAATAAAGACTAGGAATTTAGGGTGCGGTGGAGATAAAGTTAGATTTTTTCCTGGTGTTTTCATAGATATTGCCCAAATTTCTGTGTAGTCCAATCCCCACGGGGGAAGTGATTGAGGGTATATTACATACAACCAATGGAACATGATTACAGAAAAAAAGGTGTTGCAATAGCAGGGTTTTTTTTTTCATAACAGCTGTCCCATTTCCCCCCTTTTCCGGCCCCCGCCTCCCCCTCCGCTCCGGGGGAGAGACCAATGGGAGAGAGTGCTGAGGCGGGATAATTGATAGATGCACTGGCTATCCTTATCGATCCGGGCCGTATTGACCCGACCAAATACATTGAGATGGAGTGTGGAATTCAACACAGATGCAAAGACGAATTGTTTTCATCGTTAATGCGATCTTTAAATGCCTTGCAAAGCTCACTTTGCGCGCCTCTGTCTCACTCGTGCAGCTTTACAATGAAGCTGCCTGTTTATTTATACAGTGGTGTTTGTGTACGTGTGCTTTAAGATGCTCAGAAAGGCACTCAAAGGTTAAAGCTTTTAGCTGCATGGGCCTGGCTCTGCATATGAAGAACACAATAGGTGGGGAAGCCTGTGGGTCTTTGCCCTCGTTGCATCGGGAGATGTTGAGCGTGAAGGACACACACATACACACACACTCTCTCCCCCTTAAATGGGCCTATCTCTGTTCTGTTTTTCGTTTCAGGGCTGGATTGTCGTGTGTGTGTGTGTGTGTGTGTGTGTGTGTGTGTGTGTGTGTGTGTGTGTGTGTGTGTGTGTGTGTGTGTGTGTGTGTGTGTGTGTGTGTGTGTGTGTGTGTGTGTGTGTGTGTGTGTGCAGACACTGGCATTTTCACATTAGCTAAGCAGGGCAGCTGCATTGATTTGTGTGACTGTGATGAATTTGGAATAGTAATTTGAATTTATTGATTGATGTGGCCGAGCGAGTATGGCCCAGCCTCACTTTCAGCACCCCCCCTCCCCAACTCCCACTCCCAGCCCACATGCGCACCGAGGAAAATGGTGATTTTGAATGCAATAAGTAAAATGTAGCTCAGTGCATTTGCATACGAGTCATTTGCCATTTAGCCAATGTGATTTTTCTGTCAGACCCATTGTGGCAGCAGGTTAATGCACAAAAGGCGCTGCAAATCTGTTAATTAAAAAAAACATATTTAGTAGATTTTCATATGAATGATAAAAAAGATGATCTATAACCACTGGATCAAAATAGACAAAATAAAAAAAAACGCACACGTGTGAAGCTCTAATATCCACACTACAACCACAAATCATAGTGCCATGGCTGCCCTGGGCCTGACCGCAGGATATGCAGAAGGTGTGCGCTGCACAGGACTGTGCCACTCCAACATGTCAATTGTATTGGGGGGTTTATCCTGGTGCCGAGTGCGGAAGATATAAAACCCCACAGCCCAATTAGCTTTAACAGCAGTGGCACTTAAAGAGACAATTGTGGAGTGTTTAAATCTTTATTTACCAGAACCCCACTAAATGCGCAAAGGAACAATTTACATGCCATTAAGTGCTTTTCAATAGGGCATTGACTGGAACTAAAATATGCCACTATATCTGCTTAATTGAACTGTTCTCTGAAATACGACACAGAGGAGCTGATTGACGTTTGGAGGCGCTGCACATCTAAACGGGGCCTTTACACAAACATCGATGAGAGGGGACCTCTCACTCACATCTTTGTTTTAACCCCTCCGTGGCGTCTACTGTTTTCATTTGCGTCCTGTTAATCAGGTGTGAGAGGGTTTAGGGGTAGGTTAAAATCCCCCGTTAATGTGGGGATCTTTACACAATAAAATTCACAGTGATGGATGGAAGAGACGTGTCTTTCAGGTAACAAAATGGGGAGGAAGTGAGGATTCGTGTCACAATTTGGACCTCACGAACCCCAGTCATCTGTTGGCATGTTTAATGCCACACATGTACCTTTACAAAATACAATAAACATAATCCCCAAACAGGCTCCAATTTTACTTTGGAGGGGGCAGAGGACACATCCTGGGTCAGAGAACGACGCATCTGTTTGTGTCTCTGTCTTTCACATCCAAATCGATCATTTATCAGTGCGCTGCTCTGAAAGGGGACGCCTGGACCTGGAATATTGATCCATAGGAGGTCATGCTTCCCAGACTCTTTGGCCAGGCCTCAGACGATTCTTGTTTGCGCCTTATTTGACAGGACGAGTATTACATCAAGTGTGTGTGTGATACAACGAGTCCAAAGTAAAACTTGGTGTTTGCTCTGATCTCAGGGGGGAGATTTGTTTTACCTTTAAAGTAATTGCAGAAAGATGCAATCAATTTTGGTCACATCCTGCTTTGATTTCCTTTGTTTGGTCTCCTGTGTGTGTGTGTGTGTGTGTGTGTGTGTCTGTGTGTGTGTGTGTGTGTGTGTGTGTGTGTGTGTGTGTGTGTGTGTGTGTGTGTGTGACACAGAGAGAGACTGACAGAGTAAAAGACAGAGAGGCCTGTGTGTTCCTGTGTTCTGTCCATGCGTAAACTGTGCGTAAAATGCAAACACGTCTGTGCAGACTGAGTTTACACCTTGTCTGCTTTTAAAAGTCACTTCCTCTCCTTTGTTTTCAACACCTTCAGTGTTGTACAGAGTCTGTTTATACTCTCATGGATTGTAGCATCAATCAAAATATAGATTTCCCCCAACATTTAACACCCCAACTGTCATGATGAAGTTTTACTCGATACAATCGACTAATAACTTCTAGTAATGTCTGTTTGAGCAGCTATTGACAGTCTCGCCACATTGACTTCTAATTGATCCCTCCACATCACTCAGGTTGGGAGCTGTCTCCTCACTCACCTGCAAGCCGAAGCGCCGACATCCGCTGGAACTCGGGCTCCTGGAGCCACTTCCACATCCTTCTGAACGTCTCCCGGCCTGACTTGAGTTTACTCCACGGTTTAGGATTCCTCAGCAGGTCAGACAGAGTTCCCTGGGACCGGCACAAGATCCTCTGAGCAAAGATGGCCTGTGGGATGCTGTAGCGCTTGAGCTCTGCCGTTATTCGCTGTGCCACCTCTTTGGTGTTTATTTCCTCTACCTGTCCCGACCCGCCGCCCTGCCCGCCTCCCACCACCGTCTGCCTGTCCCGCTCAGACAGCATGGACCCGTTTGCCTGAGAGTGCGGATGGCTGTGATGGTGGATGCCGTTCAAGGAGGTCATGAGCCCGGCCCCATGGCCCCCGAGACCCCGGGCCAAGTGATCCTCGCCCCGGGACAGCATTGCCGCATGGGACTCAAAGCCCCCCGAGGAGATCATCTTGTCGTTGGAGAGGTGAGCACCGGGGCCATAGGCGCTGAGAGTCTGCTGGGAGCTGTGCAAAGAGCCCAGCCCGTTGGAGAGGGGGGACAGAGGCTGCCCCATGCCGGACATGTCTTTTGGGTAGTGGCCGTAGAGGTTACCCATGGAGGCGAGACTCCGGTCGTCCCTCATCAGGGTGAAGCTGCCGCTGACGTTCCCGGCTGCGAGTCGCTGGTGCGCCGGATGATGGTGAGCATGGGGGTGCGGATGGTGAAATTTCTCCGACACGGTGGATATGGGGGGCAGGTGCTGCAGCGGCGTCAGCGTGGTGTAGGTGCTGCTCAGGCTCATCCCGGAGTCGCACGACATGGTCATGGCCGGATGCAGGGGTCCAGACAGCGCGTGGTCTGTACGGTAGTCCCCCGCTCCCTCCAGTATCGAGGCCATGCTGGACACCATGGCTGAGCGCCCGTGCGACACCAAGTTCCGATGCGACGCCGACGACTGGCGCGCGTGCGGGGAGTTCATTAAGTCGCTCGTTTGGTGGGAGTGAGAAACACCGTGCAGATTTCCAATGTTTTCCATTGTAAGCTCCATCGTTGAAAGGATCTTTATTTCCACCCCTCTCACCACTCTCTCGCTCTCTCCCTCGCTGCTCTCCCTCTCTCACTGTCGCTCTGTCTCACACTCCTTTCCAATAAATTTTCAACGATTCAAAGCCAAGCCATTGATTGTAGTAGCCTCTCTGCAGTCAATCCAGCATGGTTTTAAAAGATCGGGTCCTGGCCGCCACAAACCTCTGCTCGGCGTGTGAAGGTGCAGCCTGCCTGGATTTCTCTCGCTGTGGAGCACCTTCTACTATACCCAAAGCGCTTCTCTGCTCTCTGTGTGTATATTGACGTGCCCGCGCTCATGTTAGAATGAGACCGAGCCTGTGCGCATGTGCGCGCCCCCGTGGTCTATCCTCGCACTCGCGCACACTGTCTGGGGCCAATCTGACGTCACTGGCCCCTATGTCATGGGTTGCTCATATTGAACACTGAACCGCAAATTCCCCAAAAAGATTGCATTAGACTTTGAGATAAAACAAAGACCAGCAATCCACTGCAGAGTGCGCAACATTTACACTCCGATGGATAAGAGGAGCTCGCTCCTTGTTTTTCAGATAAAAGCGTTTGACGTGGCGCCAGCAGTCCATGTGATGCCTCTGCTCGAAGTTAAAGATTAATTGACATGTGTCACATCAGGCCACGAGTGTAATGAGAAAAGCTACTTCTCTCTAGAGGAGGTCAAAGCCTCCAGCCTCCGCCTTTATTATTCATAAATTTCAGATTCCTCTTGTTCCAATTGAACTGATATGCTACCCAAATGTAAATAACACATTCTTTAAGTGATTAACATATGAAATTAACAGCTCCAGACTGAGAATGGCTTTTAGATTCTTAAGAAACAGCCTCCTAAAGAAATCTAATTCGCCTCTCTTCCACCGTCTGCAAAGGAAATTATCCAGTGTTTCAGTCCAGTATTTTCTATCAGGCTTTCATTTATAACTTTTTGTCCAACAACTTTTTTCCAACAGTAAGTAACTGATAGGCAAGTCTGTGGAGTTTCATTTTACCAGAGCCTCTGGACTTTGACCCCTCTCTCATCTTTGCTCCTCAGCTGGAGGCTAAGAAACCCCAACTCCCTCACACTAACTCATAAAATGTTCCTCACGAAACTTCTCCATAAAACTTCTTGCTGCTCGCTGACGTCAATCCAGGTCAGCAATCCATCAATGTCAAAGTATGTATGGATCAGGAGATGCATCGATAGGTTGGTGCCTGTATGCAGGAGCCTGCAATATGGATGCTATAGGCCTTTAGCTGCACGGTGAGATGGAGGGACTGGAGTTATCCGATAAGTCATGCATTTTAGGTTGAGACTGAGTTCATTTAGCCCTTTTATTGTTGTCAGATAGTAACTATCCGCTATGAGACAGAGAAAATTGAGCTTTATTTATTTCTTACTATATGGGTAAGATGCTATGTTGTACGAATGAGCAGAACCCATGCGCCTATACTGCATTATTATTCCCCGTTTTACGCACCCATGACAATGTTTCTATTAACGAGACACAGCAAATGCTGTTTTTTCTTGTAACACTACTTACAACTTCAGTTTTCGTGTATTGTTGTCTTGTGTGACCTAAAAGTGGCTACAGGATTGCAACAAAACCGCTGTAACACAGTATAATTCAAATGTGAAAACTGTGAGATTTACAGATTTAAAACGGCAAGCAGCTGTTCGTGAAATTAGAATATAAAATGTGACTAATGTGGTGTGTGTGTGTGTGTGTGTGTGTGTGTGTGTGTGTGTGTGTGTGTGTGTGTGTGTGTGTGTGTGTGTGTGTGTGTGTGTGTGTGTGTGTGTGTGCTGTCTATAGGGAGAGATGTGCAGAGCGGAATGACACATTATATGCTGGATAACTGTAAAGATCACGGCATCAACACCTCTGTGACATGAACCAATACACAGGGGATATGTCCCTCTCCCACTTTGTTTTGTGTGTGTGTGTGTGTGTGTGTGTGTGTGTGTGTGTGTGTGTGTGTGTGTGTGTGTGTGTGTGTGTCCATAGCAGGCCTTCATTGCTCTGTTAGCTATGTAAACACTGTAACAAAGTGAGAACCTTGGCATTTACACCGATGTTATGTAAAATGAGGCCATTAGGATTTCGACCTGGACTTTGAGAAAAAATAGTCTAACAGCCGAGGAAGTGGCATCACTAATCATTTGCAAATTGCATAAAATAATTTCCCTGACCAGTGTTTACCAACAGTTAGGTCAGGACCATCCATAACTGCTCTGATGAATAGTGAGATCAGCGGCCTTGGCACACTGCTCCTCTCCCCCAAATAATGAGCGTAAAAAGTGTGTCTTTGCTGATTGCCAACAGGGGGATGGTGGCTTTTGGCTTGTGCCATCAGGAGAACAGCAGTGTCCGCTTGGGTTAATGTCCCTGTATTGATCTCAGCAACCACTGCTATCGAAAATGAATTACCGAAGCCCGCACAGCAGCGAATCCGTCATCTGTGCTCAGCCAGCCGGCCAGAGCAGCTTATTGGTCGCGGTGGTGATGGATGTTAACTTTCATTGCTGGCTCCTCGCTCCTAATTCACCAGGGTTTACAACCCAAAACAACGGGCTGAAAGTTTCACACTCTCACCAACAACTTCTTAACTTCCCTAGTCCCTTCTCTCTGCTACTTCTTTTATTGTTTTTTTTTTCCAGAGCTCTTCTGCTCGATGCAATTTTATCAGAAAAATACGGCAGGACGAGGGGGTAAGTGGGGGGCTGATCAGCGCACTTTCCCCATTTTCAATCAATTCTGTTTTCTCCTATTTTACGCACTTTGGTCAGAACGTCCTCTCAGCAAGCTGAAATAAAATTTGATGCCAGGTAAACAGCCCAAAAAAATCCATGTATCCGCCTAAAGCTCGGTTTTAATTTGTATTTTTAATGTACTGTTTTGGACTACTCAAATAAACATATCCTATGGCAAACACAATATGAAATATTAACTGTGTCGATATCTGCGGTGTGACTGAGGCGACGCCGCAAAGAGCCGCTCATTTATTTCATATTAATAACAGCGAGCGAGGATGTGGCCTCGGCACCATGTTGGCATCGACCTTATACACACACACACACACACACACACACACACACACACACACACACACACACACACACACACACAAAGAAAAAAGGGAGATGAGTGATTATGCAGAAGCTTTTCTATGAAGTTTTTTATTTATTTATTTTTTAATCTATGCGTTAATAATTTGAAATTCCCACTTACAAGTCGTCACATTTTCTACACTTACACACCACTTTGTATTTCAGGGCCTACCGTTTCAGGCTCACCATCTCAGTGTTTTATGGGACCCAGAGCAGTTTGTTTTTATCTTTAAGCACTGCTGTCGTTTACTGATCAACTAATCAATGCTGAACCCGGAGCTCCGCTCGATGCATTTCTGAAGGATCAATAGTGCCAAAGATGCATTCTGCTCAAATGGTTTAAGTTGGGTCTATCCTGTTATGTGTTTGACCTAAGTCAACAGGCAGTTTCATTACAGGAAGAGAGCATCCAGCACTCAGTGTATAAGTTTAGGCTCAGCTTTTCATTTGGCTGAGTGCTGCTCTGTGGAAACCTTTGTTATACATAATGAAGGAAACACACTTCACATTTAATTCATATTTCACAAACACTATTTTTTCAGTTTTTCCTTTTTAAAATAAATAAATAAATAAATAAAAATCTTAAACCCTAAAAGAATTTCTAAATGAGTGATGTTGTAAAACCAAAACTTTTAAGGTAACTTCGCATTCTCATTAAACTTAGTTTTTATTTCACATTATTTAAACAAAACATCGTGTTTTCCTGAGAGGTATTTGTAGTGGGCCAGCTCTCCGTGCGCTTGTCTATTTTCCCAGGAATCACTCGATAGAGACAGACTAATCTTTTCATGACTTCTTGAATGACTCCGCGGCTGATGCATCACGCTTAATGTATTCTAAAGTATATTTACTTGAATCTGGCTATTGGCAAAAGTTAAGTAGCAGTGTTTAGTAATGTCGCATTGATCAGGCCTCTGAGTAAGTCAGCGGGACGAGGTGCTGCTGCTTCTTCTCTCCCTCACACACACACACACACACACACACACACACACACACACACACACACACACACACACACACACACACACACACACACACACACACACACACACACACACACACACTATATGGCCTTGTTTAAAACCTTTACATTTGCCTTGTTTGCCTATGGCTTTGCTCAAGTGACCGTGTGTGTGAGCGTGAGAGTGAGTCAGGACTATCCTTTAGCCTTATAAATTGTGAAACGTGTTTGTGTATAAATTCCAACATTAGCCTTTAATTTGGAAATGTAACACATTTGTCGTGGCGTTGTCAAGATAACTTAAATTATAAAGCCCATTATTATTATGATGAAAATGATGAATGGCTACTATAGCGACTGTATGACTGATCACTCAAAATTATATATATAAAATTATAAATAAATAAATAAAATAATGAGAACCTGTAAAGTTTCACCAGGCTTAAAGCCATGTCACTGTCACCCCAAATTATTAAGGTTTACCTGTCAGTCCTGTTAAATCTTTAACTGGCAGCCCATCGTGTTTCATAGCCATAATAAATAAATAAAAGTAATACTAATATAAAAATCGCATGCGTTTGTTATCAGCTTGTTTGTTAAGCGTTTGCCTGCAGTTTGTTAAGGAATTACCGTGTTGCCAAAGATTATTATTTAGGTACATTTGCATTTGAAAGCGCACAGCAATAGAGGACTGTAATAATCAATAGCCCTGGTGCCATATCGATCCATCTGCAGTCTGATCGATTGGTAGAAAGAATTGGGCGCACATCCCTTTCTCTGCTTTTGGTTTCACTCAAAACGAAAGGCAACTCGTGCAGAATAAAACGGATTTTTAATTCGGAAGGCCTGTAAAATATTTGGGACAACAGGTGCCAAGTAGAGCTGCCTGTACTGAGGACTAATCAGTCTGTGACACGGTGAGATGCTTTACTCCGACAGCAGGCTGGTTTGATATTTTTTGATAGCTTTAAATATACTTTGAAAATTTTATCGATAATACTTTGGATGTAAATCCCCAGAATATAAGTTAATTAAATAAAATCCAGAAAAACTTTAATTCGTTTTTTATTTATGGTGTATGCCACACACCTACTTCTTTTTGAAACTGCGTCATTCATAAAACTACTTGGGCGAACTATTTACTGATATTTGAAAACAAATGAAGTGCATTATCTAGCTCTCTGTAGAGAAGTAACAGAATGAAGAGTAACAGAAAAAAAAGAAAGAAAGAAAAGAAAGGGGCTACCTGTCCAATAAAAAAGGCATTCGTGTTTTTATTTGTTTTAAACAGTTAAAGTTATAGTCCTTCTGATAAATTTCGTCTGTGACAAGCTGTTAACGAAATAACCATCCGTCAGGTGCGTTCACATGATGTCACTGCGATCAATGCAGCTACTAATCACAAACAAATTCAATAGAGCATCGATCCGATTGGCCTGGATTACCAAATGCTGGAAGGATTTACGCATTTTTTCTCACATCCGGACACCTCAAACTTTAGCTCGCGAGGCCTCAGAGGGCTCACGAGACGGTGAGATGGTATGTAGTATTAAGAAAAAATATAACCAGAAAATCAGACAGAATGAGGCCTGTATTTTATTCTACCCAAACTAGAATACTTAAATGTTGGTAATAAAATTATTTAAGAAAGGCTTTTACTTTCTAAATTTGTCATGGGCCTTTTTAATCTCTAAATTTCAAAACTATACATAGTTTGAGAAACAATGGTGACTAAAAGCTCTGGATCTAAAACGTGACTCTGGAGGTCTTGTGATTGATTGTGTTTCACCTCCTGTTGTTAACCCTCTGTTTTTCAGAATTTTATGTTTTCTGGTATTTTTTTGAGAGCTATTGTATTCCAGTAAAAATATCAAGTAGGGCCACATGCAAACAGTGCAGATTTTGAAAAAATAAATAATTAAAAAAAGAGTCTTGTTTTACTTATACTGTGTGCAGATGGTTGTTTCAGAATTGTTGTGTGTCACTGTGTTAGATGGATAATGTATATGACAAAAAGAAATCGGATGCAGGAGGAAACAACCTCAATGTGCTTCATACAACATAAATTTAAACATTTTTCTTTTCTTTTTTTTTTCTTTTTTTACAGAATCCACTGACTGCATAAGCCATAATGGTAGTTGCCTGTAGTGTGTGTGTGTGTGTGTGTGTGTGTGTGTGTGTGTGTGTGTGTGTGTGTGTGTGTGTGTGTGTGTGTGTGTGTGTGTGTGTGTGTGTGTGTGTACCCCTATGCAGAACTTCACATGCATCCAAGTGTAAGTAATCACATATTGAAATTAAAAATTAAATACTTTCTCTGTCTTGAACATAATAATACATCTTGCATAGGATCACAATACTAGTACAGTAATACTTAATAAATAAACTCTGGAACACAAACACAAACTTGTAGTTGTGTGTCTGAATGTGGTCATGTATAGTTATGTGCGTGCATATGATTCAAGCTTTACTTTGAGGTCCTTCACATCTATACGTTTTCCTTTTCCTCAACGATCGCAGATTAGAATGATTATAGATTGTAATGTGTGTGTATTATCTCGCAAGCTGCTTAAGTGCATTATTCATTGTTCTTCTCCCCCTGCCCTCCCAGTTTTAAACCACACAGCTTTTTCCCTTCTTAAGCACTGCTAACGCTGGATTTATTAGGCTTAAAGAATAGCCTACACATCTTCCTCAAAGGGGATCAGACATTAAGTGTAGATCAAAAGGATAAGGTCTTAAAAACAGAACAATGCGTCTTGCACAACGCTCAGTCTTATTCCCCTATGCTTGTTAATTCAGGGATTGCACATAGATCACTTTTAACAGCTTTTTGTTGCAAATTATATTCATGCTTTAGTGCATGGTTGTAATTCTCATGGCCACAGGGGTTTATTATCCCCCCACCCTTACATTTTGCTGATTTAATTTTGCATCAGAGAAGGTGCTTGTTTTAATTTAGAGCAACACAAAAAGTGTTTATAGGAAATCTGCATCTTGTGATATTAGTGTAATCAGGAGGTGTGTGGAAAAAGTTTTGCTTTCATGAGCCAAAATAGCCTTGATTTTTTTTGTTTTGTAGTTCTTTTCAGAGTTTTGGAGACAAAATAGGAGGTGTAGATATTTTTAAAGTGCAGCCTCACACCAGTGTGCTTTTGTATTTTCACAGAGACAGCTCACTGTATCAAACAGTGACACAGCTTCAGGGAAAGTGATGGGCCGCTCACACACAAACTAAACAGAAACACTGACCTACTACTAGTCATCCCTGGCGCCCATATCAAACACTTTTTGGTGTGCTACATCTGCAGCACATGTTTTTTTCTGGAGCTGGAATAAAGGCTGATTTTTTATTTATTTATTTATTTTGGACGGTATCATTCTGTTATCTTATCAGTCCTTTCTTTGATATTCATCAGCCGAGCTGTGAGAGCTCACACACAGAGTGTGGAAGGGAAACACGTATCAGTCGGATTAAATGTGGAATCAACTACAATTGGCTTTTTCTTAACCCCCCTACCACCAGCATCACCCACACACCCATACATGCCCCCCTCCTCCCCTCCTGCTCTCCCCCTCTTCCTCCCACCCGCCCACCCCTCCCTTAGAGAAACTCCCACCACCCTCCACACCCGATAGAGCACCCGTTGCTAAGCGACAGAGGGAGAGATGGATTGAGGAGACATAGTCGATCAATTCTACAGAGAGGGAGAGAGAGAGGGAAGGAAAGCAGGGGGGAAGGAGAAGAAGGAAGGAAAGGAGGGAACAAGGGAGGGAAGAAGGAGGTGAAATAAAGAGGGAGAGTAGAAGAAGAGAAAGAGAGAGGAGAGGAGGGGAGGACAGACTGCAGAGTGATTGCAGTGGTATTGAGGCTTCAGTTGGGGCTGAAGACGCTCTTTTGAAACATCTATCTTTGTTAACTGTATCGTGCCTCTGAAAATAAATCCATCTGTGCAGCTGTCCACCCTTCTATCTTTGTCCGAGCGCTTTACTTTAATACTTTTATCACTACAAATTACAGTCCACACAAGCAGCCTGTGTTTAATATTCCCTCGCTCAAAAGAGACTTAATTGTATATTGTATGCGCTCTTTCTCTCCAGGCCCCCTCTCTTTCTCCATTAGTCATTGCTGAGAACACTCACACATAAACACACAAACATGCAGATGCCCGGCAATACCACATGCCCCTCTGTGTGTGTGTGTGTGTGTGTGTGTGTGTGTGTGTGTGTGTGTGTGTGTGCAGAACTGGGTGTTGAGCGCATCGACTGAGTATCGATCCCACCACTCACCTCCCTGCAGTCAGCTCTTGTCCTACATAGCATGCCCTGTCTGATTTCTCCCTTAATGGCTTTTATCCAGCTCCAATCTTTATTTAAACTGAAAAGTAGGAATTAGCACCCACTTCTATCCTGGTCTCTCTTACCTTTTCTTTTCACCGTCATCTCAGAGTGAGTATCGGCAAGTATCGGTTCATTGACTCCCCTCTCTTCCTCCTCTGGCTATGATCGCTTTCCCACTCACAAATGTGCAGTCCAGTGTCTTACTTGTGTTTACGCTGGTATTACAGAGTTTAGAGCCACTTCTTTATCTGTGTTATCAATGATTAGAAAGCTGCATATAACAATTTGCTCTGCCAGTCATTTAAAATGTCTATTTGTCAATTAACTGGTCTGTATTATGTCAACAAACACTTACATACACCCACTGTCAAGTTGAGCGAAAATCATCAAATGTGACATTTTATCATTTACTGTGTCAAATTCCAAGTCTATTGTAAATATGTAAATAATTGTTCCCCTTATTTTCAGTTCAAATGGTAACATGGCTCCTCACATGAGTCAATGGTGCTGGAAAATTCTCTAACATAAGCATTGCAAAGTTAAACTTGGTCCATCTAATGTTTCAAGTTTGACTGCGTAGTGAAAGTGTGCACCTTCGTCACAGCCTCCACTCTTTCCTACATGTCTTCCCTTGCTCTCTGCTTCCCACATGTCCTGCCTCTTTTCAGCTGTCCAGTCCAACAAGATAGGACAAAAACATTAAAAAATCTTGCCACTTTTCTTTTTCAACTGAAGGATAGGTTTCCTGTCCATAACCAATGAAGAGAAATTAAAAAGATTTTGGTTGGTGTAACTGTGGCCTGAGGTGTAAAAGAAAAAATCCCTCCTCCTTGTAACGTGTTCATTTAAGATCTGTGGGTGTAAACTTCCATTTTTCTCACTATCCAGGAAAGCATCCTTAAGTTTCACCAAAGCTAACACGACAGTTCTGTAGCGAGTAGTTGTAGGTGTAAATGTACTTTCCCTGTACCTGGTCCTGGTGTTCAGACCTGGTTTTGCGTGGGAGCAGAAGGACCAGATTCACCTGAACTGAACTGTGAGAGGAGGACTCTGTCAAGGTTTGGGAGTGTGGTTTAGCTCACAAGGACACTTTTTGTAGAAATGTTGGTTTGAGCCTCTTCTGGTGTGTTGGCTTGGTTTCTCTCTTTATGTTGATAAATGCAGGTGTGAGGTAAAACTACCAAAAAACAAAGCTGTCTCAGCCTGTGAAAAAGTTTTGGTTGTGGCACCCTTGTGATGGTTTTAAACCATAAAACTGAACCTCAGGACACTCGCTTGACTCAGTGGTTAGCTTGAGGCCTATTAGAGGCTGTAGTCCTCATTTTAATGGCCGTGGGTTCAATTCCAACCTCAAGTTATCCCACAGTCTCTCCTTCAATGATTTCCTGTCTGTTTTTAGTTGTCCAATTTAATAAAGGCTAAAAAGCCCCAAAATTAACACACACACAAAACTGTAAATCAAACCCCTGACTTCTGGTGAAATCGCATCAGGATGATCAGTGTTGTTACTTCCTCCAGCTCTGTGTGCACTGTATTTCTTTGTTATTCATACTAAATGTCATTGATCATTTGTTGATGAGGTTATGGGACACCTCAAGTTATTTAAGATGTTTACATCTTTACTGCAGATTGTCATGGCAACAGGGCAGACGTCTCAGCCACCTGAAATGAGCTGCATTTATTCTGCACAGACTACTTTTCATATTGATGGCCTCTCCTTATTGTGATCACCCAGCCACAGCCCGGGGAGGAACCCTCTGCGTGCCGTCATCCCTTTCGATTTGATTTGATTTGTTGCTCATAGAGCAAAGTGATGGGAGAGACTCTTATCTTGGCCGTGCAGAAACAAGCCGTACCAAATAAGACACATCGGACTATCTGTGCTGGCACACACAATGGGGATTAATTGATCCCCTAATACCACAGATAAATCAATTCCTTCCTTCCCCCCTGAGCTGTTCGGCCAATCGGACAGCCCAGCCATTTGATCAACAAAGAATCTCCGGCCAATAGGGGGAGGGCTGGCGGTTGACTGACAGAGGGGCAGAGGTGAAGCTGAGGAGAGGTGAGGGAGAGGGAGTCCATCAGAAAGCCATTGGCAGCAGGAGTGAAAGTGCACGTAGTGGTGTAAACAGCAATCCTGAGAGAGCAGAAACATGCTCAGAGGTGGAGCAAAGTTGCAGAACCTTGCATCCATAGCATCCCCGTGTGCCAGAATTACACCAGTGCTCACAGAATTAAACAGCCAAACATCAAGTAAAATGACAGACCCAACTTTCATACAACTCTCATCATCACTTATCCCTTTACAGCCGTTTTCCTGCTTTCTACTCAGATCTAAGCCCTCGGTCAAGACATCAGCCATTTTCTCACAGTTACCCCATCTTATCGCCACCTTGGTCTGATCTATCTCCATTAGACTCTCCCCTGATTCAGCCCACAACCACCATCATTCTCACTCTTTCACTCCTTTTGTATCTCTCCCTCCCAATCTCTCTCTTATCAGCCACCTTGGCATTTCTTGTCTTTCCCACAAACACTGTTTTCCTCATACAGCTCATATAATAACAGGCTAAAAATATGCCTTCTTTTTTTTCTTTCCAGTATTGATTTCGCCTGTAGCATTGTCTATGGAGCGAGAGGGAGAGGACAGCGGGCGGGGGAAAGAACTGAAGTAGAAACAAGAGGAAAAAGAAGGACTTTCTACCTATGTGGTAATGCTCTCACCTTTCCTATTTGACCTAAGTGGGGAGCCACACTCTGCGTCAGTGCTTTACCTTTCAATTAAAAGCTAACTGCGTTCACTGAGGTCTACTCACTCAGCTGCTTTCAACACTCGACCTCGGAGAGCAGCAGAGCACTTGCACACTGTACTCATTTAATAATAACCCGCTGAAATTAGAGAAACCTCACCGCTGCTTATGTGTTCCAGATCAGCTTTTCAGGGAAAATGGTTGGCTCTTTTGGCACTGGTGTGTAATGGGAATGGAGAGAGTTGATCAATAGGCTATTGATCGTAGCTGGCCAGAGTCTAGGGAATTGAGAGTGAGAATAGAGGGGGAGTAAGGGTGGGGGTTGGCTCCAGGTTGAATTTTTAAAATGCTCTATTTCAGAGATGACAAATAGTCTATTTGAAAAGAGAGACAAAGTCGGAGCGAGAGATGGCGTCATAAAGAGATGGAGGAAGAGGCTCCGCTTGTTTTGCTCTCTCCGAGCAGAGAGCTGAGACCTCCCCATCTCCCAGAAGTTACAGGATTTTGGACGAGAGCTGCTGAACTACAAAGACAAAGGGAGCAGGGACGTCTCAGGCTACAGTAGCTGGAGTGTATTCTGGCTGGAGGAGGGGGCTTATTATAAAGAAATCCTTCAGATCTAGAAGAGTGCTTTATGGCAGCACATAGTGTGATAACATACACCCAAACCCTGCAGCTGACTTTACATTCAACCCCTTCCAAGCTGTGTTCAATGCATGTATGCAGATCACACATGGAGGGCTCAGAAGTGTTGCCAGTATCCGATTTGTTTGGCCTCATTTTTGCAAAGATTACAAAAAGTCAGCTATACACAGATTCTTGGTTTGCTCTTAGAGTAAAATGCAAAGAGCTGGGATGATAACCTGACATGCATGTAAAACCTCATAAATCCCACGGTATGCGCAAATGAAATAAAATAAACCTGGAATATAAAAACACCTCATCCAGATGGAAATGCAAAATGAAAAGTAGTTTGTTATCTCCTGCAAAAAATGTTAAATGTTACATGAATCAAGTGATATCTGATGCTTCCTCTCTATGTTTGTCTAAAATTATACTCCATGTGTGATTGTCAAGCAAAAGACTACAAAAATAGCACTCCAGATAAAACTATTATTTTCACTATAAATAAAACTTGGCCTTGCTTATTTACAGTAAACTGTAGTAACTTCTAATGAGAGATAATAATTATTCTTTAATCAAAAGGACTCACATTCAGGATGCAGCTGGTTTTTGAGTCAGTTTTGGGCTTCACCACTTAAACTGAGCCCTTTTATTATTTATCAGACTAACAGAAAACAAAATGAAGTTCACACTCTTTTTTTCCGACTACTTTTTGCACTCGTGAGAATAACTCAGAGCTCCATGTTAAATATAAATAAACAAGCTTGTAAAAATGGGGAAGCAAGCTGGGAGCATTACTTCTGATGGTTGCTAAAACTCAACTGCAGGCGATGGAAAGCAGTTAGAGCACCAGTCTGTAAACGCTCCAGAGAGGAACCTATACCTCAGTAAAAATTCAGCTGTAAATAATGTATTGAATGCAAACTTAAGGTCCACGGGGAGATATGGAGAGGCTCATTACTCTTTTAGTTTGCCGGCCTTTTAACGTAGTCGGCACGGCTCTCAACAATCAACTCCAGATGCTCCCTCTCCCTGGTTTGATTTAGAGATGCTTTTACCTGCGGATATTGTTATGGATATAGGTATCGTTTTTTATTTTCTGCACTTGCCTCCAGGTTTGAAGGCTGTTAACTCATGCACCCACCCACATGCTCTGTGCCCCAGTAAGGTTGGTGTGTATATATATACATATGAGTGTGCGTGTGTGTTATCTGTACCGGTAGTTGAGGTGCACATGGGACCTGTGTGTGTGTGCACGCGTGCATGCCCTGTCCGGGGTTGCATTGATCTTGAGGCAGGATGTCAAACATTTTAACGCTGATCTTGTCCTTGTTATTGCCCCACACTGCCGGGTTGTTAATGCATTAAAAATCGTTTGTCCCTATCTTTCCAAACTTATCTCACTCTACTGCCCCGAGCAACACAAGAATACCCCTCCGCTGTGACATACACACCACTCTGACCCCCCTTCCCTCCACCTTCTGTTTCTAACTGTGTCCTTCCATCCTGCATCTCAATCAATCTTTACGACACCCGGTTGCATCTCTCTAATGTTTCCGGAGTTGACCGTGTCCCCGTTCAAAAATTCTTAATTAAGCTCGTTCTGTATGTTTACCGTTGGGTAAATTACAATCTGACAGGGCTAATAAAACAACATTGGCGAGAGAAAGGCCGAGAGGAGCATGTGCTCCGACCCTCACCTCTTTCACCTGTCTCTATCTCCACCTCAGCTTATCTCCCTCCATCCACACCTCCTCATATCTCCCTATTTTCTACCTCACAGCTTCTGAGGAGGAGAGGGAGGGGATGGAGAGAGGGCTGCGGAGGTTTGGCACCAGTTGGTCTCCATCCATCGCTGTCAAAATGGCTATTCTTTTGAATGTTCACATGTCATTATGCTGACATATCTTGGTATTAACATTCAACCTACCTGCTTCTCATCTCTGATTATTAAGATTCATGAACCTGCCTCCCTGCATGTCAACTCTTACAGATATGAGTCATATATCTATGTTCACATCAGCATCTTTCTTCATTTAGCTATTGACTCATGCAGTGTTCTCACATTCTGCAATCCATAGCCCACACAGCATGTGTATTATATCTCTATTTCTGAACAGTTTTGTCGGGTCACTTTAAAACTGCTGTATGTTCTGTGCAAAAGCATGATGGAGAGGAAGGACATGCCACATGGATCTTTTCATATGTTTAGATTATTTTTCAACAGTGAGACAAAAAATGTGAAAAGAGCCCCAAGGCAAGCTGCACCACACAAAATAAATTTGTCATTTAAACATAAAAACAGTAGAGGGATTAAATGATTTGAGTGAGAGTGTCTCTGTGTTATTGTGCGTTCAGATTTCTTTTATTTTTAGACGACAGTTTTGGACACTTTTGATGTTATTTGACAGAACAGCTGAGGACAGACACAGCAGGCTCACAGGGGCAAGCTCCCAAACTTAGGGGGGACAGCGCTATGTTTGGATTATTTTTTCACTCACTAATGCCAAAGGTTGCTCTACTAATTTCATCCATGCACATTCACACAGCTGACCAACAGTGGAATTATTTTACTGACTGCAGGAGCAAACCTAGTTTTGATTGAAAGACAACTCAACCACTGAGCCACAGCAACCCTTCTAAGCTTCACTCTTTAATGCATGAACATAACAGGTTTGTTCAAAGTCTAAAACAAAAATAAACTCTCAAACAGTCTGTACTAAAACTGACAGCAGTGCCAAGTTTATGGATAAAGTTTGATGAAACCAAAATCCCTTCTGACAGAACCAACCATGTGACCAAAACCAGCAGAAGCCAACAGTAACTCAGGATCATCAGTCTGTAGGAGCACATCTACTGTAGTAAACAAAAAGCTCAAAATTCAGAATGACTCAAAGAAGTGCTACATCGTTAACACACAGGAAGATATTTGATTTCGGTCTGTCCACAAAAGTGGAAAATCATACACAGTAATTTTATTTACCTTGGGTTTGATGCACCTGCTTTACCACAAGACCTTCCAAGTGAGTGTTCCCACAAAGCTGTACATCATGGTAAGAAGTCGGTCACAAGGAAACTTTCCAAAAACAATGCTTTGAGAAGGATCTGTTTTAATTGGACTGCCTCGCCACTTTCTGGCCCTGAGTCTCCACACACTATTGTGAAGATGTGATTTTTAACGAGGCATACGTTTGTTTTGGAAATGAATGGAGGTTGAATTGAAATTAATTTTCTTTGTTCAAGAAAACTTTTTACCTGATACAACGCACCAAGGTAAGGTATTTATTAGGGATGCACAATAATATAGGTATGCTATCGATATCAGTCGATATTAGTTCAAAAATGAAATGTATATATTTTTTATTGTTTGCACCTCTCTGTTACACTTTGTTTTTAGCTCATAAAACTGTGCAGTGTAAAGGGAGCCCACCTACTAATTTAAGTTCTGATTATAGGGACTGAAGCTGTGTATAGTTTTTGCACTTTTTGTGGTTTTGTTTGTACAGTGCAGATTCACATATTTGGCTTTACCTTTTATGTGGAAAATATAGGATATCGGTTGATTGAATTAATTGTAAAATATCAGCATATCAAATGTCAGCAAGAAATCAAATATTGAGCATCCCTAGTATTTATCAACACATTTACATAGGGCTACAGTTTGAAATGTGAAAACAAGTAAACATTGTACGTTTTTACTGCAGTTTGGTAGTTGTCTATATGTAGCGCTCCAGGCAGCCCTGTGCTCTAAGACATGTCCACAATGTGTAATCTCAGTGACTCCTGGTCATGTCCTGCCAGTCATCTACCAAGCAGGGCTAACGTGACCTCACTCTTCACTTTTTTGATAGACTCTCAAGTCTGAACAGACCACTGCAGAATAACTGTATGTGGGTAGGAATGAACATCATCACAAACAGTTTAGCCTTTATCTTAGCCTTTGGCCCCCGCACCATCACTCTCTCATTTATCTTTCTTCTGCTCTTCTGTCCCTTTTCTGTCTAACAGTTAGACTCCTGTGTCCACCATTACTACAAAATTAATCCAAGGAATCATTTTCAGCAGAGAAAAACACAGATCCATCTTCTCTCTTCTAAATTTCATCAACCGGCGTGGTGTTGTCAAAGAGCCTTAGACGTGTCGTAAATCAATCCGGTCCTGCTAGACCCGATCGGGAAGCTAAGAAGCAGCATTTTGAAATAACTTGTAACCTGCAATATTGGCACTGATAATCTCATTTAGAAGTGTGGATTACAATCAGGCATATATCTAGAAGGGAGACTTTTGCGAGATCCTCACAGTCCCTTTAAGTATTCCTGTTTGTTTCTCTGAGGTGGCCTCAGATAAGTTTTACAAATCAGAATCATCAGTTCCTTTCTGAGCTGTCTAAAGTGGGTCTCAAGCTTTAGAGCAAGACAGATAAATGAATACTGTGTTCCTCCATGAAAACAGTTAATATATTAAGACACACATCGCTTATGACCTTTCCACATTTCTAGTGCTATGAGCAACATACAGCTACCGATAAACTAAATCAGCCTCGTTGTGTGAGGAGGACATTTTCAATTCTGAGCTTTTATTGTCAGATCAAGCACACACACCAACAAAGTCCTGAAAAAACACCTTAAAGCGCCTCAACACCACCCTATACACACATAAAAATCAAAACCAAACCTTGGTCTTTGTTTTTTTTTTTTTTAGATAGCTGAGGTTAAAACAAAACTAGAAAAACACTCAGAGAGCACAGACCTCCACCAAGCATATTGTGAATGTCACCAACACTTTAGTCCTACTTTAATGTTATACTCCCTTTCAGCAGACTGTCTGCTACAATTTGGCGTTAGCTGCAGGTTTGTATGATAATTTGTCTGACAGTGTTGAAAACTATGATGACCCAGTACATATTTCATATTCTGGATCCAGAATATTGGCAGGAGGTGGATCGTATTTTTACATTTGTCAGAAATTATGGTGACCTTGTCTTCTATTGTTTTGCAAAGTAATCCGACCATTTATGGTGGAGTTGTATATACATATGGTGAAAGCGGCCCTATCTCACAATGATAAAGACTCCTTTAAAATAAATCCTGGATCCAGATGGTGATCCAGATCACCTCCAAAGTTAGTCACTTTTTCCTAATTCCATTTTGAACATTTCCTGAAAATTCCATCAAGATCCATTTGTTACTTTTTGAGTTATGTTGTTCACAGACAAAATGAACTCTCCTTCTTGGTGGAGGTAATAATTGTTACACTGAGTTAAATAAGATGGGTGCAAGGTGAAATAAGAGAAATAAGACAGGGCTGCAAGCTGTGCATCACAGACTGATGGTCACACACAAGACTGCCTGGCAGAGTGTGTATCTACGCTTGTGAGTGACAACATACGCCGGTGTGTGTTCTGCTGTTTGAATGTTCCGCCACATCCGCTGACAGGTGCAAAGCCCTGTGGGAAGGCACTGTTGTATCTTACACTCCGCTGAACATATACAGCACATCAGAGGTGTAACAAATCCATTCCTGACTGCCAGAACCTTTCAGAGAGTTTCTGTGCCTGTGAACAACACATCTTCAGGTTTCCACACCTCAGAGCTGATGTGTGTCTGACACACAGACACACACAGATGAAATGAAGCCTCACACAGTGGCGTGTGACTATGAAGAGAGAGGGGGAAGACTGTAGGGTGTGTGCAAGTGTGTGCACGTATGTTTCTGTGTGAAGCATCCGTGTCTCAATGGCGTCTTTAGAGTGGTTAATCAGAGGAGAGGTGGAGAAGAGTGTCAGAGTGTCAGACAGGCTTCGGTGAAGAGTCCTCGAGCCCTCTCTCTTCCTGCGTTGACACCTCTTAACCTCAGTCTATCATCTCTCACACTCACACACTCCACTTCTATTGACACTCGCTACCCCGCAGCCCTCCAAAAACCCGAGGAGAATCCACTACAGTGATTGTCCGTAAGAGGGGAGCCTCTGAGACTGCAGAGAAGAAGGGATTATATAATGCTCCAACACATGGAACAAGCTGTGATCGGATTTGACGCCTGTTTGGGTTCCTGTTTTTATACTTCCTGATGGACAAAAAAGGGGAAAGAAACCAGCGGGGAGAATCCAAAAGCCTTCACACACGAAATAAAAATGCAGAGTCCTTGCATGCATCAATTTGTGAATGAATCTCTCCACCTTTTGTCTCAACACACCAGGAAGTGAACGGTGTCCACCTCTGTCACTGGCTAGTGTAAGTGGGGTCAGGAGCTGAGGGTCAGCTGAGAAAAGGTCGAAGGTCATAGTGCAGTGGGTCTTGTTAAAATACCTTTTAGCCTCCTTCAGGGATATTATGTAATGGCTGAGGGAATAGGTTCGGACTGCTTTGTGGTGGAGACCGGATGATATATGCGTCCTGCTCTGAGCCAGATGTATATTCATTACCCTTTTTAAAAAATCAGGATGCAAAGGAAGTGCTGAGAGGTCAACAGGGGTCACACACAAGAGGTCACATTTATGTGTTTTTCTGTAGTGTCTATATTTTGGAAAACGCATCTTCAAGGAAATGAGACTCTCTGAGAGTCCTCGTCGGGTGCTCAAAGACAAAGGGGTTTTCTTTCAGAAATCAGACAAAGTCACAGAATACTCATCTAAAAACATGTATTTCTGGAGAATTGTCACACATGCTCACACAAAGAAGCTAGCAAAACCTGTGTTGTCCTGATCAATATATTGGATGGGTTTGAATATCAATACAATGAGCGTGCAGTCTTCAATCTTAATTTTTAATACGGTGATAATAAGTGTATTAATTTTCATAACTCTCTTTCAATACCCCTGGAGTATGAGCGATGGTGGCCCATTTTCACACGGCCAAATATGCATCTCTCTTCTGTGCTGCCATTGATCACTCCTGTGCCATTTCTCTCCCTCTCTTTGTCTTCCAGTCTCTCCCCCTTGCCTCCCCCTCACACCACTGCACTGTAAAATTCACCCTTACTCCCCGTTTCATCGTGCTAACTACACCTACTACCTTTTATCAGCCCAGAACTGTTAAATTAATAAATTGATATTGACAAGCTATCAGCCGGGGGATAAATTATTTGGGAGCAGAATGCAAGGGTCACATGACTTTTAGTACCCACGATTCTGTAATTATTCCCCACGAGAAGAGGCATGGTGTGGTGCATTGCCCCCCACCCCTCTAGAACTGAACAAACACACGTATACTCTCGTGCTATCACATGAAGAACTATAAATATCTTCACGTACAGGGGAGCGCAGGAGCCATGGGAATACTGGTGATCATTAGTGCTATCATAACCATCATGATACAGGATGTTAGCATGCTGGAGAATGCATGTTATCATCACCATTTACGAAAGAAAAAAAAACAAAGAAGGGAAAATAAGAATGTTCAGCAAGGCTGAATGCTAACAATACAATACTGACCCCTGTGTTGCTCTCAGTCAGGACGCTACCTGCTAAGGTGCAATGTGAGAGGTACGACAGACCTCCTGCTGCTGATCTGTGTAATAAGTGCAAATGAGAGGTGTAAAGGGGGAGGGGTTGTTGCAGATCAGATGAACAGGGGGCAGCGAGCATGTCAGAGTGCCAATCACAGAAGTGCTCTTGTTGCCCTCTGGCCATCACTGACCTTTTGACCCTGGCCATGGCCTAAATGTCAAAGGTCACCAACAAGGGTCAGCGCAGATCACTGCAAGACCCTGGCCAGAGATGCATCACCATGGCAACGCTGTGCTCACTATAGGAGGAAAGATGGGGGTGTTTTGCATTCTGCATGCTGAGATCTTACACACATACATACATACATACATACACTTACACTATGAACACACATCTGCTTCTGGGAATGAAAACAACACTCCCAGTTGGTTTAAAGTGAGCTAATGCACACCCGAGCAAAATGTCGCTTTTAAATTGAGGTGTTTGAGAAGTAGGAGTGTCTTCTCGGAAATTCAGTTTTAATAATAGCTGATGGGAAATAACGACTGGATCTCGACGTGAGTGGGCCTAATTGAACGGTAAATCGTGTTAAAGTGCTTGATATACATGACTTAGTGTGTTACATGTCTTATTTCAATCAGGGAACATCGAGAGTGAAAACGGGTTAAACAACAAGAGGACAAACTTGGGCTCATCTACTTACATGGAATGGTCGAGCTCATACTGTAAGCATTCGCTTGCTCCTTGCGTCATCTAGTGGCGGAGAAAGGGAGTCCTGCTCCTCCTCCTCCTCCACGAGGCTGCTGCACGGCTCCTTCGCGCGCTCGAAGAGGGGGAAAGAACCCCTCTACTCTCTGCTTTTGTCTCCGGGGAGCTCCGGTCGATGCCTCGTCCCACCATATGTCTGATCGCAGCTGCCAATCAACAGGTCAACGCGACCCCGGGGAGGCAGACACTGGTGGGGTGAGATCAAACAGTGGACCTCAGGGATGACAGATGCAGATGAAAAAAAAAGGCAATAAAACATTGCTTCAAAGATGGTAACGGTGCACTAGGAGGCAAATTATTGTTAACAGTAATCTGCAGAATAGCGCCTCGCATTCTGATCGATTGACTATTATGGAGCCTTTGAAGCCGAGGTAACGCCAGGCTATTGTTCATGGTGGGACACAACCAGAAAATAGCAGCTGGTTTTGGTTCAACTATAGCGTTTCCTAAGCCTTAAATACTACCTACCTCTTTGTAATCATGCTTTCTAATAGACTCGCAATTTCACTCCTTCAGGCGCTGCTCATTTTGGGAGTTGTTCAGACACAGTTGTTGTCACATCAAACTTGAATCTGTGAGAGACAAGCAAAAAAGACACACGGACTAAATAATGTATAACAAATATTATTCTTCATTTAAAAAATATGTCATCCATAGATAAGCTACTCCCAGCTTTCTGTTGTGTGTAATTGTATAATACATAGTTTGCACTTTGTAGGCCTTGTGTGTTATACTAGGGACAATACACAGAACATCTGTGGTTGTCTGATTTGTTTGTCTCAACAATTTAAGCAAGAAATATAGTGTAATATTTTTCAAATGAATAAAATAAATGCATACACAGAATCTGCTGGTTCACAAACTATCCTGCATACTAGGGATTAGGCTGAATAACTTTAAATGCTAAATATTTATGATTCTTTTCGAGTTAATTATTGAATTAAGATAAAGTGTATCAAGATTTTCCTTCATAATGACATGTTCTGCACTTCTACTACTGGACTGGAAGTCTTGGCCATTTACAATCTAGATAACTTAGCAAGCTTGGAGAAATACAAACTCAATTTATTAAAATCTTTTGTTGTTGCACAATCCTTCCTTAGGCCTTTTTTTCAAAACCTCAGATACACATGTTATCATTGAAAAAAAGCCAGTCTATCCAAAACCTTAATATATGTGACATCTAATTCAGAGTGTGTCTATAACTGTATTCTGTAGAATTAAGTAGAAATGAATAATGTCATTGGCTGAATTTGTTTGTTATTAATAAGAGCATTGTGAAGAAAAAAGTAAGCGAATCAGTATTTATACTATAACAGCAAGATATCTAATTGCTCTGACAAAAGATATTGGGTTAAATCATTTTTGTGCTGCTAAATATCACATTACACTCAATTTAAGGTGCATGGTAGAAAAGACAACAATCTTTTTCTTTTCCTTTTGCATATCTGTTTGATGCATTTCTCATTCTAGCTCAGCCTTCCTCCCGTGTCCTGTGAGCTGTGCTGAATCCATATTCAGATTAATGGGATACAAGAATCAGCCTTGGAATGCTACTGTAAATGTGAGCTGTATTAAAACACGGCCATAATGTTTCATCCCCATCTCAGCAGGACTGATCTTCTTAGCTCACTCTCTGCTAATCAGGAACAAATCTTTGTGCCTTAATCTACGGCCCCCCGCACCCCTCCGCCCAGCTCATTAGATTAACAAAATGACATGCACATATGAACACACACAAACCCTCATACACTGAGCTTATGACCTCAATCTCATTCGCCTAATTACTTTGAAAAAAAAGATGGTGTGTTTGTCAAACATGAGGGGGTTTTTTTCTTTTTCCTCTTTTTTGCTGTTTTTAACAGTTTAAATAATTTTTGGGCTATTCTTTTTCTTTTAGACAAAAGTGTTACTACTACAGTTTTAGTGAAGCTTTTCTTGTGAATTGAAAACTTACATGAGGTAGGTGTGTGTGTGTGTGTGTGTGTGTGTGTGTGTGTGTGTGTGTGTGTGTGTGTGTGTGTGTGTGTGTGTGTGTGCGCACAACAAACATATGCAACCAAATTAAAGCCTTAAAGCTGGTGAATTGAAGAGGATTTGATGCAGAGAGCTATTCATGGGAATTAAGCAAATTAGGTCTCCAATTAGCTGCTGACATTGAATCAGAAGATTTGGTGAACAAAAATTAATTAGATGGATTTGTCATTGCTCTAATGAGCATTGCCAGATAATAACTGCTCTGTCTCTTTCTTTTAAGTTTTATCCCTCTGACATATCGTTTGCCTGCTTAGAATCTCATTTAATGTCAAACATTACCTTATTCAAATATTCAATATTTTGCAAATATGAGGCCTGCTTGAGCGGAGACAAACAAAGTTCAGAAAAGTCAATGTATGACCTAATCCTCTCAGGCTGCAGCACTCTGGATGTAAATGCCAACCTTTGCAAGTCATAGAGGAATTTCACCATTGATGTGAGAGCTGGACAGATATAATTGACTTTATTTTAGTCAAAGCAATATTTCTATTTCATCTTAGAACTCACCCGTTAATGCGGAAGAGGCCATTTTGAGTGTTAATTTGTAGCATTTTTATGACACTGTACGTTACAAAAAAATCACACCCATTTTGAAAGTGATAAATGGAGGATACCATAGACAGTTCAACAATGAGTTTGCATTCATGTAAGCTTCATTATGTTTTCAGTGACAATTACTACATGTTTCTGTTATTTCTTCTTCCTATTAAAACAGCCTCCCACCTCTCTCCAATAAATCAGCGCCCCCTCTCTCCCTGCCTCCTTCCCTTTCCTGCTCTGCGTTCATCCCCAGCCTCCCACTGTCGTCCTCTTTCTGCAGCAGTGGTTCAGGATTACACTGTGTGATAATCTTCCCATTTCTTTAAACTATTTGGGATTGCTCGGATTATCTGGCCTCATATCCATGGGAGGTGGCTTTGGAAAACCAGATTTTAGTCCGATTTTTGGCTGGAGATTTTGCATCCCGACAGCTTTGACTAATTAGCATCCACCACTCAGTGGTGTGTCGGCTTTGGGCTCACTTTTAGTGCAATCTGCAAGCACAGTCAGGTGTGTTCACACACACACTCACACACACACACACACACAAACACACAACAGAGGCAGCAGATTAAAGACAACACAAGGTGTTGAGTTCAATATAATTTAATGAGTTTATAACAAACATTGGATTGTGGTTATGCTTAATGACACAGACTACAAATAAAAGATGAACAGTAGCTTCAGACGATCCATATATTTCATTTGATCATTGAACTGCCTAAACATTGTAACAGCTTCAGAGCCCACTTTAATTTCACACCTTCTAATAACAGATTCATAAGCAAATATGAAACCTCAAGAACACAAACTACTCTCCCTTAGGGTACAGAGGCTCTCAGGCCAGGGTGAAGCCCCACCTGAGGCTGCACACTGGACCATGGCCAGTAGAGTCTTGGTGCCAAGCAGGACAGAGGGATCGATTGGGCTTGAGGGCAGCACCAACAGGTCGTCCTGTGGGTCCGGGTGAAGGCAGGATGGTAGGGGGAGGGAAGGGAGGGAAGAGGAAGCTGTCCGGCCACCCTGCGTACCCTTCGCCTTGCCCTCCGGCAGTGGTAGTCTCCGTTTGAAAAGTCCTGGTAGTTCGATGGATGAATCGCCCAGAAGTGGCCTTTCCCGTTGTCACTGCGTCCAGCTTTGATGAAGCAATCGTTCAGTGATAAGTTGTGGCGTACGCTGTTCCTCCAGTTTTTATCCTGTCAAAGCAATTAAAGAGAATACATTTGGTTACAACCTGAGGACTCCAAGTTAAACAATGGGAGTCCTTAATTGGAAATTAACAAAGGGGGCAGATAAGTACTGTTGATCCCTCTCAGGATGTCACCTTGTCCTGTTGTTGGCAGGATGCGCAAGAGCGTGTCAAGACCGTATATGATCGCAGTAAGACACAACACCCTGCGTTACCTTTTTAGCACGTCAAACCACTGATCAACTTTAATCCGCTATGTTCAATCTGTTGTTGCACCTGGTAAAGGCAGAGGCAGTTTGCAACCTAGCAACAGGATTACTGTATTTGTGAATTTGCCAACAAGAAGATCATCTAGTGTCCCCGAGAGCACCTAATTGCCTAACCACTCAGACAGATTACGTGTTCCAAGTAGGTCGATTTACTTGTAAAAAATTGAGACAAATGAGCAAAACATATCGATGACTTTAGCTGAAATCGCTATCTCCTGATCCGCCTTACGATTGCGACACAAGTCTTCTGAGTTTGCAGAGTAATAAAGCACAATAAATCTCTGGATCGCAACACAGGCAGTAGATCGGACATACAGTAAATTGTGTCTCACTGCATCATAAGATTTAACTTTCTGATTCCCGTTTACAAGAAAGCTACAAATCACTCCCACTTCCATTTTCTTTTTGCTCATCTCTGTGTTTTGACTTTGTCGAGTAGTATAAGAAAAGTGGCATGAACATACCTTACTCTTGAAGTATGGATAATGGTCCATGATCCATTGGTAGATGTCACAAAGCAGTAGTTTCTTCTGCTCCGACGCCAGGATTGCTTTGGAGATGAGCGCAATATACGACTGGTTGGGTTTGTCCGCAGACTTCTCTGGACTGGTCGCTGTGGTAGTGGTCACTTCCTCCTCCCCCTCCTTTTGTTGTTCTTCAGCCCCCTCCTCTTCTTTGACTTTTCTTTCTCCTGTTTCTGCTTCGGAGTGCTGTTGCCGCTTCTCCAATGTCTGGGCATGATTCCCCACCTCTTTGGGTCTGGGACCCTGATTACTTAGCGTGGGGTTTGCTGTCTCTTCAACAGTAGGACCTCCAGTGGCCTCTTCCCTTGAACCTTTGACTCCCTTATTGAACAAAAGGTAGTCAATTGTAAAGCTCAGTCCAAGTCTCTCTCTGCTGCCATTGCGGCTACTTCTGTCTTCCATTGTCATCTCTGAATTAAGGTAACTTTGACTCATTAGCGAGGCTTTCTTGGATCCAAACTGCCGTCAAAAAAGTAGAAGTTGATAAATGGAAAGTTTCTCTCCCAAAAGTCTTTCAAGAACTTTTGGCCCGAGATTTACAGCATGGCTAAATTGAAGAGCAGGACCCTTCATAAACTGAGCGCGGCGATGCGCCTCGCTACCTACTCCAAAGTCTTACTGTTGACAAGATCACAGATAAAGATGAGCCTCTCAACTGTTGTTAACCTTGACACGCTCACGAGCGACACTATCTCAACCCGTGGAAATGACGTCAGACACAAGACCAAAGATGGCCTCTTTATTTAGCAAATAATTTGAACTGATCCAATTTCCAATATGTTCCCAGTATCCTACGGCCTTTCCATTTGGAATCGAAGAGTTGTGCTCTAGAGTTGTGAAGATGGCTCTATTTAAATGACAGTGAACTTATCCCTCACAGAAAGGGGTAAAGAAGGCATGGGGGGGTTCCAGGTAGGGGGTCTCAACTGAGGCGGATTATTATTTATTAACCTAAGCAAATCTTTGTAATTACGGGAGATTAAACACTCAAGATTTAGTGAGACATGGTGTGCAAAGGGTGGACGCTGTTGAATCAAAGGCCTTTTAGTAGCAGTGTTATCCTGTTAAAGTGGTTTGTCCATGGGGATGCTATCCAAAGAAACACTTCAATTACCAGAGAGCATTAATTAATGTGTTGGATTCAGTGTTTTAGGAAGCAAAACACATTCTGTCATCTGATTCTTTGGGAGAGAAACTGAATGTAAGATTTGACTTAAATAGCTACAAGTCAACAGAAAATTGTGAGCCTCAACTCTCTTTGTAATACAATGAGTTCATATATAGAAATGGTGTACGTATGTATGTAAATAAAGGTGGGAAAAAGTTCAACAGTATCAATATGATATGTAGTTTCAGGATGCCTTAGAGCTAATAGTAAAAGTGACTTTCAAGTTTGTTTCTTTTTCAAAAGAAATTCATAGAACTGTCAGATATTGTTCTAACTGAATATCAAAAATTGTAAAACCAGCCTCTGAGAGCCATGAGTTTGTCACATTTCTGAATGAGTTTCGACAAGCAGATTTGATTTTAATAAAGTGGTAATATTTTCAAAATTGGCAGCCAAGTTCTCCTTATGTTAAACCTTACAAACAATACATGTTTGTTATGTTGGTTAAATATTCTGTTTCAACTTCTTTAAATGCTTCAGAGGAGCTGTTTGAAATATGTAAATGCACTTACAGAAATGGGTTAATTGTTCTGTTTTAAAGGGTGTAATTATGGTTCTTAAAGAACTAAAGCTATAATTGTACTAAATTTTGTTCCCTCAAAGTTGATCATGGTGGGCTCAGTGATTTTGAAATTGTTGAAATCATACCCCACACAATGAAGGCCTAGACCACCTCACCATTTCAACTAATTTGTCTTCATGTTGTGACAACAGAAACAGTAAACCTGTTTTATACCCTCTGGTTTATTGAAATAGATTGAAATGGCTGTGTCCGGTGTAACAAAAAGGGCAGGTATGTCTACCATGTGAGCATTTTAAACTTTTTAAATTGTATTGATCAGTTTAAACTTGTGAGTAGGAGATGGAATCTCATGATGTTTTCCAGATTTTGCACCTTAATGGAAGCTAACATTGCAAACTTTAACTTTAAATGGGATACAACAAATCCTACATTTTCTGATTTTATCTGTTATTTTCTTAGATAACCGTTCTTATCGAGCATAACGGTGAGGGCATCAACTTTTTTTTTTCTTTTTCTTTTTTTTGTAAATGTTAAACGTTGTTTCATTGATGTTTGGCGTCCGACATGAAGCAGAAAAACACACGTTGGTTTCTGTCATAGACTCTATAGTTGTCCAACATGAATGTTCAATTGATTCTTATGTTTCCAAGAGGCTATTCCTTTCCACATATGGGGAACTTCGGGAAAATCAGGGCTGGATCACCAGCGGGAGTACAAATTCGTCCAAAATATCCTATCATCCCATGCAGCAAACTGCGTGACACACACCTGAACTGAAGTTTCATGCAGGGCGTGAATGTAATGTCCCTTGGTAAATTGATGTATTCCATTAACAAACATATTTCAATTCAATTATGAACCTACCTTAAACAAAGCATCAAATCCACATCTTGTGGCTGGCCGCAGGACCTGGCACAGATTATTTTGCTCGGACGGGAACTGAACAGACCATGCGACCCGGTCCACTTGGCAGGCCATGCTTTAGATAGATGATGAATTTAAACAATATATTTGACGCAAATTCCCATATTCTCGATACTATAAAACTGAAACATTGTGGGTCTTTGAATATTTTTGCACGTGGTACTATTATTGGATAGTGAGGCCTGTTTTGGAAACGAGACCTGTCTCTTAGTGTTATTAAAAAGTTGCACTGTAACTTTAAAAAACCCTCGTCCCGCCTATTTTGGGTAGTGTGCTTCTGGCGCTGGTGAAAGCCTCGCTGTGATTGGCTATGAACAGCCGTCTATCAGAACAGACTCTGCGTTTCATTGGTGAAAGACTAGCCGTCGTCTGTGACTCTCGCGGTACTGCTGCACGAAGATGGCGGCCGAACTGGTGGAAGCGATGGCAAGTAGAGCTTGGATAGCTTTGATTTGATGGGGGACAGACGCGGGAGTGTGGGGTGATAACCAGGCCGGCCGTGGGGTATTTCGGGGCTTTGTAGGAACATCTTTAAGGATTTATGCTTTTATAAATGTACTGTTTTACATTCACGACGAAACAAACTAGCCTATGTGGCTAATCAAGCTAGCCTCCAAGGCAGTGTTCTTAAGGCAAGTGCGTTGGTTGAGCTAGCATCACGCTGGTTCTAAAGAGACACCGAAAATGAATGATGTGACCATAACACATCCCGGGGGTTTGAATCAAGCACGCTTCCCATTTGTCGCTTCTTGGAGTATTGGTGTACATTGATACTCGTTTGCTATGAGCTGTATAGTTTAAAGAGCTGTGCACCTGTCAAAATGTCCAGTAGCGATGATTGAATACCGACAGTCTAGTCTGTGTGGGAGCTAGCTTACCGACGAGCGAAGTATACAGTTAAGGTTTACATAAGAATATGAAACGTTTCTAACTTTATACATCATGTCCACTATATGCCAGCGTGTAACTCTCCTCATTGTGTGAATGTGGCATTTGACTGAAAGCCGATATGCCACTGATGTCGATGTGCCAGCATGAAAACAACTCTCTTGTTTGGCACAGTAGTCCACATCGCACTTTCTCTCTGATGCCGCTGTCTATTGGACATGCACATGTAGGCTGGCTCAAGTAGCATGTCCTGAGATTAACCGGCCCTTCTCACAGTAGTGTAAATAATGTGCACACGTTTACTAAGCAAATCAGAATGAGAACTCATCGTGGCATGTACACAAGAGCTTTGTTGCTGTGAACATACCTTTACATTTTCCATGTAGGTTCCCATTTATACAGGTCCTAGTTATTCTTCATGCTCAAAAAAACAAGGCGACTGGACTGTGTAAACTTGTCTTTTGATTCTTCGGAATACCTTTACATTGAAATGGGATGGTTGCACTTTCAGTCAATGTTTTTCGTTTGGAATATCTCCATTATGGTTTATCCTCTTTAAAAGTGGTGTTCTCTGCTGGGAAAATGAGCTTGCTGTAAACCATCAATAGCCACATATATGCTTTTGAATTGTGAATGCTCTGTGATAAACATGCTGCCCGTCCTTCAGTAATTGGAAAACTATGCTATTTGAGTTCCACCTGCAGAAACTGGTCAGGTTGGCCCTACATGGTCTGTGAACATGTTCTTTGATTTCTATTTGTTGTTTGGAAGGTTTTGTTTGGGAGTCCTCTTAAAGGTTGCTTTATATTCCTATATTAACACATTCCAAGAAGCATGGTATTGGTGTGTCATACAGGTTGTGTAGTGGGTATGTTGTGGAGTTGAACTGGTACAATCAAACATTTAAACAGCTGTTACAGAATGAAGGTCCTTAAGTTGTATAAATCACAATGTGATGAAGGAGTGTATGATAGGAGTGACTAGATCTTCATGCAAGCAGTTACAATGGGGACCCTGTGACGTCTTACTATATCCGGATGATTACGAGGAAGCTTCAACCCTCTATAGGATTAAAATGACTTGTGAGGACAGAAGCTAATTTTAGCAGTTGTAAAACAGTTTTAGGAAACACCTTGTCCCATTAAATTCTGCCTATAAAACGATTGTAAAGAATTGTGGGCAGCCTGTCACAGGAGTTTTATTTAGTGTTGTGAGGCATAATTGAACAAAGTTCTGTTAAGGCACAGGATCTCTGCAAAGTTGCTGGAAAATTTAAAAAAAAAACACACAAAAATCAAAACCAAAAGTTTTTAAAGTTTACTTTATTTGTGTTCACACTGATAGAAAGTCATGTTTCTTCCAACAACAAATGATACAGTTTGAAAACAAGTTAAGTCATTAAAAGATGCAGGGCTCTAAAATACAACTTCAAAGTAGAAGAGAACGGATCTGGGTTTAAAACAACTGCCTTCCAATCAGGCATTAATACACCTCTACTTTTCTATATTCCTTCAAATTTCATTTTCTTCTTCTTATTATTATTGTTTATTATTGTTTTTGCATTTATTGCACTTCCCTGTGAGCTGCTGTGACAAAAAAAATCCTCCATGAAGGATCAACAAAAGAATATTCTATTCTATTCTATTCTATTCTTCCTTTGAGTAAAAGTTCTTGGACGGTCTTTTTGGTATTGGACACAATCACCTAGACCTTTCCTTTTTGTAGATGTTATTGTGCTTGTATTGTAATTTTCTTTTCTTTGTCATATCCTTTTCCAGAACATGGTCAAAAGTTTCCGGGTCTCAGACCTGCAGACGCTGCTGGCCTCGATGGGTCGCAGCAAAAGTGGGCTGAAACAGGACCTGGTGGGGCGTGCGCTGAGGCTAGTGCAGACCGAATACAGCCCAGAGCTTCTAAAGAATGTCAGACAGCTCTACGAGTCACGCTTCCCGAAAACATCAGGCTGGCTCGCGGCACGTCGCCCAGAAGGCATCCCAGTCGCCTACTCATCCCTCAGCTCGTCCCCCAATGCCACCTCTCAGGGCGCAGACTACCTCAACGGCATTTCCAAACCCATGCCCACAGCTGCAGCAGAGGTCAAGCTTGTACCACTGCCCTTCTACCAAACGTTGGAGACACTGCTGCCCCCAACAGAGCTAAGTCAGTGCACTTAGTTTAATGATACCATAACAACCAATCACTGTCCAATTACTGTTTACTTATCTAAACCACTGACCCACTTTATATATGTTTTTATTATTGCTGTTTTATTCATTTAGTTGCCCAGAACAATGAAAAACTGCAGGACAGTCAGTGCGTTTTTGAGTTAACGCCAAACCAAGCGGATCAGATCCGAAATGCAAGGTCAGAACATATAAAAAAATCCCCAAAGATTCCAAATGTTTCAGTTTGATTCATTTTGAACATTGTAATGCTGACTTTGTGTCAACTCCTTTGTTCACAGTGAGCTTCGTCCTGGAATCAGATCAATCCAAGTGGTTCTTAGGTAAGTCTTCCTGATTCCCTTAAGAAATTAATGTGGAGGTCACAGTCCTCTGCCATAAATTGGGTTCAGTGTTCTCTTTATCTGAATTTCCATCAAAGATGCTCGAGGAAAAACTGTAAAAATCTTTCTGTATGTATTGCAAGTACTCTATGAATCCCGCCCCTGCACTTTAAAGCTGTGATGTTGCTAGGCACACGTCCTGCATCTAAGATGCATTGTGATTTATGTGTCCCAGGGATAATGACGGAAAATTCAATTTGCAGCACTGTTCATTTTGCTTCCATTTGTCTCATCGCCAACATTTGTACGGTTGGGTACAGGACAGACAGAAGCTGGATCAGTGTGGATCAGTTTCACACCAGGCAGCTCTTTCCCCAACATTTGAGTAGGTGGATTGGGGAAGCATTGTTGGACAAAGTTATGCCAAAGATAACGTGTCACACGTTACAGTTAGAGTCATGTCATAGTACGGGCATTACTGCGAACGTGTAGATTTTTAACTCTTGTGCTACTTCAAACAAATTGTCATCAATCACTGAATCATTTATGTCAACTTACAAAGAGCAAGACTGTAATAAATTAAACAAAATAAGATCAGATTGTAAGTGGAAACCTGGAAAAAGGGTCCCTATGACAGAACCCATAGATCACATTTATTTCCACATTAGATCACCTGGTAATGGACAACTACATATTTGCAAAATAAATAATGAATTAAACTGAACATGATGTCTTTAACAGTTAAGAAACAAGTATATTTTAATGAATTCAAAGCACCTGGTGATGATTAATGTGCTCTATGATGCCAGGATTTGCACACAGAGCAGCTTTAAAAAACGTGACTTGTAGTTCTGTTGAATTTGAACAATCAGCCCAACAAATTTGGATCTGAGTAATATTTGATGGATGGGATGATTTAGTTTACATATGTTACACCTAAACTCATCACATTATATGATGACAATACATTTTATGAATCCTACTATTACCATTGCTGATGCTGATGTGAATAATTTCATCCTCACAGTCAGCACGTTTTGAAAGTGAAGCAGCAGATAAACATTAGACTGACTTGTCCAAAAATGACACTAACTTCATAGTTCAGAGAAACTTTTGCACCACTATCTTAAAAAATGATTTAGGATGGAGCAGGCTAAATATGAAGGCCAGGGAGAAACTAAATACTCTCTTGATTATTCTAGTCCCTGTGAACAAACCATATCAAACTACACTGTCATCAAACATAGAATAGAACAGAATTGAATAAAATACAATTCACCTCATTAATTCAGGGGAAATTCAGGATATGAATTTGACACCAACATTTCTAAATAAGTTTTATTGAGATCCCACTCAAACCACCATCATGGAGTCCAAAAACCTAACATCACTGTCAAAAAATAAATATTTGATCCCCCTCCCTAAATGTTCATTTGCTGAACATTCTCATCATGCTAACCTTTTCTCTAACTCATCTCTCTCTGCTGCAGAATCTGCTACACCGACTCCATTGGTGTTCAGGAGGACCAGTATCCCCCCAATATTGCTGTCAAAGTCAACCAGTCCTACTGTCATGTGCCGGTGAGTTTATTAGACTGGAGCGTTGTCTTCCGAGCACCAAAATCGCAGAGGCATCTTTTCCTTTCTCGTTCAGGTTTCCCCTCAGTCATTACTCTAAGCTGTGTGTTTTCCAATGAAGTCAATTAGTCCCGGGTTTGGGTGTTAGTGTCAGACCTACTGCCTGTTGTTCACAGCCAAACCGGTGTCATAATATATGGCAGTGATGGCTTAGCTAACCTTTTACAAGTGGTTGTGAGTAAGGCAGCGTTGTTTAGCACTCCTGGAGGCATCAACTCGCTGGCAGGGCTTCGGCAGGGAAATCCTCCAGCTGGCAGAATCTGTGTGGCTTACAGGTTAACGTTGTGTCACACGTTCAGGTGTTAGCATGAAGCTTAACATCCAAGACTATTTGCTGTTGGTGCACGCGGCATGTCGCTGCAATGTCAAAGCCAGGTAACAGAGTTAAAAAAGTGGTTTGAAAAGTGGTTAGAGTGACTATTCTGTTCAGAAACAAGATATTTCACATCCAGTAAATAGTATAGTATTACTATTCAGCGCCTCTAACATTTTAGTGTTTTTATATTTTGTTTGGGAATTAGATAAATTTACACCAAACAACTGTTAATATGTTCATGGTTATTGTCCATCAGTTTAAAGATAACAGCACAATAGTCCAGATCTCAACTACCCAGTAATTTTTGGTCTTTAAACAGATGGATTTGAATAATCATTCTGATAAAACGCTGGATGATTTGATAATCTTTTGTTATTTTTATGTTTGTTTGTGTTTCCAGGGCTATTATCCCTCTAATAAGCCTGGTGTTGAACCTCGTCGTCCTTGTCGTCCTGTCAACATCACTCCCTGGTTGCATCTCTCAAATGCCACCAACAGAGTCACTGTCACCTGGGGCAACTTTGGCAAGGTCAGAGTCAGAGGCTGGATCTGCTTTGCTGGTTAAGATCGGGGTCTTTATGGCAAGAAGGGCAGAAAAAAAACTCAATCATCTTTCATGCACCACATCTGTCCTGCTCATCCTAGCAGATGCCAAAATGCAGTAAAGCAAGCTAGGGCATGTCGTTTTTTGAATCATGGGCTCCACTCAGGCGTGCGTGGTACAACTGATAGCCAAGAGGTGAACTAGTTTAACTAACCTCCTAAATGTTGTCTTCACTACCGTGATCCGGATAAGCAGCTGGAAGCCTGATGAAAACATCTTTAATCCTGTTAGCGATCTCCTCTTTAGATCTCTTGTGTCAACCACATAGGGATAAGTAACATGCAAGTTTGAAGTGATCACAATGACAAACGGTTCTACTGTATCCCCCTCATGTTTTTCATTTCATTTTTAAAAATATTTTGTTAACTTCTCTTTGGTGTTCAGTGTCGTGTTCATGGAGTGATACGAGTACCGTCTCTGATTTGTTTAGCAAACAATTGAAACCCTTTTACCCACAGCTTGGTTTGTAGTTTTTTCTAATGCAAACTCAGACATGAGGGGCATGAAAACAAAAATGCCAAAGCTAAGATTACTCCTTTCTGCAAGCATATGGAGTATACATAGAGAAGAATCACAAGCTGAGGCAATCAAGACTTTTATTCAAAATATCTGACTGAAATCAGCTGTAGAAAAGTAACTGTTGTTTTTAACTGAGTAGTTGGCTGTTTCAGCCAGCAACCAGCACTTGTGGAAACCCCCAAAAGATTGTTTTGTAGAGACAATTGTCTATTTTGGGTTTCTTGTTATCTTTTTTATTTTTTTCCTTTTGTGTTTTCTTTAGGGCTGCACGATTATCGCAATCGCAATGTCAGCACATGCAATTACGTAATCGCAACACAGGATATCGCAATCGCAATCGCAATGTCAGCACATGCAATTCAGATTTTTCTCCATGATAACCAAGCAAGTCTGTAGACTCATCATGACACAACTTTTTTTATCAAATCGCAAGCACAATCGCAATCGCAATATTGTCCACCTAATCGCAAATCGCACCTTTTCCCCAAATCGTGCAGCACTAGTTTTCTTGCATTGAAAACTTTTTTCTAGCCCTCAGGATATCAAATAGATCAACATTCCCTCTTTACATTATAATTCTCCATGAATGGAGACAGAGCAAAAATCTGCACGTTCTACTTTTGATTTTATGCTGTTGAATCTCGTGCTCTAACATGTAAATCTGTGTCCTACAGCGGTATTCTGTGGCCGTGTATTTGGTGAGGGTTTTCACTGCAGCAGACCTCTTCAGCCAACTCAAACTCTGCTCTGTTGAGAGTGCAGAACGCTGTCGTGAACGTAGTGAGTATTTCTCATCAGCTCTGTTTTCTAATTTAAAGTTTTGTAAACCAGCCTTGTAAATGCAGTGCAAATAAAAAGATGCTCACTTCAAAAGTCATCAATATTTTTTAATACTGTTGGACTGGATCATTTTTTCTTTTTATGTACTTTATGATTTATCATCTGATGAATTATGACACTTCATGATTCACTGTCTTTTCAGTCCAAGACAAACTACGTTTTGATCCAGAGAGTGAAATTGCAACCACAGGCCTCAGGGTTTCTCTTATCTGTCCAGTGAGTAAATTATGATAACACCTCTCATGTGCCACAGCCGAGTTTAATCAATATTTAATCCTAACCTTCCTCTTTTTCCTCCACTTCCAGCTGGTAAAGATGCGGCTCGGTGTGCCATGTCGAGTCCTAACATGCGCCCACCTTCAGTGTTTCGATGCAGTCTTCTTCCTGCAGATGAATGAGAAGAAGCCCACATGGACTTGCCCTGTCTGTGACAAGCCTGCTCCTTTTGAGCTGCTTACTATCGACGGGTAAGGAGACGGAAGCATGTGCTGACTCGCCCTGCTGCTGTAGCATGATCATCCTCTTAATACAGAAAAATATCTACACTGGATCTTTGATTTGTAGCCTCCTTGGAGAAAATGACAAGCTGCACAAATATTTGGGTTTTTGCTCACAGTGTTTGTGAAAAGACGTCATGTTTTATCCAGGAGCTTTAAATAATGGGGCAGCGTGATAAGGTGGTGATCCGTATTGTACCTCTGCCATCAGGTTGTTTTTTAAATTTGTAAACCTTTAAATTGGCTTGTTTGATGACTCCTTGCTCTGCTTGATGTAACAAGGCTATAATTGAGATAACCCTATAATCAGTCAGGTGTATTTTTACTTACTGTCAGAGGTGACTCAAGACACCTGAGGTAATTTGATGACGCTGTACGTTGCTCTATTTGACTTTTGTTTGCAGTGTTTCAATCAGGGAGAAACTTGTTTGAAAACATGAAGTTAATTCTTTTTGTGGTACCTCTTGAACAATAGAGCTGAAAATGTTGTACATTAGGATACAAACAAAGAAGCCTTAAGTTAATTTTGCATGTTAGCTAAAAAAAAAGTGGTGTGGTTGCCATTTAACTCAAGGATGAAGGCTTGGACTATATGCTGCAGATGCAAAGTGACAAAAAAACAGGGTGTCCGCGAGGTTTTAAAAAGTATTTAAAAGTCTTAATTGTGGTTATATGAGGAATTAAATTGTATTAGTATTCAAGCTTTGATTCCAAAAATATCCATGAATATTTATATTCCTCCTCCTGTCTGTCCCCCAATTGGGCTGTTAAGCATTTGGCGGTGAAGGACGCAGAGAATGGCATGCTGATGGACACAGAGAGGCTGATGGAAAGCAAATTACACAATCTCAGGCACATGTTCTTAATTTTGATAATGATGAATTAAGCTCTCGTTTTTTCTGTAAGATGCCCTTAAGTAGCTGCTTTTACTTGTTGTGGAAGTGTGAATAAACCTGCCTTTAGTTTCATTTATTCTTTTAAGCTCTATTTCTTCTCAGCTTACATAATTTCTGTAAAAGTGCAAACTACAAGGGTTAAAGATAGGTTGCCAACAATAACTTAAAGTGGCAATGAGGTCTTAAAACTTTCCAAAAAGGTATTGAAATCAACATATCAGCATATACCCTGAAAAAGAACAAAAACTAAAACCTCAGTTCACGAACCTGCTGTGAAGTTTTGATTCTGTACCTGGGCTCTTTCTGGTATGAAGTTTTCTGTGAGTTGAGTCTAACAAGCTGTGTGTATTACAGGCTGCTATCTGAGATTCTTAAAGAGACGAGTGAAGACATCGAGGAGATCGAGTACTTGACAGATGGCTCGTGGCGACCGATCAGAGACGAAAAGGAGAGGGACAGAGAAAGAGAACGTAGCAACTCGCCAGAGTATCCTGTTGTTGATATATGTGAGTGCCAGACTCTTTCCACTAAACCACTTGTTCTAAAAAATGTGGATTTCTTTCCTTTATTATGCATGTGAAACCTTTTTAAAATGGCCTCTGTGTCTGTAGGCATTCCTGAAGCAAACGGTCACTCACCGGCCCACAGCAGCACCAGCCTGACAGGCAAATCCGGAAGCGGATCAGTGGGGATGGGAGGAGCTGCAGGAGGAGCTGCCGTGGCACCAGGAGGAGGTGCAGTGGTAGATCTGACTCTTGACTCCTCCTCTGAGGAGGAAGGGGGCGGGGCTGGGGGAGACAGTGAGGACACTGAGGACAGCGCTGACAGTCCTGCTCCAAAGAGGGGCCGATACAACTACGACAAGGACCTGGTCACTGCTTACTGACCCCGCGGCTCTGTCCCCTCATAGACTGGCACACACACAGAGACAGAGAGGCAGGGGGCTGAACACTCGAGGACAGGAGCACAGTAACACACTAGATGCAACAACTTTCCTCTGCGCCCAAACGTCAGAGCCTTTTAACTGCTCTGTGTAATTTCCAGACAAACTCACGCAAACATGCACTGTTAATGAATCTTCATTCTAGAGTGATTAGGATTCCTCTTTGTACTGTACACCACTGGAAACAACTCAAACCCTTGGCCAACGGTCACCTGGCAGTCAGTACCTGTGCCGGCCTGCCTCTGCTAAAGAGACCGAACAGGCCGAGCACCGCACCATCACGGTTACCACCTCTTTCCCCTCCTCTTTCTCTCCAGACTTTCCCAGTCCACCACTGCATCTCTCTTTGTATTTGACTCAGAACTACAGGCTCATGGGTGTTCAGTGTTTGCATCGCTGATTTTTGTCACATTGTGATGAACGGGCAACTCAAAAAATGGAGGCTTCTTGGTAGTTTTTGGTACGTCAAAAACGACTAATGCGGGGTTTTTGGAGGATGAAAAGGCAGAGTCAGGATTGTAATGCAAATCTAAACTTCTCCTATTGTGATGTTTCGTTGTTTAGAGAATGAATTCAAAGCTTGAAAGGGTTTTTCAGGAATTTATTCTTTTAATATTGAACTAGCAGAACACAGTACCGGCCTCAGTGTGATGCTTTCCATTTTTATTTTGTCCTTAGACATAAAAAGAACCTACCTCAGTCATTAAAAGTGAGAGGACTGACCAGTGACTAGCTTAGGACAGCAGGGGAAAGAAGAATTAATGAGTCTTTTTGAAGCCAATTTTTACACTGGAGATTTTGTTTTCCTGCATTTTACGTTTGTTGGTTTGTGTTATTTTTTTAATCCACATTTCCTTTCAGCTTTCTTTGCTCTGCAGCAACACAAAACTAAAAAAAAAACGAGTTAGTTTGTGGAAAACAAATCTGTAGGTATCAGTAGTTCAAAAGTTGTGGGTGTAATTTGGCTTCTTTTTCATGAATAACAAGAAATGTTGCGGTAAGATGATTGATAATCTCATCAAAATTATCGTGCGGCTGAGTGCCAAAGCAGATTTGAAGAATTCACTGACCGGATATTGTTTTTTTTTCTTTCTTTCTTTCTTTCTTAAGAATTTTTGGTGCCTTTTATGTCACATGGTAAAGATTGGAGATTGTTGTTTTAAGGCTAGCTTAGCTGTTCAGTAGACCCAGTTTGGATAGGAGCTGTTTTAGATTTAGTTTTAGATTTAGAAAAGGACAGAGAAGTTGAAAAAAACTCGGGTGAACAGTTGTGGAACAGGATTCAGAGGCGCTATCGTATACGTATGTCCTTTAAAAGAATCATTTTCTTGATTTCTTCACCTTCTCTTAACTTTTGTTTCCAAAAGGTCTACATTATATCTGACTGTCCAGACAGGAGCTGTTTGATTTTGTGGAGCAGGTCACCTTTGCTGCTAGGGTTTGGTTAAGTTACATTTGGTTCAAGCTCGTGGCTGTTCTGTTGACAAATGCTCGTTTGTCCCTTCCTATGGGTGAATCTAACCTGGGTGAAACCAGCATTCATAGTACTCTGCTACAGTGGGTTCAACATGTCTGACACAACAAAACTTAATGAAGTGTCAGTGAGTGCAATCCCACCAAGCTTAAAGTCATTGATTGGATTACAAATGGTCCTGTCTGGAACAAGTACAGCTGCTCCATCCAACAATTCCCCTCGGCCTCCTTTCAGTGTAGATAAGGTCACGTCTATTTGCTGGAATAGCATAGGACATTAATTGCTACATGTTGTGGACTCACAAACTCATATTCCCCTGCACCTGCACTGGTATTGCCAGTGTGTGATGGCTGTTCCTCTGATAAAGATACTTGTGCTAGTGAGTCATCAGTGTTTCCTTCAGATGAGACGAGATGTTGCTGTGTTTGTAGAGCTGTTTGCACTTTCATCTGACTTCTCATCCTGAGCTGATGACCCATATGTTTTGTAAGCCCTGACTGCTGTGATCAGTTCTCCACTATCTCATGCACAGGAAAAAAAAAAAAAACGCTCTTGTTGTCCTTTTGAGGCATTTTGATTGGCACTGAGTGTTTTTTTGCTTTAATACTCAGATGCAGAGAGTAGGAACATTTTCACATTAATCCATCCATTGGCTAGGGTTAAAGATAGATGGAGATAAATCTGGTCTTCCATTTTCTCCTCCTTTTGACACTTTGACATGAGTTACAAAATCAATATACTGATGAAAAATGCTTGATAATTCGCACAGATAGATTGATAGCACTTTGGTTGTAATACATCAGAGCCTGCCCCTGAAACGGATCCTGTGTACGAGGTGCTTTCAAGCAAAATAATGTAAAGACCTTTGCAATTTGTATTTGTAAGTAATGGCTATAATTATAAAATGAAATTGTTCATTTGTTGATAAGTACAGAAGGTCATAATTTGATATCCAAACTTTTCTACCTTACAAAAGATGAAAGGTGGTGCGGGTTGTTTCTGTGGATCTGAGCCAAAGGGGTTGGCAGGTTGTTTGGTCGCTGGAGAGTGCTGAGGGACTGGTCTTTTTGTAGTGGCATCTCTTCTTATAACAATGCATAAGGTAGCATGGGCAGAGGCTTACAATCCATGATGTAAATGTTTTGTTTGTTGTGTTTTTTTATATGTTCATATTAAAAGACAATAAAATTTAAATAATATTTTATTAAGCCTTGAATCGCCTCCAGTTGTTCCTATAGGCAAACAGACAATAAGAAGCTGTTGAGGGCAGCAGCACCTCGCGCTGAAGCCACTGAGGATTGAGAGGACTGGTTAAAGCTGATCGTTTTGTCCTGTACCAAATGCTCAGATCTGGGGACACTTTTGATGCCTGTTGAGGATAAAACTGTACAAATTTAAAATGATCGTATTCTAACAACTGTTATTGACGTGTGAAATTAATTAAAATCAGTTCTTTAAAAAAGGTCTGTCATGTTTTTATTTCTGAAAACTGTCTGTATTCACCAAGACTGCTGTTGATCCACAGGGACAAAAACATCATGTCTTTTTTCCCCAACATCGATGTCTGCAGAGCTTCTAAAAACATTAGGATCATCCTCAGGGAAAGCAAACAAGTCTATCCTATCGTGGTTTAGTCTTCTTTGAAACTGAGTCACTCAAAAGTCCTCTTGAGGTCATTGTTACACATAAGTAGTTGCGGATTTGTGCCCCTATTAGTAGGGAGAGCAGAGAGCTGACAGGAAATGAGGGGAGAGAGATGAGTGACCAGCAACAAAGGCTACTGGCCTGACTTAACCCTCTAACACCGTGGTGACATGTTTGTTGATTTAAACCCCATGAGAATTGTATTTATCTGTCAAGACAGGGGAAATATAAATCACGTCTTGTAAATCAAATCTTGTCTCTAGAGTGAATTAATGTTATTATGAAGGAGACGTAAGAATAGTGTGCTGTCACAAGTGTTATACTGGATGATGACTCTTCAAATTTACACAGAACTTAAAAATATTTTTCTACATTGATTGTAAATGTAGCCCCAAGACCTAAATATAAACACATTATTCAGTGGTAGGATGTAAGAAACAAGCTTGGCTTCCTGTCCCAACATATTGAGGGGCAACAATCAACTAACTTGAACATTACATTTAAGTGACAGAAAACATGTGACTTACTGTGTAGTCCTTTTTCTTCAACAAAATTTGACTTGTTATAGGGTGAGGAGCACTTAAGCATTTTTGTTATAAACAGTTACACCAACACTACGGTTTAAATGATTAAAACAAGTTCAGTTTTTCTGTGTGCAAAGCTTTATAATCAGAATCAGAATTGCCTTTTTTCGCCAAGTATCTTCAAGAACTTGACTCCAGTTTTAACTGCACTCTCTCAGTGCAATAACTGTAAATAAAGAAAAAACACACTAAATATTACAAAATTAGGAAAAATAGAGCTAAAGTAGTAGGAAAAAATAAATGAATCAAAATAATAATAATAATAAAAGTAATATTAATTGTAATAATGAACTTTGTGCAGAGAAGAATAAATTACATGTTTAAGTTATAATGTATTGATATTATTATTATTATTATTATAATTATTATCATAATAATAATAACAATTATTATTATTATTAATAATATTATTATTGAGAATATCTTCGAATATATGGGTGAGTTTGTAGATGGCAATTTAAAATATATGTATTTATTGTTATTATTATTATTATTATTATTATTGTTATTGTTATTATTATTATTATTATTATTATTATTATTATTATTATTATTATTATTATACTTTTATTTATTTATTTATTTTTTGAAAACAAACCCTCAATTGGTATTATTGAGAATACCTATTATTATTGAGAATAACTCTACGAATATATGGGTGAATCTGTAGATGGTGATTTAAAATGTATGTTTTTATTTTACTGTTTTCTTGTATTTTTCCCTTTTGAAGAATTAACACAAACCGTTCCCCGTTGATACCACTAGATAGCAGTCATGTACTTCTCCGCCTCTTCACTAACATCCATTACACACTGTAGAAAGCAACGAGAAAGGCTTTAATAGAGGCTTTAAGCTTATTTAAGTTAGAAAACTTGTAGTGATTAAAAAAAAAATACAGAAGATGAACATGTTCCTTTAGATTTCTGCATCTCTCGTTTCAACTTGTCAGACTGCCTCAGTCTCGCGCTATTTATGAAGGGCTCTCCCTGTGGGTGTCACTCAGGTCTGATGCTGCAGCTGCTGCTTCCTGTATTGAAGCACCACCAGCCCAAGCCAAAGCCCTTTTCTCTCCACAGTCTCACACCCTGAGCTCCAACGCGGAGGTATTTGTTGTTGCCGTCCTTCAGAGTGGACCCAGTGTAGCCTGTCTGTCGGTGTATCAGCCGTTAACGGCCCGTTGTCTTCTGATAAAAGCCGAGGAGCTGTACGTTAGCTCTGAGAGACGCAGGGCACGATTTTTCACTAGCTGGTGCTAGCTAGTTGCAGCTAGGCAGCTAGTCGCTAGTAGCAGCAGGTAGATTACCCTGGAAAACCAGAAAACCTGAAATGTATGTACTACGGAAGCTATAGATGTACCGGATGACAACCTGACTTCCAAAGGTCACCTCGGGATGACAAGGTTTACCGAACGAGCTGACTGACATGCAACCGAAAGTATACTAACTTTGCTAACGCTTGCTAGCCAAGTTACTAGCCCGTCTACTGAGAGCTGCTCCTTTTCCACATTGACTGATTTCGGATCAAAGCAAAGGTTGATTTAAAGCTTCCTTGCTAACGGCAGGTATCGTAGAAAGTCGTATAGGGTAGTTTTTGAAATGGCTCCCAAAAGAAGACCCGTTCCCCTGAATATAAAGCCCATTGGAGAGGGACAGGCCATCTCCAACACCATTGATGCTGCATCTGAGTGAGTAGCTCCTGCAGAAGTTCAGATGTTGTGTTTTTCTGTACATGTGTGTAATCCTATTACTTTTTCATTCACCTGATGTTATATTACCTGGCCAATTGACAACCAATCAAACAGACGTTACACTTATTTTTATGGTACCCTGTATCTCTGTTTATAAGACCTCCCTTGATCAAAGCTCTCCTCTTTCCAGAGCCAACCTCGAGGCCTTACAGAAGAAATTGGGTGAGTTGGACCTGGATGAACAACAGCGAAAACGACTGGAAGCCTTCCTCACCCAGAAAGCTCAGGTTGGGGAGCTAAAGGATGAGGATTTTGACCCCATATGTGAGCTGGGTGCAGGAAACGGAGGGGTGGTCAACAAGGTCCGCCACAAACCATCAGGTTTGGTCATGGCTCGAAAGGTGAGGGGGGCATTTTGGTAGAATATAGTTTGCATGTTTTCCTTGCAACATAACGCTGCATCTTCTCGGTGGGAGCAAAGTGTCTGTTACACTTTGTATTTTTGTTGCCTTCTTAAAGACATAACATAATGCTGAGGAGGCATGTACATCTCCTCACTTCATCTTTCACATTTGAAATGATATGGTACCAAAGCCCGGTACCCGGCAATTGGTAGTGGTACTTAACGGTACTAATTTTCTTTACTTTTGTGTGAGCTTATGTGGTAATAAATATTAATTTGTTTAATAACAAATACCATTGTTTTTCAATTTAGCACATTTATTTCTTGATATATAACCTTGCAATGCTGTGTTCAAGTCTAGCATGGAAAATCCTACACTCTTCTACTCCCTCACAGTCACAAGGATGTGTTTAGGTACCAAAACATGGTACCGTATGATTTTACATGAATCAGTACTCTGTTCTACAGACGGATACAACTTGAAGTCACTGCCATTTCAATGGGTGATCCCTCAGTCCCCACAGCCCAGTGTCCTTACAGTCCTATGTTACCACATTTATAAGATTTTTTTTTGCCATTCACTGAAAATCAGACTCTCTGTCCCCACATTCCGAGGACATTTTCAAAATTAGGTCTTGTATTCCTACTTTTCCCTTCAACTTAATCCCTATCCTCCCACAAGATTTTCTGGAAGCACTTTATAGAAAACGAGTGAATTAATAACTGGGTAGTTTCATTTTAATCAGCAGCAGCAAAAATCATCTCTATCATTACAAGAGGAAAAAATAGGCAGATCAAAAAGGGTTTCAGCTGAAGTAGAGCTTATAGATGCAAAACCCTTGTTTTTTTTCCTAAAGTCAGACAGACAAAATAAGATTTTGAAAAAAACATCTTAGAAATGTGGGAACTGTGGGAACATTGGGCCTAATTTAAAAAGAAACATTAAAATTCAGCAACATAGGGCGGTGGGAACATAAGCACATTCACATCTTGACAAATTTGTACAGTTGCCCAAGTTACATTGTCTTTTGGCTTAGGCAAAATAAAACAGCCTAAGTCACACGCATGACATGGGGAATTGTACTAAAGTCGTACAATCAAATGATCTGTTAGACTGAGGATGTAGGGGATTTTACATATTTAAATTAATACTTTTTTGTAGTGAGAAATAGTCCTTGCAATATTTTTATTATTTTGTCAAAATTATCATGCCTCTTTTTTTAATTTTTGAACTGTATTTGAGTTGTGCAAAAAAAAAAAGAAAAAAATCAATCAGGTCTTCACACAGACACTGGCTGCAATTTGTACAAGTACAGGCTTTTAGCCTATTTAAGAGCTTGTTGACATGATAAATCTCCCCCTAGCCAACCAAAGTTTTAAAATTAGTGAGTAAAAAAAGTTTTGGAAATTGTCTTGTGTCATTGTTTGATATTACCTCATCTTGTTGGCTTTGCACATTGTATTTGTGAAGAATGCCCAGCAGACCACAAAGAATAATAATGATAATGATAAATGAAATTGATAAAAAAAAAAAACACATCAGGTTACAGTCTCATGTTTTCTCCCCTCAGTTGATTCACCTGGAAATCAAGCCTGCAATCAGAAACCAGATTATCAGAGAGCTGCAGGTGCTGCATGAATGCAACTCCCCCTATATTGTGGGCTTCTATGGGGCCTTTTACAGCGATGGGGAGATCAGCATCTGTATGGAGCACATGGTGAGACACAAAGGCCTTTCTAGCAGTGATTGATGTGGTTGAATGTGGTGTTGTCGTTTGTGAATGATATCAAGGTCAATTGTAGTGTCTGAAGCACTTTATACAGTTTTTACTGTATATCTCTTTCCAACAGGATGGTGGATCTTTGGACCAGGTCCTGAAAGAAGCCAGAAGAATTCCAGAGGAAATCTTGGGAAAAGTTAGCATAGCTGTAAGTATTCTGTGCTACTTTAGTGTGATTATCAAACCGAAGTGAGAGCAACTGATCAGATGTGTTGATCATTTTCAAATTTGACTTGTTTAGTCTCTACAGTAGCTCAGCAAGCTTTGTGTTCGGTCATGCATGATTCACATCATTGTATTAGATTAACATACACGGGTATGTTGGAAGTCCAAATTACGCTGACAGAATAGTGAAAATGTTGTTTTTTGAATTGATTTGTTTACGGTGTAAGTGGATAGGATAGACATTTTTCCTTGATTATGTCTGTGTGTATTGAACATTTTTACCTTTTCCTACAGGTACTGAGAGGATTAGCCTACTTGAGAGAAAAACACCAGATCATGCACAGAGGTAGGGATGGTCTTTAGTCACAAAATGTCATGTTTCTCCCAAGACCCCCTGTGACATACCTACCCATTGGACCTCAGACATCACATGACTATCATGACAAAATACTTTGATCACTATAAATACATGCCATGGCACAGTGGCTTAGAACTACACTTGTTTTGCTTTTTATGTTGTTTTTTTATTTATGTTTTGGTTTACAGTAAGAAGGGTGAACCAGTAGTATTGCCACTAGACCAAAGCAAATTAGCACTGAAGTACATTTGATAGGCCATAATGCAGATAATAAAACAGATCATTAAGAATGTTTTGTGTCAGTTCTGCAAAAGCAAAAAAAAAGAAAAGAAATTCAGAGTGCTTTTATGTGGGTTTGTTGTGGATTATTTGATTTTTTCCATCCCTTTAGTTTACCCCAAATGGTTTCAACACAACCAACTGAATTTTAGGCCATGCAAATGCTAGAGTCTTAAAATCACATGGAAAAAAAGTGGGATTATCCTCTAAAATTTTCACCGACAGTGTTAGCTCTTTGAATCAGGCTTAGACATTTGAGCAAGAAACCTTTTCTAACATCATTTTTTGATATGTGAATGTGTTTTTAATTTTCTTATTAATGGTCTCTCATGCTTTTTTCTTCCAAATGCACTGCAACAACATCTTAAGAGGTTTAGTACTCTCTCCACAAGGCAAGCTATTATTTGGAAGTGTCACGAGCCCCTGATGAAAGAAATTTGTAGCATGAAGCAGAAAAAAAAGAAAGGCTTTGTTAAAACCATTATCTTGCATTAAAACGAAACCCCAAGTCTCACCACAGCTTGATGCTGAAAAGTTTTGGGTAGCACATTTATTAGGGCCTATGGGTGTTTTGGTAAGTCATGACGAAGACAGAAGTCAGACCCACACAGTGCAGTGAATTCCACAGTGGTACAGGGTCGGTGGTACTCCAGGACAGTTGTATGAAAGCTGTGGCGGTAATTACAGCCTCTCAAGATGTGATTATAGAGCAGCCGCGCCTTGTTGACCCCTCCCTTTGTGTCTCCTTCCATCCTTCTCCCGCTCTTTCTTGCTACCTCGTTCTCAGTCACTCCTCACATGTCTTTGGCCAGTGGGAGGGGGTCACACACCGCAGAGGACAGATTGCAGGGCTCAGTCTTACCCCATGATTTTGCAGGATGTGTTTCAGGGATGAGTGGGAAATGTGGAGGACCTGGCTTGTTTATAACCAGGGTCTGCTTGCATTGTAGGTAATCTCTCTCTGCTTGATTGATGTGGCCCCACAGACATAGCCAGGAGGATTGTGCATGCCACCCTAGGGTGTCATGATTGAGAGCAGTCCTGGTCTTATTACTTTTCTCTGACGTTGGTCTGTGTTTCAGGGAATAAAAGTCACAGTGTACAAAAGATAAATACAGACGCACAGGCCAGCATCACACACACACACACCAAACGACATATTCACACTTTATGATATTGTACTTGTCAAAATGTGTTTCAACACTGATTGTGATGTGAGATTCATTTTTTTTATTGTTTCCGTTTTGTGCATGGCGTGGTATTCATTTTTCTCCCTTTTTGTCCTCATAATTTGCATTTTGTATGATTTGCACCTATACAGTTAGGCTTTTTCATCCCTAAAATGGCAGCACAGTAACTGCACTTCAACTAATTTCAAGCCATCCAAAGGTTTGGCCTTTAAGTTAACAGTTTCTACAACCCCAGAAGGTACATTTTTGTGCACATGGTTGGGAATCACACAAGTTTCTTACATCAGCACATCCTTGTTGCAGTCTCCTCTTTGCTATTTGTTCAGAACTTTCCTCCCATCACAGTTGCGACACAAATTGAATAGTACACTGTTAACCATTGATGTGAAACAATCCACTATGAAGACAAGTCTCTGAAAACATGGAGTAAATATGTTTGCTTTGTACATCCCCCTGCCATAGATGTCAAGCCTTCCAACATCCTAGTCAATTCTCGTGGGGAGATCAAGCTGTGTGACTTCGGCGTGAGCGGCCAGCTCATAGATTCCATGGCCAACTCTTTTGTTGGAACGCGCTCCTACATGTCGGTGAGTCAGCTCTGCACGCCTGCACCCCCACCCCTTTTCCTCTGGCCCTATCCCCACTTTCCTTCTTCTCTTTTCTCACATTGCTCTTGTTCACTGGTCCCGCCCTCTGCCTTCTCCCTCTCTGGCCCACCCTCTCTCCCCTGCCAAGAAGTGAGGGCTGTGCCCAGGAAAGGGCTCTTTGGCAAAGACCGAGGCAACTGTGCTCTTTCTTGTCCTTTTTTCCTCTCACTCTTAGACACCTGGGGCTGCAGTGCTGAAAGCAGCTCATCTGTCCCCTCCTGTATGCCTCTCTAAAAGCACCACTGGTGTGGAGTCTCCTGCTTTTTTACCAAAACGCAGACCTGTATACCTGTGCTTGCTTGCCTATGTGAAACAGTTTGAAGCTACTCTGTGCTTCTTGCCAAACCCTCCCATCCTCTGTCCTGCCCTCACCACACCCCTTCTATCCTTGCCATAACATCCTACCACCCCCCTTCACCACTTCCTGTGCCTTCCACACCCAGCCCTCTGCCCAACCCTCTCTCTTGCCTGCCATCTTGGCTTTACCTGTTCCCTCTGACGTAGATTGTGTGTTTCTCAACAGCCGGAGAGACTGCAGGGCACTCACTACTCGGTTCAGTCTGACGTATGGAGCATGGGTCTGTCCCTGGTGGAGCTGGCAATTGGTCGCTACCCCATCCCCCCACCAGACACGAAAGAGCTGGAGGGTATCTTTGGACGGGCCGTCATGGATGGTTCTGAGGGAGAGCCTCACGCCAATATGCCGAGGTCCAGACCACCAGGCAGGCCTGTGAGCGGTAAGAAACGTAAAAACACTCCAGGAAAAATAGACATGCACATAAGCTCAACAACATGGGTGTTTCATCATCGATTGATGTGTTCAGTCACACAGTGTTTCCAGGGTGATCTCTCTGGCTGTCTATACTTCTGTCAAAGATTTTCTTTTGAGCAGGATATCACAATACTGTCTTTGGAGGAATTTATTACACTTTTTAAAATTACCTTTAATTTGGATAAAATAGCTTAAGTTTAGTAGTGTGACATTTTTCATTGCATGTCTCTCTAAATAAAGTGTAAAAGGAAACTAGCTAGACCCCAGCCCTTTAGAAAATAATTGGTTAGTGAGGACTTGTTCTTTTTTCTTTCAACAGCAAATCACACATTTTTGGCTGATTTTATTGACATGCATTGAATCCTGCTTGTCAGTATAACCACAGTTTGTATTCCTCCCAAAAAATGTACACATAACTTTTAAAGTGATAATTCTTCAGTTGGTCTTCAGACTGGTTCTAAATCATAAAACTGGTGCTGTATTCAGTTCTACTATATACAAGCTTCCTGGTATACATCAGTTTAAAAAGTTTTTCTTTGTGTACTTTCAAGCAATATCAGTGATATGTGGCTTTTCTGCAGGACATGGGATGGACAGTAGACCTGCAATGGCCATCTTTGAACTTTTGGATTACATTGTGAATGAGGTCGGTGGAACGACCCCCTTGTTTCCAGTTCTTCACACTAATAGACTGTCCATTTTATCATTTGTTTTTTTGTTTTTGAACTTTTTATTCTTCCTCCCTACACAGCCCCCACCTAAACTGCCACTTGGAGTCTTCACCAGTGACTTCCAGGACTTTGTGACAAAATGGTGAGCGTTGGCAAAGATTTTTAATGCTGAATATGTTGTGGTATGAAGACAGCAGTTTTGTTCACTAGGGGCAGGTTTGAGTGCTTGGTGGTAGCAATAACTAGCATAAAGCGATATTAGCTTTTTTTGGAAATGAATCATTTTAGCTCTTCATGAATGAATATTTTTTTATAATATCTTTGATGTCATTTCTGTCCATAGTCTGATCAAAAATCCAGCAGAGAGAGCAGATCTCAAGATGTTGATGGTTGGTATCAGAACTTTTTTCTAACTGAGTGAATTACTGCTATGTTGATTATTTGTGTATAATACCAGCAGAACAAAAATGATTTCCCTTTGGCATTTTGTTTCAGAGTCACACATTCATCAAGCGATCAGAAGTGGAGGAAGTGGACTTTGCTGGTTGGTTGTGCAAAACTATGGGCCTGAACCAACCTAGCACCCCCACCCGTGGCACTGAGTGAACAGGGCCCCCACTGTCCTGACACACCTCTGGGTCTTGCTTGCATACACATAAATACACCATACACATGCATACATAAGCCATTACACATCCACATTGGCACTTTTTTCATCTTGCTCTTGAGTAAAACGGTTCTTGGCCTCCCCCTCATTTATTTCTCCACCAGAAGCAGGGCCCATTGAGTCATTGTACTGTAAGACCACAGCTTCACCATGCCAGAGACAAGAGTAGACACAGCTCACTTTTCCACACTGCTACAGAGGATGTAAAGCACTGAAGGGCTGCTAATGTGTCAGCAGAAATGCATTGATAGAAAACTTATTTTGTATTGTTCAATATTCTGTATTAATCTTTTCTATGGAAAGAGGTGACGGCTTGTGGGACTGTATTTTAATAAATGACCTGCTGTAGTAATATCCAAACAGAATTCCCATCATATTATCGACTTGCAATTTTTTTTGTACTATGGGCCATGCAGCGTTTTTTATTTCAAAAATTACTTTGACAAACTTATTTGTGCTAAAATGACCCCTGAAATTACCTCCAAAATACGATAATCGAAATATGCGAGTACAGACGAAAGCAACTGGGTGTATTAGAAAGTCATTTTCAGCTTATGCTAAACTGAAAGATCACTAGAGATCAAGTTTTGGACAATGTCACATACCAAAGAGGGTACTCATGACTACTAAAGTTCTCAATGCCTGATCATTTTTGTATGCACATTCATGAACAGTATATCAATGTACCTTGAATGTTTTCTTTTGTTTTCATTCAGTGATCTACACTCTGAATGTGTTGACATTGTTTCCTCAGCATACATTTCAATTCACATCCCACACTATGTCTCGCACATAGGAGGAGGCATATGCTGTGGAGGCCTGATATATGCCAGAATGTCTTTATTGACATTGAGAAAACAATGCTCAAAATGTATTCATGGGATGATATAGCATGGTTTATTATCTTCTTATACTGTGTGTGTATTTTATTTCCCGAGATCATGATGGGGATAATTAGCTGGTGTTTTTATCAAAGCCTGAATCTCTGCTATGTCAATTTGAAATTTCAATCACGTTGGCTAATTTTTCTTTTTTTTTTCTCTTTGGTGTTGGTCTGTAGTTTACCCAGTGTATTTGGTTATGTTTTCACTGTACTGCTACATGTGGCGCTCCAAGCTTTGTCTTGGGACACAGCCAGCCTAGAAGCGTGCTTTTGGAAAAGACTTGGGTTAAAATACAATTGACAACCTTTTCTCTTATTTTCAACAAATTAACTGTGGTTGAAGTTTCAGCCGAGTTAAATTTGAACTCCAGAAGTTTTAAGTACTTGAAAGGGTTTGACAGAATGTTTTAACCCTTGTCCGTGTTGGTCACATGGTGGTGGTGGTGTTACTTGCTAGCCTGCCTTCTTGCTAGAGCTCTTGTATTCTCTGCTTATGGCTGCCCTTTCCTATTCCCTCAGAAAATGTGCATTCTTACAGAGCAAAATGAATGCATTTTCACTTGTATGTGTATAAAGATATATATATAAAAAATACAGGAGTACTATTTTGCAGTCTTAATATACAAATTTTTGATTTATGTAAATGACAAGGGAGAAGAGTCATTTTATTATAATATAAAAATGTGTTGGATATGGTTAAAATGTATAAAAAGATTAAAATAAATCTTATTTGTGAATGTACTGCACATTATTATTCATTTATGACCATCTTTCAACCCCACTTTTTAATTTCTATGCATCTGTCAACATGAGGCTTAATCTTGAAACATATTTTCTGATACTGGTCCTTTCCTCTAAATGTCTTTGAAGTCAGCACCATGAAGGATTAATCTAGATTTCTATATCATGGCCGAGTCATATGCCTTCGGGGCAGTAGCAACTCTGGAAACACTTGAGTCATATGTTGTTACTTTCATTCTGAGGGAAAACACAATTTAAGCTGCTTTCGTAGGAAGTTCGTATAAGCAATTGTTGTATCCTTTCTAGAGGAGTTTTAATATCCGGATTCGTTGCCAAATTTGACGAGCTTTTTAACTTTGGATTCACCAAACCCGCCAACTGTGCCGCCGACGCTGGTGCTCGTTCTCTGATTGGCTGTAGTGCAACGTTCACTGTAGCTATGGCAACCACACCTGACCTTACTGAACTAGCTAACATTTAGAGAACCTTCCGTAAATAACTGTCGGAGATGGATGGGAAACTTCAAGCAGACATCTTTGAGGTTCTTTAAAACGACCTGAGGTCCACTTTACAGCCTGTGCTTTAGAAAGTAACTTTTTTTTTGTTTTTTGTTTTTTTTTTACAGGAAAAGACTCATATTTGAAAATGTTTTAGAGGCCCGTTAAGTTACAAGGCAAACGTTTCTTTTACCGGTATGTGCACGACAGCAACTAGGACACGGAGGACATGTTCTACTCACAGACGTCCAGTATCAGAAAGGTAACTTAGCTACTAAGGGTGACCATTAGATAACCTTTTTCTTCACTCCGTGGGCGCATGCAAACACGGTGGCACAGGGCGACCACCCCCTAAAAGTAGCCTGACATTAAGTGAAAAGCCGCACTCTGATTTTTAAGTGCAAAGCTCACGTCTTTGTAGGAAACATAACGTAGTCCCTTCTCGTTGTTTAAAGCAGCTGCCGCAGCAGTAATAGGTAATTAAAATTGACCCCAGAACTTTTCATAGAGTAGATGAAGCAGGCAACGCTTCACTCCGGTGCTTTGTTATTGTATATTATATACTGTTATCTGTAGCACATATCGCACAGATATTACGTATTAAGATATCTCTTTTTAATGTGTTGAGGGTGTGCAGAGTTTGTAAAAACAATGCATGCTTCTTCAGACTCAAGCCCCACATTAAGCCCTGCAATGTCTTGAAATCCCCCCCCCCAAATGTCATTAAATCTTTATGGAGTTATGCTGTGTGGTAAAACAAACATTTTTTTTTTTGATAAATCTTTAATTTGATGAAGAACTGGTTTTATTCTGTTCATTACTAGTGAAAAAAATCCTTTTATAACAATTCTCATGAGTTACACCAAGCCATGATGTTTAATGATATCTGGCCACTTGAGTTGCGTTAACCTTCTGGAAGTGAACAGAAGTGACTGATGTTTCTACAGTGCTGTGCTGGTGGCTTGTCCCCTTGTAATTTTGTGTCAGGTTGCCAACTTAAGCTGACATTTGCAAAATATAAAGCTCCACTCGTCATTGCATTGCATTTCAGTTCCTCTTTGTAGTCACAAGGAGTTGAACTTGTTTGATTCACTCTCAACAAGCCCTGGGAGGTTTTAGCTTATGGGTAGCTCCTTCTCTTTCAGCATTGTTATTGAAACATATAGGGCTTAAATCTGTTTCATTTCCGTAACTTTGAAAATATCTAGGTTGTCTTATTGCCATATTTTTCATCAAGCCTGACCGTAGTGTTTAATGTTTCGATCTGTTCTGTATATCTTTTGCTCTTTTTTGTGTTTTTTCATGTATTGCGCTTAATTTCAGCTGCTTTGTTGGTATACTGGGCGGTTTGCATTTTCTAACCCATTTTTTTCTCCCCTGGACTTAATCGAAACCATAATTGAGACAGTGATGACAAACGCAGATTTGATGTGGGGTGTCTAAAGTTGGAGAGGGTTTAGTTTACTGGACTGAAAGACGACTTTGCCAGAAAGTAATGTCTGACATCACCTCAGACTGCCCTGTGCTTTGGGACAACCAGCAGTGACTGTTTGTAATTAAGGCAAAACTGAACAGAGGGTAACCTGTGTAAATGTTATGTGAAAAAGTGTATCCTACGCTTTCTCTTCACATTAGCTGTAACTCATCCACCTGCATCCTCTCTACTTAGCAATGTAAATCATAGCTAATGATGACACCAAAAAACCCAATGCTGCAATTCATTTGTATTTCTTAAGTTTGAAAGCTGTGTTTATGTTGAGACAGTGCTGAACAGTGCCCTCTAGGCAGAGGGTGTGTCACTACCACCTCTGCCAAATAGCCCCTTGTTTCCTCTGCATGGTTATCTGTGCTGTACCAACCCTATATCAATCTCCACTGCACTGTGGTACATTACTCCTGAAAGACTACAAAGCTGTGTTTACAGGCAGCTTTGTTGTGGAAAATATATCCTGTCAAGCATGTTCAAGAAATATAAAACTCAAGAAGGCTTTAAGAGGTGTGTGTTGGGATGGTTTGTGGCGCAACAGAATCACAGAATACATCTTGTGCTCCATCCCACACCGTGGCACAATGGCTGGCTTGCACTCACTGAGGGGGTGTGCTGGTGGGCGGTTGGAAGTGGCGCAACATCAAGTGCAATAGCAGTAAGTTTACACACAGGAACTTGCCATTCCCCACAGTTCACAAGACACTTTTCAACTTTGTAATGTGTTCTCTGATGCCTCACCTGTTTGAGCTTGGCAGGTATTATGTACCGAGACCAGGGAGAGCCAGAAAGTGTATCAAGGGGGTTGCTGGCAGCCCCTACTGTATGTACTGGAATGTGCCAAGGCTTGCTTTTGGGGTGGGACACCATGACCTCAGGCAATAGGATGGGTGGGTGTGACTCGACTCACATAGAAAAGGAAAGCAGTATTAAGACGTGAGGCGGGTGAGAATTGTTACCTTTGAGGGAGTTACAGCTCATTTACCCTTGAACTAACATTTAAGTGACCGTGCGTTGACTGATGTTCTCAGTAAGACCACAGAGTGGGAAGGCATGGGTTAATAGTTTGTGTCATCCCTGGGTGAGTTTGGGACTTTGACGACTGTCTACTTTTCAGTGCTAATAAATTTCTACTTGACTTTTGCTTTGCAGAGTGAGGTGAGAAGAGGCAGAGGGGGAATGCTGTTTCTTTAAGAGAGAGGGAGAGAGAGTGTGTGTGAGAGAGAGAGAAAGGGAGGGACCTCTTTGCCCTCCAGAAACCAGGAAGGGAATTGAGTTGATCTGCTGCTGCTTGGTTAGCGCATACGGGGCTTTAAGCTGCACAACAGTGAGAGGGAGAGGAGGAGAGGAGAGGGCTGAGCTAACCCACAACAAGCTTCACCACGGCCATCGCAGGTGAGCTAAAGGCACCCTGCCATCACTCCCCCTCCCGCTGTCTGCCCTGGGCCTGTCGACCAGAGGGGAGCAGGGCAGAGGAGGAGAGGAGGAGAGGAGAGGGAGGAATGAGGGAGGGGGGCAGAAAGGAGAGCAGGGTGGGGGGGTTGGCTGGAGAGGAGAGGTGGGTCGCAGCAGTAGTCCCTTGTCAAGGTTCCTCTTTTTTAAATCCTTCCAAAGTACTTCCTCTGTACTGCTATTTACCTCTGGGGAATCTTGAGATAAAGTTTATAGGATGTGTTCAAAGCATTAACTTTTCAGGCAGGTGGAAGCACTTAGAGAAGGAGGAGGAGGAGGGAGGAGGGGAGGGGGGTTCTCGGGAGAAGGTGGGGGGGTACTGAACGAGGAGAAGGAGGAACCAAAAATAATTCTATTGGACAATAGCAATCGGAAACAACTTTAAGGGACAGCGGGGATTGAAATGTCCAGCACGGGGCAACTTGTGTGCCGTGTGTTCAGGGCATGTTGTCGTGGTTTTAGACTATTTGGAATTGTCATAATTTAGGTCAGGAGTTTTAAGTATGTCTGAAATGTCTCAGGAGTGTGAGCTGCTGAAAGAAACCATCCCTGATGTGTGAGTTCTGCTCTGACAGTTGGGAATGAATGTTGTTTTACATACAGAGCTCTGCCCTGTTTGATGGCTGGTCTGTACTTTAATACCTGGCAGCCTGCTAGCAACATACTGTAGTGTATAATTCAGCCCTGAGTGCTTACGTTAGAGCAGGCTTGGCGATAGTGGGGGTGGTGAGGGCAGAGATTCCTGGGACTGGTAGTCCACAGCAGGGGCTATTAAGCAGGTTGAATGGGGTTTCAGAACTCTATATCCCACATTGCCTTGCCCTTGGCCATCCAGGAAAGGGAACAGCCGCCAGCCTATCCCAACAAGGAGGCGTGGTGAGTGAGCAGCTGTCAAACCAATGAGAGCATGGGATGCAGAGCTGAGTTGTGGGCTAAAAACAGAGGGGGGGTTGGTAGTGGTGGTTGGGGAGGGGGGTAGGTGTCTGTTTGTGTGGGATCAGGCAAGGGCTTGCCTGTATGCAAGGGCCACTCGCAAGTTTCCTGTCTGGTAGAGCTCGAGCCCTGCCCAGAGACGGAGGCAGCAGAGCTGGCCGGCAGGCAGGGGAGGCAGATAGGGCCAGGGAAACATTTTCTGCCTATTTGGTAAGCACTCCAAAGACACTCACACACACACACACACACTCTGTGTCTTTTATACAGTGACGTAGAGGAGAACAGAGGCTCGCAGAGGAAACAAATACCATAGCGTGTTGTGTGTGAAGGAGTGTGAGAGATGGGGCTTGATAGAGTTCAGAGTTCTTGACCCAATTGCAGATAAAGGAGGGAACAGCAAATAGGTCAGTGCTGAGTGTAAGGTGCTGCACAGAACTTTTTTCCATTGAAATCCAGCAAAACTCTTTTTAAACTTTCAGCGTGCAATCTTGTTGTGCATCAGTGTCTGTTTAATCTTAATCAGGAGCAATATTCTTTTAAAGTTTTTGTCTGCTGTTGTGATTAAATGGCACAGCTGCTATTATTAGTTGAGAGAAAAGATGGAGATGGCTGCACATCCTTTTCTGCTGTTTTTATAACGATGTAAAAGATATCACACTGAATCCACTACATGTCAGGTTTTGCTGGACTATGACAGAGTGAAAGTGTAAATAGTTGACTAAGTAGTCAGACTAGGTGGGGTATTTAAGGTGCCTCAGTCAGTGTCATCTTTTTATGCTGAAGAGGAGAATATGTGACACAACTTGTGACTGGTTGTCACTTCTAGGGCAAGCAGCCTCATCAAAGTCCACGCAGCACTGAAGTAAAACTTAAGCCCAGTGCCAGAGAGCTTTTGTACTTAGTGATTGATTTCAGTTTTTCTCAGCTACTCAAAGCGTGGTCAATCTCATGACATCTTTTTCTCCCCCCGCCTCCTTCACCAGCATCTTGTTATAAGCAGATTCTAATCTCTCCTGTCATGTCTTACTCGCTTGTGGCTCGTGGTTTCAAGGCTTCACAGGAACCCTGACTGCCTTGCTCGATAACCAGATGCATGTTTTTGGCTTTGCATACTTGTCGAACCCGTTTTTAAACGTGTGGGCACGAGAGGGTACGAGAGCAAAGTACATGAAGACGCCCAAGTGCTGGGAAAGTGTTTGGAATGCTTCGAAGAAGGCGGCACCACTCAGGGATGATGCCATTTTTATTCAGTTCAGTGTTACAGAAATATTATTTATCACACTCAATAAGTTTGTCCTCAAGCTATCCTCTTTTCCACTCACTAGTTACCAGGTACCACTACTGAGAAAGTATAATTAGTTCAAGTTAATTCCAGCAAGAGGTTAAACTAGGACGCCATATGTGTTTGTGTGCACGCATGCATGCATGCGTGTGCGTCTGTGTTACCAACAATAGACTTCAGGGGAATTGCAGGGGACTTCAGTGGCTGTGGGCAGGTCCAAGACACCACCCATCAATTTGGCGGTGAGGCTGAATACAGTTTGATATTCCTGTATGTTTGCGCCTACACCACTATGGCCTGAAACTAGCAGGTTCAGGCAGACTGAGAAGACAGGTTGCGTGATGTCTCCGTGGCAGTTTGAGGCTTTATTTTAGAGTGAAATGTTGGCTTTATCAGGTGCACTTCATGTTACTGACTTTATGTTTGTTTAAAGTTATTTTTATGTGGTTCAATTATGTGTTTTGGCTGTTTCAGTGAAGTTTATTGCATCTCCTCTGTGCTGTTATTTGATGATTTTATGCTTGTTTGCTTCTTCAAGTGAAAATATAATTCTACTGTTGGAATACTTTCATCAGCCTCTTCCTCTGTGAATGAAGCTTCACTTCCCCCCCAATGTTTGGTTCCCCTGGTCAGCTGCTCAGTATAGCACAGCGTCCAGCCTGGCTTGGGAGACAGACAGACCCCTCTCTGTTGTTTTTCTGTTGTTGTGCTGAAGTCTAGGGGGAGTGAAGGGGCTTCTTCTGTTCTCATCTGGGACATTTATTATGGAGAGGCCAACACAACCTGATCAAATTAGAGCTAGAGAGGAAGAGGCTGGGATGTTTTTCAGGGTGGGGGTAAAGCTGGACTTGAATTTTCACACTTTGAGTCAAGTGATTCCTTTGATTGTTAAGCTCATCAAGGTTTTATTTTTGTATCTTTTTTTTATCTGGAAAGCAAGTGTATTGTTTTAGTTTACCATAAAAAGTCACTGTTCAGGAGGGGGATTTCTGACTGATCTGGCATAGTTTGTGTTTAATGAAGTGGCTTGGATAAGAAAGTTGGGTGGGTTGCATTAACGGACTGAGTGACACAGGGGGGTGGGTGGGTCTGCACTGCTCTGCCTTCTCAGCAGTGGAAAGGGGAAGTGGGTGATGCAGTGGGTTCTGTGCAGAGACGGAGATGGAGCAATGATGAGATGAGAGCGACAGATGAGAGGAAGAAAGAGAGGTGTGTGTATGTGAGTGTGTGTATGTGTATGTGTGTGTGGCAGGGGGGTCAGACAGTAGAGACAGGGAGAGCGAGCAAAGAGAGAGCTGGTCATCTGATAACAGAGCGGGTTCTGTTACATGCCTGCCACAGAGTCACAGGAAGTCCTCTTTCCCTGTTGGGCTGCGCATGCACATTGCGACGCAGCCAGACCGTTAGGCTGCAGACTGACCAACTGGCCAAGCTTGAGTTCTGCTGGATGACGATATGAAGGGGCGAGTGCTGTTTTGAAGCCATGTGTTCGATTCTGTTGCACTTCCTGGTTGGCATCATGGCAGCAGCAGAGCGTGTCACTCAGTTTGAAGAGAGTGTGGATGTGGTTTTATTATGCTGCAGCTTGTAAAAAACTTCTGTCCCAAGACATGAGTTCCAGCACTCATGACTTCAAAATGAAATAAACTCAAAAGTTTAAATAGTTGTATTATCACTTTACCCATCTTGACTTAATGAACTTAAATTGATCATTTTGCTTCACTGCTGAGTTTCTACATAAATAGATCAAAAAACAGCAAAATGCCACAAAACACTGTACAAAATACCTAATTTGCAATGAATGCTAATTACTGTTGCCTTGATCCTATTCAGCTTTTGCAGTAATTTTCTTCAGTGTCAATTTTTTTCTTCTTTAAAACTCTTATTGGCACTCTGTATTTGTTTGAATGTGAACAGTTAGTGGGTCTTACTGATACAAAAAGTTATAAACAGACAGTTTGGGATTAGTGTAACTTTAAGTGGTAAGCAGCAGCAGCAGCAGCATATATAACCTCTTTAAACTCATTTTTTTATGTTGCAGTGTAAACCACCAACACCATAAATCCCCCTCCCAGCTTCCTCACATTAAACTTTACCCTTCCTCTGGGTGGTTACCTTTCCTCTGACTGTAGCAGGTTACACCAGGTAACTGAACGAGTTTATCATTGACATCTGAGCTGGATTCTTGGTCCACCGTGCACACAGGAGTTATGAGTGAGCTTGTGAGGTTAACACCTTGCCTCGCCCACTGCCCCATCACTTGCCAAACGTTTTGGCAGCGCTTCCCGGTTAGTTTGTACTAGTGAAAGCTGCAAGGCCTAGATTTGCCCTCACAACTCAAAGTTTTATCAGTCTCTGTGCCTCTTCCTGCTTTGGTCCGAGTATGACCAATCAGGTTTCCTTCCACCACTGGCAGCAGTGAGTTAGTTGGCTGTGGCACTTACTCAAAATCCACTTTTCCTAGGAACTGCCACCCCCTCCCCATTCTAATTATCTTGCATTACGCTGGTCCAACCTTGAACCCTCTTGACCTGAGTGAAGTGATTCCCTCACAGCAGGCGGGGTTATGTTGGGTGACACTCCGTGTAATGCTGAAACAGGTGAGGATAAACAAAGGGTCAGGGGTGTATAGACGAGAGTCAACCCAATTCTGTAATCTAGTATCCAGATTGTTTTCCTACAAGTTTCAGCCTTTATCTTAACACAAAGCTGGTTGTGGTTAAAATATCTGAATTATTCTGATGAATGAGCGACTGGAGTTGTCAGAGTAAATTGTGAGTGTTTAAGGAACTACTCTCTTGTAAAAGCAACACAGCGATAATACTTCAAAAGGTGTTTGTTGTAAAATTAATAACTGCTTTTTATTCAGTACTAAAAGGTGGCCCATCTGTGCTCCATTAACATTTATGGTCCAGGGGATCAATGATTGAGTTATGTTTGCTTTGAACGCTTCCTTTTAAAGGTGGGTTGCTCAGTATTTTTATGAGCTAATCACTTCCTGCTGTGGGATAGTTTAAAAAACTAGCACCTGAAAGTTTAGAGTAAAAGAGGAGAGGACACTCGCCTTTATTTCATCAGAGAAAAAAGCAAAAGGTTCTCTGTAATATTAAGTGCAGAACTCACTTCTATTTAATAGTCTGACATAATCTTTATCATTTCTATAAGGAAAACCTTATAAGATTTCTTTGTACTGCTTTCAAAAAGTACCAGCAAGTTCTTTGTTTCCTTGTCTATCTAAAGAAACATCAGAGGTTGTACAGGGTTAACAGTTTGTTCCTTTGTATTAAGGAATGAGTGGTATGTGACAGCCAAAGACAGAGATACTCTGAGAGTAGAAATTCTGGAGTACCTCCATAAGTGATACGTAACAGACTGGATAAAAACACTTTTACTAAACGCAGCTTTGTTCTCGTGTCAACATTATTTTAAAAGAATGAAATGCAAATGTTTAAGACCACAGCAAAACGAAAACAGACATCTCTAAAAGCATCGCAGTTTGTGTCTGAAGCATGTGCGTGTTAATATAAATGGGAAGAGGATGATTTTGACATGATGCAGGTGATGAGGGCGTGGATTGGTGGGTGGATCCTGTATTATAGCAAGCGGTTGTTTGACTTGCAAAGCAGGCCTGGGTGCTCATGGAATGGGTATCGAGAGAAGGCTCTTCCCTGGAAGTGGAGCAGCGGGGACAGGGACATTTCTGTGCTGCTTTGTGCTGGGCTGCAGGCCTTGTCACCCACAGGCATGAATTATCGATAAGGAATGTTTCAAGCCATGAGGAGGTGTCAGGATCAGGTTTGTTGCTCTGTGTTTCCTCTTTCTTAGTGCTCTTTACAGGTCATTTGGGGACAGGTGGCTATTAGGTGCAGACCCGCCCCTCCATGCTTTGTTGGAACTGAATTAAGCTTGTGTGCATGTGTGTGTGTGTACGTTTTATCTCCCCTCAGCTCAGCGTCTTTACCACACAAAGCCGTGACCCAGGGTCAAGTGTGTATCTAAGGGGGATAATGTGCTACAAGCATGTAGAAAGCCTGGTCTACTGCAGGTGCTGTGCATCTGTGTCAGAGGAGAGCTGGTCTGCTTGGGTCCAGATGAACTCACAGAGATTCATTTCCAACTGAAGGACATGACCGTTGCCATGTGGTTTCTCTTTCCATTGCTCTTTCTTTCATCGCCATCTTACCCTGTTCTCTTTCTCTCTCCCTCCTCTGCCACCTCTCCGTGTCTTTGCCCTCACCTCCCTCCCCTCACTCAGCATATACAGGTTTGGTTGGCTCATAACTGACGGTGAGTTTGTTTATGTGGACCTCAGTATCCTGGTTATGATCGGCACATTAAAATAGCTCAAGAAAACTCTAAATCCCAAGTTCTGTGGCTTGGACTGGCCTTTTTTTGTGGAAACCGCAAATCACGCCAAGCAGATTTCTGTAAAAACTACCTCCCCAGCTGTTCCTTTGACCAGGTAACATGCAAAAAAAACATACAGTGGTGGAAGCAAGGTGGTTGCTGATCTGTAGCAAACTGTTCATTTTCATCGGCCACATTAAAGACAGTAGAAGTTGGCTGGTACATTGGTGCCAAATTTCAAATTTTAAATGTAACTTGGTGCTGTATAGATCTTTTCACCAAACATTGAGAGTATGTAGAACCAAATATCTCTGATCAATATATTATTTTACAAGTTTGGTCTGGACTGAGTGGTGCCTCATTACCATGATACCTAGGTCAATGTTAACAAACTCAGACAGTTTTTTTAGTGCTTCTTAAAAATAGACAATGGCAGTGGTAGTGGATGCTTTTTAGTGAGCTGCCGGTCGAAACTAAAGCGAGTCAATGTCTGACGACTTGACCACACAGTGCATTTAGTTTTATTGTAATCAAACTGAGGATTCTAATAATTTGACTATGTAAACTTTTATGTGAACTTTCTTTTTAGTATCATTGTGCTGAAACAATTATTGATCCATTAGTGGATGATGCTAAGTTTAAACAATCGTCTGACCTCCTGCCACTCCAGAGAGCTCTTTAGGTGAAGTCTTTACCTAACTCTGACCTGTTTGCAGAGCTGACATGTTGCCAGATCTCAAGGTGTGGATACAAATAGGCGTTGCTTTTTACAGGGGAGAACAGAACATAACACCAGAGTGAGGCGAAGAGGAGGACGCAGGTCGGAAAGAGGAGAGGCAGCCAGGTTAGGCAGGTTTGGTAGTGGGGTGTAGCATACGAACATACGGGGAGGGCTGAACTGAAGGAATGTTCTTTGAATGCTTGGCTTTTTGTTGAGAGAAATACGCTCAATGCATCCTCTGACCCCCCCCACCTCACCCCCTGGCACAACCCCTGCCGGGTCTCCTGGCAGATGGAGAAAAGGGGGGAGGAAGGGAAGGGCGGGTGGATGTCCTATATGTGGTAATAAGTGCGTGTGTGGCTCTCTTTCCTGTTTTATTGATGTCTGCAATGATACACTATTTGCTTTTGTATGTGTGTGTGTTTATAGACAAATCGAGGATGGCTTGTTCTGCTGAAACCCCCCTCCCACTGCGCAGGCTTCAGTCGATCATTTTAATCTCCCCCCACACGTGAGCGAGGGGACAGCCTTTCCTGAAACTTGGCACACAGTACAGGGTGGGGTAACCAGCTCAGACCGGATTGACAACCTCCCTTTTTAATACTGTTCCCTCGCAGCTTGTTGCGTGTCCTCTTCCTTCTCCTGTGGAGGTTTTTTTTTCCACAGGGTCTGCTCTGGCAGCCCCCCCTCCCTCCACCCTTTTCCTCCACCTCCCATGCTCTTGTCCCTAGCTCAGGACTGACAGAGTGCGCAAGCTGCACAGCCCATCTCCCGGCATGCACTCTGATCCCCACTGCCCTCTTCCTTATCTGTCCTTCATGACCTCTTATGTGGTTTTGTCTTGAGTCTTACACACACCCGTAGATGTAAGCATGTACATGGCAACATGCCCTCAGCAGCCTGCTCACACATATTTAACTGCTTTACCTGGGTTTTCCTTCAGTCTTTGTTCGCTAGCAGGCTTGCCTGAATATGTTTTGAATTTCTGAGAGCTCCTGTTCATCTATAAAACTGAGTTAGAGCAAGCTTTAGAGAAGAGTTGTTCTATGGTATGTTTTTATCATAAATCTTTAAATACAGCTGTTGTGAAAAAAGATTTCATTCAAGGCTTTGGCAAGCTTCTGAAGTGAGCTACTCTAAGATGTATCCGACTTGTGGGTCTTTAATGTTGTACTAGGTTTTAGGAACAGGAATACTGAAGGACTAATAGCCAGTAGATGAGATATGTACACTGTCATATGTCATGTAGCACATATGTGTTGTGAAAAGTGAGTAGAGAAGTTTTTCCATTAAAAGGATAATAACTAGTTACCAGAGTGACAAATAACTGAGAATAGTTTTGTTGAGAGCGCAAAAAAGTTCATACTAGTTTGCTCAGATATGGATTATTGGTATACAGTCAGAAATAATGAAGGATATATAACCTGAAGGATATGGCTTTATAAGAAAGAGAGGGAGGTGTCTTTATAGAAAAATACAGACTGCTTGTAATCTGAGTACTTAAATGTACCTGAAGGCTTTTATGGGTGATATTGATTATTTAGATTTTCATCTTACTTTGAAAACGTTCAATAAGAAATAACTTTGTAGTGTTTTGTTTTAAATTAGTGGTCACATTATGCTGTGAGTAATTACAATGCAGATTAACAATCCAGTTTTATAGCAGATAACACCACTAATTGGCACGCAACCTGATATGACCCACCCAGCTAAGATACTTAAGAGTCTTATTGTGTGTTTTGCCTTCAGTATGTCATAACCTGCACTCTCATCAATTGTACTTGACCTCCATCAAAGTTTTTTTGTTATGCACTTAATGATTATAGTGTACTGATGGAGTATTCTGCTCTTTTTCTCTTCTCTCCATCCAACTTTTCTCCCTGCAGACAGGCAGACGGACAGACGGCAGGACGGATACACGGGTGGGGGCTGTGCTCAGCGGCTCGGCGGCAGGCTGGTGGAAGATGTCGTCAGGAGCCGGTGGGAGGGGAGGAAGGCGGCTCAGGGGGACAGCAAGCAGCGGCGGCGGAGGAGGGAGAGGAGGGGCGGGAGAAGCGGAGGAAGGCCCTGTGGGGATCCCTTTCCCTGAGCACAGCGCAGAAATCCTGGGCAGCCTGAACAAGCAGCGACTCAGCGGCCTGCTGTGTGACGTGCTCCTGGTTACACAGGAGCGGGAGTTCCCAGCTCACCGTTCTGTCCTGGCGTCCTGCAGCTCCTACTTCCACAAGCTCTTCACTTCAGGTGCCACAGCTGACCAACAGAACGTCTACAACATCGACTTTGTGGCGGCAGAGGCTCTGGGAGCATTACTGGACTTTGCCTACACAGCCACACTCACAGTCAGTCACAGCAGTGTGGCTGACATCCTCGCTGCTGCACGCCTCCTGGAAGTCCCACCCGTCCAGGATGTCTGTACACACCTGCTGGACACCAAAGTGCTCTCCCCGCCGGTATAACACTAACGTAGAACTAGAAGTGATATAAGCTTAAGTCACATCTAACCTTTGAGTTGCAGATTTTATCCACTCTGCCTTATGAGGATAGTCAGAATATGAGCAGTCTCTCAGAGTGTTTAATCAGTGCGTAGCAGAGCTCAGAATGTCAAAGTTACAAACACGTGAGACTGAGGAAACACTTTGTAGAGAAGTCATTCAAAACCACTTTTCTTGAGGAATGGGACGTCCGATGATCATAGTTTCTGTCTCCTGTATTAAACAGTCAACACAGTCAAGCTTACATCATGGCCTTTATCAGTCTCTCTCACTATGCCAAACACACACCCACAGCCTCTGGGTTAGTTCAACACTTACTCATTCTCAGCCAATAGCGTGTGTGGAAGGGCTACATGCTCTTTCACAGACTACAGACACAGCATATCACAGCTAGGCTTCAACACGATCAAGTGTGGCTGTGATATGCTGCTTCTGAATACACAATGCTCTACATCATGTGATAATCGCAGATTTTGAGGAATGCCAAATGTACCAGAACATACATATAGGTCCTTGTGCTGTATATCAATAATACCCAAAACAGTTAGCAATGCTATTCTGCCTACAAGAGTTTATATCCTGCAGTTTTGACAGAGGGTGGACAACAAGGATACCTTGATAGCAGTGTACCCATGATACCATGCCTCGAGGTTACACATTGTGGTCTTTTTTCAGTCTTTACTTTAACTAGTATTCTTTAAAGAATGTGTTCCTTTATATAAAAGTAATTCTGTTCCTCTCTGTAATTTTGTTTAACATTTTTTTTCTTTCTTTATTAGCAAACTGCTGCTGATTCTAAATTTCTCCTTCACTTCCTTTGTTCTCCACCATGTTTCACCAGGCGGGCAGTGAGCAGAAAGATGAAGACCAAGAAGAGGGGAAGGGCAGAGGCAAGGAGCAGGGCAACCGGGTGCGGGCCCGGGAGTACCTGGAGTACTTCCAGAGAGGGGCGCACTGGAGCAGCAGCTGCAGCACACCAGAGCTCAGGGACCTGCCCACACACCTGCACTTTAACCACGGGAATGGGGCGCCCCCCAGCAATGGGGGTCCTGCCGGCCCTGGTGAGTACTTCTCCACCTTGGCCCTCGCCTTGGCCCAGGCCCCAACACAGGAGCCAGACGAGGAGGATGAGGATGAAGAGGAAGATGAGGATGGGGAGGTGGTGCAGGGGAATGGCGCAAGCTTGGGTACATCTTACTATCCTCCATCTCAAAACGGGCACTTCTACCTCCCCCCAGAGTCCAGGCTGGGGCAGGAGACGGAGCTGGAGGAGGGAGGCAGGGAAGTGATGGGGAGGGAGAGGGGTTCTGCAAGTGCTCTCCTGCAGCAGATGATGGACTCGATCGAGAGGCAGAAGGAGCGTGGAACAACTGGGGAGGAGCAGGGAGACGGGGATGATCCTGACATGGAATTTTACTTGAATTACTTCAACAGCTCGCAGCATGAAGATACAGCTTCTGCTGCTTTGACGCAGGGAGTGCCGCCACCCTGGTTATCACAGGGCAGAACAGGCCAAGAGAGAGGGGGAGGAGGAGAGAGGGGCAGTGGAGGAGGAGGTGGAGGAGAGAGGAAGATGCGCTCAAAGGCCTTTCAGAAATGCCCCATATGCTCCAAGGTCATACAGGGAGCAGGCAAGCTACCCCGCCACATCCGAACACACACGGGAGAGAAACCGTATGAATGCGCCATCTGTAAAGTACGCTTTACCAGGTAAGCCCTATTAATGAAGTGAATACCCCATGTCACATGTACTAATACACTTGGACTTGGCACTGTTGACAAATGGCCCAGCAGTGGGAAACACCACAAATCCCAGAGCAGGAGAATTAGTACTAACCAACTTAGCTTTGCATTAAAGAGGCAACACAGTTTGTGAATCTACATGTTTACCTTGATCACGGACTTAATAATTATCCCTATTTTGTGTGTGTGTTGTCACGTTGCAGCCAAATGCCATTCAAAACATCATGTAGAGTATTCCGGCTCTGAGAGCAGGGTCAGCAGGTTGTAAAGGTCTGTTTTATTGTGACAGCCTTCATAGCAAAGTCCTGGATTTTAACATAGGGGTCCTATAAAAGAAGGCAGTGCCGTGCTGCTCTTATCTAGTGTAGGGCTGCTATAAAGTGCTGTGTTCTGATACAGAGGGGGATTACAGGCCCTGGATGGTGCTCTATGTGCTCCAATGCAGCAATTTGAACTTTTGATCTCCAGTTATGTTGATTATTGCCCACGGCAGGGTAGTTACACCACCCCCTCCTCTCCCTGTCTGTCACTCCTTTTCCCCCTCTAATGAAATCTGCCGTGTGCTGCCCTGAAATATGTGGCAAGTCCACAGCAAAGGACTTGAGTGCACATGGTTTCCCCGTATTGAGGAGTCGTGCCTTTTCCTTGAAATCATTCATTTAATTAATTAATCAGTAGACTTGTGCTGGAAATAGATACAGTGGACTAGAAATACCCGGAACCTCTGCTGGCATTGCAGGTAGGGAAGACCAATCTGAATTTGCCTTCCAGCTAAATTCGACCAGCAGAGGGAAGAGGGTATTGTAATCTTAATCCCGTTTGATCAGGGTTAAGTGTGTGCCTCGCACAGTGATAAATCACTCTGTCCTTTAAATAATTCACCTCTGTCAGTGTGCCACTTTGTTCCAAGGCTTTGGCCCATGTATTAGTAGGTGTGTTGTACACGCATGTTTTATTCTCACCTGTGAACAGGTGCTTTTGCTCATTTTATTTTTCAGGTGCACTTTGAGCAGACCTGTAAGGTTTGGAGTGGGTTTATTTATTTGCTTGTATAGCAGCTAATCCACTTACATGGCTTGTGCGTGTGTGTTTGTGTGTTCAGGTAGAGTTGTCTTAACTACGCTTCTTTGTTTAGTAGCCCTCTGCCCTCGGTTCATACGGGTTAGACGATTAAAGAGCTCAGAAGCTAGAGAGATAGCAAGGGCTAAAGGGGGCAGAGAGGGACAAGAGCCAGATGAAGGCCAAGTCAGCCTGATAACGCTGAGCGGGTGGCGAATCCTCGAAAATTAAGCGAAAAGAAACCTGCAGTATATTGTGAGATGATGAGAGGTTTCGAGAGGTTTGACATAGTTTGGTCTTGTTTTGTGTAATTGTTCTAAAAATTCAACATCACTGGAGAGTGATTCCTCCACCTCAGGTGTTTGGTTTGATTAGAAGTGACACACACTCTTATACAATATTCACTCAAGTTATTGCTTGCAGGGATTGAATGAGGCTAAAAAATGGATGACTGGTGATTTTGCAGACTCATTTATAATTCAGTACAATTGAACAATTAAAGTCAAGTTTGCAAAGGGTTTCTAAACTGTTCAGCTGCAGGGAGGGTTGAAGGCCTTATTTTTATCCACAAGACGAATACATTTCTGGGATTTGTCGGTTGTCAATGTGTCAAAGTTAAACGGACATCATAAAGACACCAACTGACATAGTGAACATTGAGCTTTCACGTCATTCCATGGTTACACTCTTGAGTGTGATTGCACAGATAAAAATGTAAAGTTTATTGCCTCTTCTCGGTTGGCCCTGACAGACACTCCTACAGGAAGAAATCTTTAACACAGATTGTTCAACAGGAGACGAATAGGCCCAAAGCATAGCAAACTGACCAGACACAGTTTACAGTTACTCACATGCTTTCAGGTAATTCTGGTCTTGTACGTGATATTAGAGATGTGATCTTGTTTGTTTTCCTCCCACTCAGGCAAGACAAGCTCAAGGTTCATATGCGGAAGCATACAGGAGAGAAGCCTTACCTGTGTACACAGTGTGGAGCTGCCTTTGCCCATAACTACGACCTGAAGAACCACATGCGTGTACACACAGGCCTGCGCCCCTATCAGTGCTCAAGCTGCTTTAAGACTTTTGTTCGCTCAGATCACCTGCACCGCCACCTCAAGAAGGACGGCTGCAACGGCATCCCTTCTCGTCGAGGCAGAAAACCTCGGGTGCGAGAGCCAGGGCTCCTTGATGCCTCCCTGGGCCTGCTCAGCCCTGGGTCCGACACAGTCCCCGGCCCTCGCACCATCAGGGGAAGGAGGCGCTCTGAGGCATCTTCTGTGGCAGAGGGGGAGGGGACTGCTGGAGCTCTTGCACATAGTCCTCAGCTGCAGGAGCTGGCAGGGGAGGCAGGGCCCTGAAACTGCAGGGGCGACAAGGACACTGCTGGACACCATCGTCACTCTGCACCGCCTGTGAGACAGGCCAGTGAACAGAGAGGAGAAAAACACACAAAGGCAAACTTTAAAAAAACAAACAACTAACTATTCCTCTATAAACCAAATCAGGGTGTCACAAAAATCTTATCTTTATATTTCTTTCTCCTTTTACCTTAGAAAATGGAGTAGACTTTTAAGCACTTAAGTCTGTTAATCTGTTAAAGAGCAAAGAGCGCTTCAAATCATGCACCCATGACGTCCACTTTCTGGGCCATGTCTTTCCTTATAATAATAGGGGTTTTATACATTGGCATATGTGCTTAGGCAAATGTATAATAGACACAAAAAAACTCTTTGCAACTATGCAGTTGATTTAGATTTTTATTGGTTTTGTCCTCACAGCCTTCAAGCTGTAAGCAAGGTGTCTATCAAGCACCTTCTGGCTGCTGTACGGGTGAAGCGAGGACAAATCCTCCCAGTGAAAACAACTCTTTTTCTATTCTTTTGCAGGTCTGAAATGTACAGTTACCATAGAAACAACATTGCCACAACATGGCATATGCAAGGAAAACTCGCCACAGTTTTGATGCAACAGTTTTTTCTCTCTAAATGTACCAGAAAGAATGAGACAAGGGTTTGATTGAAGTGTTGCTTTCTCTGTAAAATGCATTTTTAAGAATCTATGGTTTGTCCTATTGAAAAAAAAAATATTTGTTGCTGAGTCAAATCCACTTTAACGGGGGCTCACCAATTGCAGGACAAGGGAACATGAGGGGTAGAGGGTCTGTGTTTTTAAAGCACTACCATCATCAATGTATCTGTTGGCTTGACTACGTTGCCTCTTAGTCCTCACAAACCTGCAATTTCAGCATTATTGTTTCCCTTTTATTTGTCTTAATTTGTTTGTTGTTCCTTTTGTTAACTGCTTCGGGTACTTGACACTTTATAATTGTATACATGTATATACAGCAGGTGGTGATATGACATTAGTCCCCTCTTGATGCTGAGGTGTACTTACCATTTGGGTTTTTTCCTCTTAGGCTTGATGTCATATTTCTCACTGAGTGAAGCTTATGGGTGAACGAAACAAACTGTATGAATGTTTGATGAAAACAGAAACATTGAGTCACCCATTTGTTCTAAACTTAACACTTGACATGTATAGTTCCTGCCCAAAAGATGAGGAGGTGGAATGAATGAATGTGCTTAACTTTTTGCAGTTTTTTCGGAATCTGTCCTTGTGTGACAAGGCGCGGGTAGCATTTAACCAACCGCAGGTTAAAGGAATGGCAGGGAGCCCGAATGAGAGAGTGACAAAGAGTACGAAGGAGAGATAGATGAGCACCTTTTTTCTATGTTTGCACAGCTTTACTAAAGATATCCAACAGCGCGGGAGAGAGGTGTATTTAAAGGAAGTGGGCTGCTGTTTTGTGAGGGAGTGAGAGGAGGTTTATGTATCATGCTTATTCCAATCTTTTTTTGCCCTAGGGACCACACAACCGTGAGGCAACCTGTATGATGAAGAGAGCAATAAATACCTGTCCAAGTTGGGAGGCCAAATCGGAGCGCAGCTGCAGCTGGTCGATGGGGGGAGGGGAACAAGGGAAGGGGAGGGGGATCTCACAATGTCTGTTGCATTCCAAAAAATAATCTCCCCCAGCTCAGCCACGTTTCCAAGCAGGAGGGGATCAAATCAGGCCTTTTCTCTCCCTCACTCTCCCTCTGTAGTCCTCTAATGCCCCCGGACCAGCCTGGAGGGGATATTATTATATTAGAGCCTGGTCTTACCAAGGGTAGGACGCCTGGTGCTGGCAGTTTAGCGTGTCTGTGTGTATGTGTGTGTGTGTGTGTGCATGTGTTTGCATGTACGCGTGTTTCTGTACATGTGTGTGCGTGGCAGCCGGGGTCGCTCTGGCCACATCATCACTGCATGAGTCAGCCACAGCCTGTTCAAACATGCACCCTTAGCTGCCAGGCCCAATGCACTTTCCCTGTCTCTCTCTGACTGAGACACATGCACACATACTCGCACACTCCCACTGGGTCCAGGTATCCTGTAGAGAACGGGAAACCACCGGAGCAGACGTATCTGTTAGATTATTGTCACTGACTCCCACATCTGGATTCATTCGTCTTAAAGAGTTCAAGTTGTCTTATTGTGCTTTAAATCCAGGTTGCTTTTTTTCCATTCTAGCACATTAAGCCTTGTGTCGAGGAGAAAACGTGTGATATTTAGCGTCCCCTCACCCTGTTATTTTTGTAGCAGTGCTGTAGTTTAACTATCGGTCCTTTGCACCTTAATTGGAAAGATCCAGGTTATGCATGCACTTTGTTACTGAGGAGGGCACTTTTGTCAATCAAACGGGTACTTTGAAACAAACCAGTTGCAAATGAGATCAGTCAGTGTGTCAGTCTGTCTGTGGCGTTGAAGTTGAACTTCTTTGCTGGTTTTGTTCAGGTTTTGACGACAAGCTGCCAAAAAAAAAAGAAAAGAGAAATGTAACAATTCAGGTCTCTTAAAGAGATTCTGGGTCAGTTCAGATTCCAACACTTTGGATTTTGTGACCTTAAAAGAAACAGACTAAATTAATCCATGTAACTGATTGCACTTGAAGTTAGATCTAGAGCTGTTGTGTCTTAATGCAAAGGAAGGGGAGATAGAGGAGGAAAGCAGAAGAAGAAGAAGAAAAGGCGCTTGTGTGCGTGCGTGTGTGTGTGTGTGTGTGTGTGTGTGTGTGTGTGTGTGTGTATGTTCATAGGTGTTTTTTCATGCATGTGCACAAGTATGTTTTGCAGGCTGGCAGGCTGGAGGGTCTCAGGACAAGCTTGGATAAACAAACTTTGTGTCTGCCCCATCTGTTCACCAGCTACTCCCATAAATACACGTGTTCTCTGAGGAACAACAGTGATAATAGGTCCACGGTACCACAGAAGCAGAAATACTTAAATGTAAAACAACTCATTGGACAGTTGCTTGTTTACTTCGTGGCTCTCTGGGTGCAGATTTGCATAACTCTCTGTTTACCATTGTTGGTCTTTAGAGTTTTAGTTTCTAATTTTGCGTCTCTGTTATGATAAAGATGGGGTTAATTAATGCACAGACGGACTCCCACGGGCGATCCTATGGAAAATGTATATGTCTGCCTGCTTGGCGATCTTTATATAGCGGTACTGGGTATGAACTGCCATTGTGTCTTGATGATTGGGACCTATGAGCCATCTGAAATATATGTTGCTTTGAACCTTAATAATTTCCCCAAAAGTCTTATGTTGTTTGTTGATTAACCAAAGCTTTTTACCCTCAATCTAAGTCCACTATAGACTAGAGATATTGAAAGTATGTCTATAATTTATCTGGACAGGAGTGAGCCCTACTCTTGAATACATATGCATAAAAGTGTGTGGAATCAAACAGATATTTACTTGAGTTCACTTTCTCTCGCTCTTTGTACCCTTGTGGACAATACAATCAGAGGTTTAAGGATGTATAGATGTTCCGTCTGTTTATAATTGTTTTTCTTAAAATATTGTGTTGTGCTACAGCTATTTTTGTTTTCTAACTGTTTTACACGGCTGTGCGTTTGTGCGTGGAATGAGTGTGCTTGTGTGGGTGGGGGGTCATAGTTTTGGGGTTGCTGTGCCAGGAGGGTGGGGTAAATGGGTGCTTTGGGTGGGGTAATGGATATAAAGCCTGATAGCACTGGAAATGGTGCTTTAGCTGAGAGAGCAAAAGTTTGCACTAATGTTTAATGTCCTTGTCCTGCTTATGGGAGAAGGGCAGGAGACCTCAGAAAGGCCTGCGAGTTTCCATAAGCACAGAGCAGTGTGGTTAATACTCAATGGTCTCATACAGAGTCCATCCAAGCCCTCCGTAGAAATAATCATGTACAGTATACTGAGAAATATACAGACGTCCAACAATGATAAGTACCAAAGCAGTAAAATGGCTTGCACTAAGTCATTGGACATTTTAAGCTACCAATTTTATGTTGGATTAAAGAGTTTTACTGTTAAATCTGAAGCCTCTTATAAAGAGATTCTTGGTGTAATTTTTGTTAAAAACTAGAAAATATGTGATTATAGCAAATTATATTTGCTCTTAATATTAAGAATAATTCCAAATACAACATGTAAGCACTTAGAGAGTAACAAAGACAATTTGATCTGATGGCTGAGATGTACTGTGTGCAGGTGCCAGAGATGTTAAACTTTTTTTTTTTCCCCTGACTGGATTTTAACGCTTTTCTTACGCCGATGAAAAAATGTCATGAATATGAAAATATTCTCTGTCCTGAACATGTTCTTTTTGATTTGCTCGCTGAATTTGGTGATTTCAGTCTATATTCTGAGAAGGTTGAATGAATTGAGTTGTTGTGTGGTTGAAGCAGACTGTGGCCTTGTCTGAGCAGCACTAAGTTTGTTTGTTTTTATGTAAGCTGTATTGTGCAGTGTGGGGCTGAGGCTTTCTCTCACCATGCAAACAGCAAGGGCAACAGCGTGCCTTACGTGGATGGAGACTGACAAACTCAAGTTTTTGGTTGTATTGAAATCTGCACTCAAAGTTGTAGAAGTTGATTGCTCTCTGCTAAGACAAAACATAAAGCTGGCAAACCTAAGCTTGAGTTGAGCCATTAAAATGTTTTTTCAGTCTCTATGTATAAATAAGTGGTGCGTCCTCAGCCTCAGCCCCAGACTAAGGTTACTCTGACACCAGCTACACTGAGACAGTCTCCAAAAACTTGCAAGTGTTTTTCCAAATTGACCTTGATATGTTTTTTTTCTCTATGCTGTTATCAAAGATTTTGTGAAACCTATCCGAGAAGGCCATACAACAAAAACATCAGAAAACTACAATAACATTTCTAACTGTAAATAACGAAACACAGCAGGACAGTTTGACTGTTATCACTGAGATTCATGGCGGCAGAAGGGGGACTATTTTCTTTGCTTCGTCATTTTCCTGCCCACCTGATTTTTGTGTGTTCTCCATCAGCAAGCTGAGCGCGGCATATGCAGAACGGCACTATGCGCAGCGTGGCTCTGGCACTTACTCAGACAGCCCTGGGTCCTTCAGAGAGGCAGGCTGCTGTCTGTTGGCTGCTCTCAGCCAAGTGGGGACAGTTTGCGGTCTCTGGGGATGCAAAGGTTGGCGTACAGGGAGGAGGATTAAATACGGGTGGTAGCGGAAGGCTGGATGTTGTTTCAGGGATGAGGTTAGAAAAGCCCAGGTGATGGACCTATTTGTTGAACAATGTTTCACTGAGGGTCCTGGTATGACTTGCACGTCCACAGATGATAAGAATTGTAACACAAAGGAGGTCACCACAGATTTCAGATTGGGGCAACAGGGAGTATGTTGCTGATCTCTTTTGTCTCTATGCGAGAACTACTCAGGTGGAAAATACACTGCTATGCATTGGTTTTAATGTCTGCTAAGTTTATAATATGTCTAACCATCCTCTAAGTCACTTCTCAGTCCTTGCCTTCTGTTTTTTTTTTAAACCATATTTGGCTTGATAATTCCCCCAAAGAAATACAACAGGAACAGTTCCCTCATCTTAAAGTGGCTGTGACCAGGCTATTTCTCCATCTAATATTGATCCAGAGGATTGTTTGTTGGAGGGAAGGAAGCCACTGGAGATTAAGTCTTATTAGTCAGTCTGTAACAGTTTTGAAAGGAAATGGGCTTGGAAAAATCACGGGAGGCGTGTGTGGAGGGTGAGGTGGGGTATGTTCTTCTACTTTCTGCTCCCATCGCTTCCTCCTTTCTCTCTCTGGACGCAAGAGTCTACATCTTTGCTGCCGACCGGCCTTTGATCACAGATCACACATCCTCAGCAGGAGGAGTCAACAGAGAGAGGAGGGAGAGGGGTTTGGATGTGGGGCGGAGGTAGAGACAGTTACAGTTTGACTTATCCTCAACCAGTTTAGGATACATTCCATAACTTCATACTGTGATCGCCACTTCTGAGTTTGTGTAAGAGACGTGAGCTGGAGACAGAAAGCGGTAACTATCAACATGTTGCCGTTGACTGTTTCACTCAGTCTGTCCCACATCACCATCCCTTTAATGTGTGACAGTCAGACATTTAGACACACAGTTTAAAAAAAACCCCAGAGTACCGTGATTTAACTGCCTTTTTTCAGCTTCTGCGATTGTAACAAAAGCACTTTGCGTAAGGCCATCCTGAATATTTATGTGCTTTTATTTTATGGTTATCTCTATTGTAATAATTTTATTGTTCCTGTTGATGTTTTTCTCAGTGCAGATTATTATTTAAATGCAAAAAACAATAAGATGAAAATTAAAAAAAAAGAAAAAGAAAAAACTTGAATATTTGGTATCTGGATTGAAGGTGGACAAAGCCTCATCTGGACATAAACAAACACGTCTCTGTTATTCTATCAACATACCTGTTTTATGCAGCTTATTGCATAGTCACACATAATAGTAAGGGGAGGATAAGGGACAGATCCCACCCTACCTGCTCTCTGCTTACTGTCCTACATCGTGTTGGGAGAAAGGTCATTTGATCTCGATTTGGGAGACTTCTTTTCTTGAAAAAGAAACCTGTACAACAGTTGCAAAGCTTTCTGAGAAGGCTAGCTGTGCTGAATGTTAAACATGCAGTGTTGTATCACTGCAGAATCTCTTTGTCTGCAATAACGCCCTGTCTGTGTAGTTAAAAGCTGGATCTGGTATCTCTATAGAGCTTCAATGAGTATGAAAGACAAATAAAATGGCCAAATGACCATCAAGCACTTTGCAAATCAGTACAAGAAAAATATCTCTGGCCTTTACATCTATGTCAAATCAAGATTTTTGCAGAAGACTGGAAAGAATAATACTGATCGTAATAAACATTTAATAAATCCTTAGCTCAGTGAATGGTCTAACTTGGGAGAGACAAAATAGGCTACTATTTATAATAGATTGATTTGTAACTGTTATTATAATGATAATCCTTTGCAGACTTTATCTGATGTACATTTTAAATGGCAGACTGTGTCCCAGATCTGAAACCTGCACATTAATTGTGAATACATGAGGCAGAAGGCTGATAAGCTACTCTGTGTGTAAAGACTTTTTCCTTGTTGCACATCTGACCACACTCAGCTGTGTGTATGACAACGAGTAAATCCCAAAGGCTGAATGTTTGTGATGTGTGTTTAACTGAAGGAGTGTGGTCACAAAGTGCAACATCACAGAAAGTTTTAACCAGCAGAGTGTATCAGCTCTTCTCTTCACTGGTCTGGATTTTCTCTCAAGTCTCCCCTTCCTCTTTACAAAGGCTAACCGTTCATAGCGTAGCAGTCTGTTGGTCCATATCTGTTGAAAGCTGCAGGGGCGTGATTGGTGATTTTTTTTTTTTTAGAGAATTTGCACTTTTTGGCGATGAAAAGAAATTGTATTGTATATGAGACCACTAAATCCACATAGTCTACACCATATAATTCCATTTTGTGTCATTTTTTTGTTCTGTTTTTCTTTTTTTTTTTTAATATATCCAAAAAATGTCTGGCATCTGGTTGTCTGGTTTAAAGGATATAAAATCTTTCTATTAAAAACAATGGTTGCAAAATTTTGTGTGGATGATTTTGTCTTCTTTCCTAACCTGATATGTATGAAACATGGGTCCTTTTTTTATAAACACAAGATAACTATTCAGAATGCATCATATAGACGTGGTAATGTTAGGCATGCTGACTATGCACACGCTTTAGACAAGTCAGTTCTACTTAACAACCACTAGGTGGCAGTAATACCACTGTTATCATCACTAGAGGATGCAGTGATCCTCAGTACAGGCAAACATCAGTGCTCCTCCTCTCCCCATCACTCTTTCTCATTCTTTTGCTCACCCTCTTTCCTTTTTACTGACAACAACAGTTTAGATCATATAGCCTATCAACACTTTGTTCAGGTTTTGTACATAGACTGACATAATTAGACTCCAAATATACTACAAGCAAAGCTGTACAATATGCAGTGTGTTTTTGTCTTATATTCACTATGACTGTACTAAACTACCTTGTTTCCACAGAATGAAAACTGAGGCCCAGGTTTGCTTTCAGAATTCATATTCATCCAGGGTAGCCCTTCTGTAGGGCTCTAAATATGTCCCAGAAGTCCGGCGTCTGACTGCAACCATGGGCTTGTTGTCACCCTGTCTTCCTGTTTGTGTCGGCCTGTCTCCCTGAGGCAATCCTGCGGGGTGACAGAGGTCATAGAACAGCTCATTAACCCCACCCCAACAGCCCACACATTGCTGCAGTCCTCAGGCCCCTGCTGCACACATACACACATTTTATAATGCTCCACTAATAGCAGTTAAGTCGACTTAAGCCCACTCTGAAAGCAGTGTGCTTTCAGAGATGCACCATGAGACGCGCATGTGTCTTGCATGTTGTATGTGCTAGATTGACATTGTAATGTGATAGTGGTGGTCCTTATGAATGATTAATGCTCACATTTTCCTTATTTGTGTGATAAATGGCCACAAATAAAACCTCTTGTCATAATTTGACGTCATAGAAATCTGCTCTGGGTGCTATATTAGAGTTTGAGATGGTTAATTCAGTCATGTTGAACCTGTCAACCAGATGTCTTGGGGCTTCAAGTCATTAATTGTTATGTTTGTAAGGCATCTGAAAACACAGTGGGAAATGGTGTTATTCTCAATGTTCAGACATCATTGTTGCAGTCACAACACATTGGATAAGAGGAACGGCAGCACTTCAGGGGCTGGGAGATGCCTTGGAGCTGTTGTCTGGTGTCTAGAGTTGTGTTATTCCCTCGCTCTGTGCATGTGAATCTGCATGCAAGTGTGTGTGCATGTGCCTGTAACTGTTTCTGTTTACATGTTTGTCTATATGCTTATGCACCAAGGTGTGGTTTTATAATTGTTTTTGCTTGTGTACATGTGCATGCGCAGCATCATCATTAAGGCTTGCACAGTAAATGAGCCTCTAACTGCCCTCACAATGCGCACTATGAGACAAGCTGTAAAGTAAAGGGAAAACAGCAACACACACACACACACACACACACACACACACACACACACACACACACACACAAACACACACACACACACACACACACACACACACACACACACACACACACACACACACACACACACACACACACACACACACACACACACACACACACACACAGTAGCCTCATTTTTACCAGTACACACCTTCCTCCTGGGATATAAAATGCCCCTGCCTTTGCACACCGTGGGACATGAGTTTCATCCAAACTAGCTGCCGTCCTCAATAAAAACCCACGTGAGCAGTCTCTGCAGTATAGATTTCCAGTTTCTCTAAGGGTATATTTTGTTCAGATCAGGTGTTTAAACTGCTCAATATGACAATAATTAGGCTGCGCACAAGACATGTGTTCTTTCTTATGTTGATAAGGGACATTGACCTTTAACCTGGGCACCTCACTTGTCCTCCCCCCCTCCACCACCCTCACCATCCACCCATCCCACATGTCCCTCAGCCAACACTGCCCCCTCTTCTTGCAGTGTCCAGCTCCCATCAGGGAGGATAGAGGGGGGGATTGGACAGGCTTGGAGCTTTGCCTCTGGCCATCTCTCCTCCTCCCCGGAGAACAGAGGACTGAGGTGCCTTTAAACCACTGCGGCAAAAACCCTACCAAAACCCTGCAGTCATTAATATGCAAAAATGCAAATGAGTAGGTAATTAAGAGCTGGAGCTCTCTGGAGGCTCTTTGATTGCTAATGAATTCTAATCTGCAAAGAAAGGGGGGAGGGGAGGAGAAAAAGAGATGAAAGAAAAAGAGGAAACAAGGAAAGAGAGAAGCCTCAACCCGAAAATTTGTCATATTCATAAGTTTACAAATCAGGTGTCTTTAACCTGAAGACTGTAACCTAAAATTAAGGTGCTGTTATTTGAACAAATACTCGATAACAGGTTGACATGCAGAGACGGTTTCCTATAATATTCATGTGAAACAAACAGCCCACAAACATATCTGTATTAAGTTTTTAGGTGGGTTTAATGTATCATGTCACACCTATTAGGTCGGGCTCCCCTGTGCCAATCATATCTGTGCCATGTGTGTCAGTGGATAGAAGTGTGTTTGTAATGGACACAGTGTAAGCTTTGTGTACGTACAGCTAATTAGAGGAGGACATGACAGGCAGGCAGACGTCTCTGACCAGTGGATACCAAAGAAAATAGAAGGTCAGATATCTCAACAGTGTGTTCTTTGCTGCAACAGCAGCTGTGCGCTGAAGTAGAGGAGATGTCATTTCATCACTTTTGTGAGGCATAACACATCCCCACTTCCACTTCAACTCATTCACTATGTCACTCACACTCACACACACGCATGCACACACTGCTGTTATTGTTGTTGCAGTGCTCCCACGACACCAACAATCTCTGCCTCCCTCCCCCACACGGGCTCACATCTATCTCCCTTTCACTCCCTCTCTCCCCCTCCTGTCCTGGGCAGCCCTGACATGCCTGCTACAATTGATTTAGAGTCAATTCAGCTTCTGATCTGATTGTTATCATGTGACTTTTTGCACACCTCCCCCTCAATATATGACTAGTGTGTTACACTCAGATTGGGGGAGAGATTTTGGGGGGCACAGGGAAGACTTTCCACTGTCTGTCTCTCTGCTTGTCTCAAATTCTTAAACCATCAGCGCTGTCTCCCACCTGTCCTGAACAGTCTGATGATGAGGCGTCTTCGACCTGGCTTTGTAAATAGGAAACTAGTGCTCTGTTCCCTGCACCTGAAGCGTGGGTGGCAGAACAGGGGCACCCATACAACTGCACAATAATGGGAATCCAAGATGGCAGGGAGGGGTCCCATAAAATCAGCAGAGAGAACAGAGGAAGGAAAGTCGTGGTTTAAATGAGAGCAGACAGAACTCGGGGAGGCTGTTGGTTTAGTTTTTCCTCCAGTAAATAGATTGTTGATTTGCTTTGTGTCTGTCTCTCTGTATTGGATCTGGAACTGTAGTGTTTGGGAGGATTAATGTCATGGACAATCCCTCAAACTCATTTTCTTTCTCACTGTGGAGCTCTGTGGGAATTACAGTTTCAGGACGAGGGAGGCAGACATTGCTTTTTTTTTTCTGCTGGCGTTGGTCCCATTTGTGATGAAGTGAAATCTGGGTTCATCGTGTCCCTTTTGAGTTTGCCTGTTTTTGAACACTTGTTGGAAATCAGGGAGATATGTTGTCCTCACTTTGTTCCAAAACAGTTGCTTTTCTCAGCTTGTGTTTTTTCTTCACTGAAAGGTAGCATAACCTTGTGGATAACTGCCCTGTTTAAATCACTCCCTCCTCTCTCCACACATTTTATTGTTTTTCAAGCATGTAGGAAGTCGGAGTGAGTTTGGGTGTTTTCTGCCAGGCGAGCTGTAATAGGGGGAAGAAGCTTGACGGGAGTCAGTTTATCATGAGCACAGGGAGCACAACAGATAGATTCCCCCTGTCTCCTCCCCTTCAGCACAGATAGACTCAGAGCATGGGCACTCAGCCAACACTATCAATCTATCCGCTCCTACCCCCAGCCTCTAACTCTTATTGGAGCACAGCTTCCAAAGGGGCAAGGAAGCATGAATCATGGCCCGGCTATGAAGAGCTGTTATGTCTCTAAATACACGTGTTGAAGCTCAAAATCACTCTGTCACTTGGCCATTAATGACAATCCTGCAAGTGTTTGTCACAAGCCTTGAACAAAGTTGTAGCATTTAGGAGGGGCAGAGGCTGTTTGGGGAGAGGGATTGTTGGTCTTGGCCTAGTTTTCTTGTCTGATCAGAAACCTGTGCACCTCTGCCCTTCCCCCACCCAAACCTAAGCCTCTACTATTACAGGCTGTGAGGGGCTCAGTATGGAGCGAGGTGAGCAGCTTGCCTCACCATCGAGCACCGTGTGCGTTTATATGCTCCCCTTTACTGTATGTTTACAGGCTTCTGCTTGTGTTTGATATAACCTGGTGATGTGGTTTGGCTTGCATGACCGACTTCCTATGAGTGTAGCTCGATGACAGTGGAGGCTAAAGGTGCGCAACAAGGGTGTTCAGGCACACAGACAACTTGAAGACTATGGTGACAAAACATTGCTCTTCCACTGGAAAATAAAGCAGTTTCAGTAACACATGAAGAATCAATTCTGTGATGCTGGACTGGGCCCTTAATTTATTCTGCATAAAGCATTATTGATTAAAAAAAATACACAAGATTAAACGAATATTACACACCATTACATGCTGTTATATATTTTTTTAAATCTATGCAAGTCAAAATATGTGTACATGTATAGATGTGTCATTACTCTGCACGGATATATGACCGATTAGCACCAATGTGCCAAACATATGCTAATTTTTCATGTGCATCTGTTGTTAATTACAGATATGAAGCTGGGAACGGCTCGAAGGAACCACTGAGGGCATATGTGACAGCGTCCCAGCCCATTTTGCCTTTAACTGTCCATTGTACTGTAAATTTTTGAGATTACAGATGACATGCTTGTGTTTTTGTTTAGTCTCTCCTTTATAATGAACCTATGAGCTTCTAGGTTAACTTGCGGTAGATTACCCAGAGATAATGAGTCATAATCTGAGCATGAAAATTGAGCTTTTGGGGTAATTAGTTGTTCATCCAGGTTTTTTTTTTTTAGTCATTATTATTATTATTGTTAGAAAATGTAAAAATGTCTTGCTAAATATGAAGAATAACATAACAAGCCAGCTTTTGACATGGACTGCAAGGTAAAGTGTTGCCATCCCACTTTGCTCATTAAAAAACTAAATTAAAAAAAATAAAGATGTGACGTCAAGACAAAAAAATATTGCCTAGAAACACATTTCTCATGATATGTTATGTAACAAATTTTCCGTCTTACTCATGTCACCATTGGATGCACTCTGTTTATTAAGTTGAAGACTTTCCCCCTCTCTCTTTATATATATTTTTTTGTTCTTTTTCTTCCGCCCCCTCCCTCTCTTCAGCCTGGCTGCCCTTGTACACGCTCTCCATGTCAGACCCAGCTGTTACTACAAACTACTTGGAGGGCTTACAAGCCTCATTGCTAATACTGACAACAGCACTATTCTTACTCAAGGCCTAACGTCTACTGGAAAAAAAAAAAAGAATATGAGAGATTTTCTCTGCCTCCACAAGAAATTCATCCCCCAAACAGATGTTTCCATCTGTTCAAATCTAATCTTTTGATTAATACGTTCCTCAATGAATGGATTCCAAATAAGTGTTTGATAAATAACTCAAGATGCCCTTTCTTTGATAGCCAGATTATATTCTGCTTCCACGGCTGTGTTTGCTTTTATTTTCTGTGAATGTGTGTGGGTACCTGTGCGTGTGTGACCAAATGTGAGTGTGTGCATGGTATGTTTGTGAAGGTATTTACGGCCCATATGTGCGTTTGTTCCGAGCAGTAACCCCATTACATTCCTAAGACGGTCCATGAGACTAATTAATGTTCTATGCCGAGGCTTTTCTTTCACCCAGGGGACACCCAATGGATTATTTACCTATATGTCCTATTGACAGCAAATCACCCTTTCCAACAGTAACCTCTGTGCAAACAGACAGTTTGTAGAATTAGGGTGCATAATAGCACTGGGCTGTGTAGAATCTGCATATTGCATGTCTTTATTTGGCCTAAAGCTAAGTCATGGCAACCTGCCCACATGATAGCTTAAAAGATGTTAGTTAATAGGCCTTCAAAGTGGTCAGTACTAATGACTGGGTGCTTACATGTTTAGGAAATAAGATAAAGCCAACATTTTTATATGTTTTTGTTTTTCTGTCTCTTCAAAACATGACAGGTCTAGAGTCTGTGTCAATATACCAGGGTAATTTTGGAGGTTGTAGACTGGGAAACAAAGCAGGGTTATCTTAACTTCCCTCTTCTTTGGCGAGGTTTGCCCTCGGGATAAAAACAACAGCTGTCTAACACCTACCTACACTTTTCTAGAGAGTGGTTATTGTGTGTTTTTGTGAGAGGGGTGCAGCGTGCATACTGAGTAAAGGTGGTAAAAGCATTAGTTTTATATCAGGGTCATTTTATCTTATCCCTCTGTGTATAGTTAATCATCACGGTGTCTACACTGCTGTTTGAATATCGATCTGCGGGTACTGCAGTCTTTTAAGCAGCATTTGAACATAATAGACACATTTGCAGCAATCATCCGGTTCGGCCTCCCTGTAAGAACTGTTTTCTCTGAACCCCCCTCATAACACTTACACTCACAGGCGCGTACACACACACACACACACACACACACACACACACACACACACACACACACACACACACACACACACACACACACACACACACACACACACACACACACACACACACACAAACCCCCTCCTCCCCTCACTGTGTGATCCTACTCTCTGCTCTCCCTTCTCTCCTCTCTGCTCTGAAGCAGGCAGTTTGGCTACCAGGGGTGGAGTTGGTTTTATGTTTATCAGCTCACTTGCAAAAGACCAGAAAAAAGCTTAACAGGAGAATCAATAAATTGCTTAATACTGGGCGATTGACAAAAAAAAAGAGATCCATAGCCTCTCTATCTGTTATGCGGGTTTAATGTATCATTGTATCTATTTTTTTTAGAAAGTTTTATAAAAAGATATGTAAATCCTATGGTGGTTTCAGCAGCTTTAAATAAAATAAAATAATTCATTGATCATAAAGGATTGATGAATTACTTTGGGATTGAACTGCTGGTTGGATTAGAATAAGAATCTTATTGTAACCTATTATATATTATTAAAGATTTAAATTTTGGCATTTTATTGGCATTTTTAAATTAACCAGGGTGCTGATTCAGTAAAGACTAAAACAGTAGGTATATCAGTACTGAATGAAATAGTGTGGCATATTAATAGCAATCATCACAACATTTAAAATGGAACTTGGAAAAACAACAATGCTTGGAAACCTATCATAGTTAACAATAGTGCTTACTAGGTAAAAAAAAAAAAAAAAAAAAGAAAAAAAAAAAAGAAAAAGAAAAAAGAAAAAAAAAAGTAGAAATGTCTTAATGAGATGAGCTTCGTTGTATATTTACCGATATAATATACACCGTAATACACTTTCAAACCCAAATATAGAGTCATACTATTGATAAATTAAATATAGTGCCCCATTTGGTACTGGTAATGTAGCTGCAGCTGTAGTATTTCTAACTAATGAAACAATTAATTAAATTATAATTAGCCGTTGCTGCCGTTAAGCTGCGGTCACGAGTGTGATATATGGTCCGGGTTGTACTATTGACTGGCTATTTTTAATGTTTTTTTTTTTTTTTTTTAAGAAAATAAAAGAGGAAGCTGCGGACACAGCAACCAAAGTAATAAAATGATGTCAGCGGGCATGTTGGAGCCCCCCTCAGCCAGCCTCCCTCAGCACACAGGGAAAGTGAGCGTCAAGAGGAAGGCGGGGATAAACCCTTTTCCCGGTCGTTCTATGGCTGCCGTTACTGCTAATCAAGCACATACGTTTTTTGATTGGCTGAGATCACTCACATTTATCGTGCCATCTCGTCAAGCTGCTGCTGTGTAATCGCAGGTAACTTTCTTAGGATAGCCTTCCGCTGGACGACATAGTACTCGCAAGCGCTCCTGCATTTTGAAGACAGCGGCGACAATTGGCAACACTACTCCTCGGAATTGGGCATTTCCACAATTTTGGCCATCGGTAGACGATCGTTTGTATTTTTTTCGCAGTAAAAATACCCCATCTTTCAAAGGCATTTGAAATCGGACACCGCTGGCATTGAGGCCCTCACTTTTGTGCGGAGGGATACAGTGTTGCGTCTGACAATGTGGACGGAGGTGGTGAAGATGTCTACGAGAAGAATGAAATCATCTCAGTTGTAACAACAAAAAAGGAAGACGCGAGATTAGTTATTGTAATAGATTTGTTTGCACACAGACTTGTTACATTGAAGCAAACACGTGGGCGCTGTGTGGAAAAACAGGGTTGCCGGAACAAAAGGAAGACATCTACGGCGCTCCAATGCGTTTCATGCACTGAGGTCGAAATTCTCTTGAAGTTTTATGTTTTTCCCCTTGCGAGTCTCCGCTTTTCTTTTTACTGTTGGATATCAGACATTTGGCCAGGAGAGGTAAAAACACCTTATTTCACTTCATGTTTCGGGGGAACTTGCATGAATTCGATGTGTTTTACTGTCACCTATTTTGACGCCTGCAATTTTGGAAAAGTTTTTGGGAATGTGTGGTTAAAGCGGGGGATGTTAAGTTTTTGTCTGGTTTGAGGTGGCGAGCCAAGTGTGTGATGGTCTCCGCATCGACCACGGAGAGGAGGAAATTACTCCTTTGTTCTGCTAAAAGACTGAACTTACGTTAATATTAGTCCGGACTAACAAGCCTCGTTTTGTTTTTCACCGTGTGTTTCCGATATGCCCTGGACTAGTTGAAATACGAAATAATTTCGTCGTGTAATGTTGGGGAGCATTTTAGCTAAACTTTGTGTTGTGGGCCTAGATGTGTTTTCCATACAACCAAGGGACAAACTTTCCATAACCCCCTTTTTAATATCCCTTTAAACATTCCTTTATGGAAGTGTCTGGCCACCAGTTCGACTTTATTTTATGGCACATTTGGCAGGAAATTCCTCATGCTCCCACCCCCACCGACTCCTCCACTGAACTCCCTCATAATGCACGACTTGGACCCTAATATGAGAAAGAAAGAGCACCCTGTTTGTTGCTTAAAGTTTGGGGCATTGCTTTTGTTCTGCGTTGCTACTGCCGTTGCAGTTTAAACACATACTTTTGTACCCAAGCGAGCTGTTAACGTAGTTTACGTATTTTGTTAGCGTTGAAGAGGATGTAAACAGAGTTCAAAATAAATGGTGACTGGGTTAGTTGTAGTCAGTAGTAGCCTGGTCCTGGATGTGGCCTAGCGAAGGGAGTCAAATAATGTACCGCCTGCATCATTGTGTGCCGTACACATTTACTACAGTTGTTAAATTCGGATTAAAGAGGTCTTATTTATGTTTCTGGCACGACATATCCTCTCGTTGCTTTCATAGAGTCCACCTGAATCAACAGTTAAGCTTTGCGGCCCTTGTTCTGATTTGAAAAGTATTGACACAAACGCGCATTATTTTGTCAGTTACCTTATTTTTTATTGAAGACTCGTCACAGGCAAAGATGCAAGAAGGTATATCATGTTAATTGAGTGCATTAAATTATCAACACCAGTTATCCTTAGGTGGTTTTACGGTCCTGAAGCAGGTTGGAGGAACTTCATGTGGCCTTTTGTTGTCTTTGAAAGCCATGGTCATAACCTAACGCAGGCACACAGAAGTCGTGTTTGCTATTGAGATTTTATGTACCATTAAGTTTTTGGTACAATACATCTGTTTCAGCTCAGTGCTTTTTTCTTGTGTTGAAGATGACCTACCTTCTCTCTCTTGTGTGGGGTGACAAAGACCCCTAATCTGTTAGCTTCAAATATTGATCCAGCAGTAGCTGAAGATGCCATTTTGTTACACTAAGCCCCTCCATGTGCTATACTCTTTGAAACTTGGTGGCTAAACAATAACAGTGACTTTTTTAGTTAAAGTCAAAGCGGTGTGTTTCTCTGCTTTTTCCCCTTGATTGGCCATCACACTCAAAAGTTTGGAAAAGCAGTGACAGCCATGTTATTAGCTTTGTTATACAGAGGGCGGTGTGTTCACTTCCTTTCTCAAGGTTACATTAGTTCTGCTCACCTTACTTAACCACACTTTGACTACACTGTTTTTCACCTTTAATAGGATTTGTATATTTAGCAAACATGTAGAAAATTAGCCACCTCTTCTTATGTCTTTGTAATGCTTTAAGTGTATCCCAGTTAATCCTCATTTTATTCCTCTCACTATATCTAAATGGCTGGAGTTCCCCTTATTATATTCACCATCATGCCTTCTGTCCAAGAAAAGTATGTAAAATTAGTGTTGTATCAATTTATGCTAGTACGCCGTAGTACAAAAGAGGCTGTAAAAGCACACCACCTGTTGGTGTCCAAGTGCCTCTATTCCTCCACTCACTCCGCTTACTACTAGTCCTCTGTGAGGCTCAGAGATCCTCCGCTCAGCATCAGAGAGCGGCCCCAGGCTTGTGTTGGAATGCAAAACACAGGGTAAATCCAGTATTCATGCTCACTGTGTCATTTGACAAGGTTCTTTCTGAGTTGACATATGGTAATTTGGTAATGACGTGTTTGCATACAGTCATTAGCTCTGCCTTTCACCCCTATTTCCTAGGGCTAACAATAGTCCCAATTATGTCTGTAATTGTAAATGTATTACGTTCTCTTTTATGTAGCAATGATCGACATATGGTTGTGTTATTTGCCAGGGTTGCGTAAAATGAAAGAATTTTTTCTTCATTACTTGGTAGTGATTTGACTAAGGGCAGAGTATTCATCATTTCATGGCAGTGTCTCTTCTGTTTGGATGGGGAGGCAGTGCCTGGCTTATATTAGCATTTTTAAATAGACCCAGCTAAAGTGTTTAGTGTTAAGTAGCCTGGTGTTTTCTGTTTTTCCCTCATCAGCCTGTGCATCAGTGAGATGGTAATTTGAGCTGGATGTTGTTGCCACCTGAGACTATAGATAATCATTGATTTTATATACTAACTTCCCAAATGATCAACATTATGGTCACACACCTGCAATATTTAATTTAATAGAAGATTGAAACTCAAATACAATTGGTGTTTTTTTCTTCCCTAAATATAGGCATACCTAAACCTGTCGTGGTATTGTTACATAAAAGACCCCAAAACTAACCAGTGTTAGTTATCTCAAGGGTTACAGGAAGAGTAGTTCAAATAATGCATTACTTTGATCCTTTACATTTCTAATATTTATTTGTAACTTTTTTGTGCTTGCTAGTGCCATTAAAATCCTGTATCTGCAAATTTCTCTCGTAGGGTTTATTAGAGACTGAAGGGTATGAGCGAACAGCAGCAAAGAATGGCTGCAGTGGGAACTGACAAGGAACTCAGCGACCTCCTGGATTTCAGCGCGGTAAGAGAGTGGGAGAGCAGTCTGGGTGGTTTTGGGGCGGGGGGCAGTGGGAGGAAGGGCCAAAAAGAGTGCGATACAGGTGTGGGTATGGGCAGAGGAGAGCTGGAGGTCTGCACGAGAGTAGTCAGGGGAGAGAACAGAAAGAAAATTACCCTAATTTCTCTAGTGGTGCCTCAAAAATGTTCAGTTAGGTTAGTCCATGATATCGCCATTTCTAATTCTTGGCATATAGAGACTACATATATGTGAACTACCTCAGGCTGATGTTGAAAATTAATTCTTGTTTTTTAAATAAGGGTTATTCAATCATGTAGGTGTTACAGCGATACAAAACAAGGAAATGCATTGGTGTCACAGTGACTATTGATCCACTAAAAAGAAAAACGCTGAATCAGGAGTGAGTTCTAGTTTGGTCTTGTTGACAAAATAAAGTTGTTCTTTAAAAGCTGGGATTAGTCAACTGCCTTAGAAAGAAGTTCTTTAGTCAGATTTCCTTATTTTTAGACTTTAGAAAGTAATTTCATTAAAATGTTTTCAGAAGAGTCCTCTTGATATTATTCACAAAATGGATTAGAAAAGATCTCTTTTATTTACCTGTTCTACTTTTTCATAAAGCCTCTGTTAAACTTTATGCTACATAGCTATCTCATGGTTCTAATGACGATGTGATTTATTTTAGTTAAATTTATTTTTACAAAGCTAAAAAGGCTAAATTGATAGCTTTGGATCACTAATATATATGGAGATAAATTCCTAAAGAGTTCAAAACCATAACTTGTCAGCTCACCTTATTTTCCTTTAGATGCCTCTGGGGAGAATACACTTGATTAGAAATAAAGTTTTCACACCACTGCAAAAGCTACTAAATTTTCTTATTTTTTACAGCTTAGTTTTGCATGAATCCCATGAGCCGAGCTTTAGATTTTCTTTTTTTTCTTAATTACAATTGAGTCTTTCTTGGGGGTTAATGTAGTACTCCCCTCTGCCACAACATTATTATTTCAAGGGACTGTTCCCCCTGACAGAAAAACACTCCCTGTTGTGCGGGGAGTGGGAGGTTCTCATTAGACAGTTGGGTCGTGTTAGAAAAGCTTAGATTGATCAGCTGCCAATTTCTATCAGCAGATGTTCTGTCTAAATATGACATTGATAATTGGGTGAGAAACTGCCAATAATTGTACAAATGTATTTCCTCATCTTTAAGTGTTGGCACATCACAGAAGTTCAACGAGACAAAAAATGTTTTGCAATATGTCGATCATATGTAACAGAAATAATGGTGGTGTATGAACTGATTATTGGACTGAATGGACATACCATGGGGAAAAAAGAAATCATATGTGGCAAAGACATAAGATTATAGTGTCTTAGTTAAAAAAAGGTTTTGTACAGTAGAGTTTGGCCACATCACAGAAATATACCACAAAGCAGAACACCACTCTCTCTACAGCGGCCCACAGTTGATCTTCAACAATGTACTGAAGGTTTTATTTGACAAAAAAAAAAAAAAAGCCTTCAAGGTTTCCGGCCTGACTCTTTTCATATAGATTTTTGGTGGAGCATTCCTGTTTCTTCCTTTTCTTCCCTTTTTTTCAGGATTACGAAATAATGGAGGAAAAAAAAGAAAACATTTAAATTTTTGAAAAGGGATAGTTTTTCCCTGCATGTTTTTTATGCTAAGAGTAATGAAATTATGCTTTTAAGTAATTGTATCAGACTTCAAAGCGTTTCAACCCTGAAATGCGAGTCAGAGCAGTGTGTCTGCTTTATTAGAGAAAACAGGGTGTATGAAGTGTAGTGTGCTTTTTCTTCATTATTTACCATGATTTCCCTCTTTTGTCTCATAGATGTTTGCGCCGCCAGTTGCCAATGGGAAAAACAGGACGATGACACTTGCCAGCAGTCAGTTTGGTGGATCAGGTAAGATTTGAGCTGCACTGAGAAACTCACACTTCATTCTGTAAACGGTGTGCCTGCACCTCACACAGCATCTGAGACTGAAGTCATGAAATATTGTCCTATCAGAGAGTAAAGGCTGGTGACTGTGTGCGCCTGTGTTTTGGTTTTCTACTGTTGATGAAGAAATCCCTGTTTGGCGACATGGGACAGCTAACACTCTGTGTCTTCTAAGCGTCTGCTTTGATTATATCTTTTAGAAATGAGTTTTAGCATTCAACATTTTTTTCTTTTTAATTTTTTTTGAGTGTTTAAAGTGTAAAGGAGCTGTAGTCAACCCCCCTCCATTACCTGAAGCTTTTGAGTGGGCTCCTCTCTCTTCCTGAATGTTATTAGTCGGTCGTGTTACTTTCGTTCCTCTGTCACCCTGCCAACCTGGCGTGTGAAATCGAGTCACACTCCCCAGTGTTCCCCAGAGTGAGAACTTGGCCACTGAGGAACAAAGGCAAAAAAGGGGCTTATGGACTTGAAACGACTCCCCCACCCTGAAGTGTAAAACACTCCTCCCCCAACACAGCACAGGGCTCTTACCCCCACTGATCTGCAGGAAATGGCTTGAGTCCGAGACAATGTCCCTCACCCCCAGCTCGCAGCCTCTTAAACCGGCTCAGCATGCAGTGAGTGGCCAGAGTGGAAGAGAGAGCTTGTTGAATAGAGGGATCAGCCCGTGGACGGCAGGATTCTGTTTGTTTCTATTACAGCAGGCAATTATTAAGCAGTGAGGAGTTAATTCCTTCCCCCCTCCTTGTGTCCTAAAGTGTGGCCCCTGGTCATTGACACCCATTTTAATGAGATACTTCAAGCTGTCCCATTTAACTTTGGGAGATCTGTGGGCACCCTCTAATGGCACATGGGAGTCAAAATGTTAACATCTATGAATTAAAGTCCAGGAGGCCCGGGACTTTCAAGAACACATAATAAACAGAGTGTGGTCAGCCAGTATGAGGCAGGAAACTGGTACAGGTGGGCTGTATATGTGAGGGTGGGTGAACATGATTGTTTTTTCATGTAACCACTTAATTCATCAGCAGCATCATCTGTTTAAAAAGAAATCCAAAAAGATTTCTCATTACTATAAGGTATAAAGTGTTTATAGCCTAGGAAGTCTGTTTGTTATGAAGAAATGGTGGCCATTAGAGAGCAGTGTCCATCCATGATGTCACATAGGCGCCTTGTATATTCAGGAGCCCAGCAGCGCGGGAACGACAGTGGGCAGCGTAGTAGCCCACCAGACCACCTCTATTCATCAACACAAAAGTGCTCAGAGGGGTGCTAATTGCATTAGGCGTCCTTCTCCCTTCCTCAGTAGCTTAGTAGTGTGTGTGTGTGGATGGGTGTATTGGGTAGTGTGGAGGGGAGAGAAAACAGGAGAGGATTGGCAAGAAGTGTGGGATGTTTTAGAAGTAGGGGAGGCAGAGTGTGATGGTGTGTGGTGGGAGCTGGCCAAGCCCACAAGCCTTTAGGCAGGCGTCCCCTCTGTCACCTCTGCAGCTGCTGGCAACGTCTTCAACCCCCGTCACACACAAACACACACACACACACAAAAAGAAAAACACAAATGCACAGGACGCGACAGGACGGCTTCCTTTAGATCACAACAAACAGCATAGTGAATTTAAACATGTGGTTTCCCTTGGTAGCCAGTGCACAAGCGATACATTTGGCTTTTGCACTCTCTGTTGTGTACCTGCACACGCCTGCACGGCAGTGTCAAGTATTTCTCTGCGCTTTGTTGGGTTGTAGTTGGAAAATCTAAGCCCACAAAAAGAGGAATTCTCAAAGGAGAGTGGCTTCCTTCAAATAAATTAGATGTTTTCAGAGACTGCAGCCGTGAGAAAGCTTTGTGGCTTAGAAAATAAATATTTTTCTGGGTTCTGGTTGTGAGTCAGTGTTTGTCTTACTTTGTGACTTTCACTTAAAGCAGATCCATACCAGCTAAAATCTGGATGGCTGTGATGTATGTCCAAAGAACTTACAGTTTAATGTCAACAAAAACTTCTTACTGGCATGTCCGATAAGTAAATAACTCAGGACACTTTCATTTTTTAACTCGGATTCTTAATTTCTTTGAGAGGAAGTTGAGTGTTGAGAAGTGTTTCACTTTTTTTGAACCTTGTGTCTTCAAACTTGTTGTGTATTCTCTGCAGATACAGATACACATGCCTTTTGGATGTTTAAAAAGTGTAGTGAGAGGTAAATTAAGGGTGAGATAAATAAGATTTGGCTGAATAGTTTTTCTCTTATGATGGTAGATCTGATTGGAGCAAAGTGTTGGTGTAGAACAGAATTATTAAATATTTATACAGGGTGAAACACAATATATTTGTTTTTTTAACATTTTTTAAAAACAAAAGTAAAGAAGCAAAACAGGAACACAACTTTGTTTAGAAAAAATGTGTGGAGTTTAACTGCCAATGTAGCCTATGACTTCCATAAACTGTTTTAAAACAGTTAATGAAACATATGGGTCATTTTGAGAATACCTCGTTTGCCTCACCTTATCATTCTGAGTTTCTGTCCGTGTGGGTCAGAATTGCACGTGAGGATGGATTCACACCAACAAAGAAAGGACTCTCTTCAGGCAGAGTCAGGCTCTCCTAGGCTGGCTGAGCGTCAGTGTCACCTCAGCAGCTCTCCACCTTGTTTTAATTGCCTCCGAGTTAATTACTCCAGTAAGTGTGAAACAATGTTGTCAGACTTCTCCTGCACAGCCGTGCTTTCACTCTATCCTCCACACCCCCGCTGGCCAAATGGAGGCTTCATAGGCGGATGAGTTGTGTGTTGGAAGAAAAAAAAACTGTGAAGATTATGAAGTTACTTTGTGAGGCTGCCCAGTGCAGATCACGGTCGGCATTGATGGCATGTATGTTGTGAGTTACCTGCTCATCATATATATGATAAAAGCTGACCGTCAACATTCAATTTGTCTGAAACTTAAGTTCCAAAAGGAAAAATAACTCATAAGTAAAGATGTACATTTATTTACTCGTCTGTCGATTTGTCTCCTCTAAAGGAGATGTGTGTGTCACATCGAATCCTTTGCACTTGCTCTTTTTTGTCATGAATGTTGGACAGAAGCATCTCTTATTCGAAGTCTGTCATCTTTATTTAGCAGCCCGCCCGTCACCAGCGTCCTGTGCCATTGGACGCGGTTGACGGTGGTGCAGCTCTTTATTAGTGCTGTGGCCTTTCAGCGGGGCTGATCTGACGGTGAGCGGGGCTGATCTTTTGAGGTCTCCTCTCCTCCCTGCTCGCCTGATTCTCCATGCCACTGGCATCAGCTCCATAGATCACGGCTGTCGCAGCGTGTGTAGGTGCTTGCACTGCTCTGTTAGTCTCATCACTCATTCTCACTCGTCAGCCAGGCGGCTGATCTAGCCCAGACCCCTCTCACTCTGCCCTCCCTCCTCTTCCTCTTTCTCTCTCCCATCCTCTCGTCCCCTTGCTTTCTCCTTCTACCCGCTCTCTCGTTTGCTTTCTCACACACATTTTTTTAATTAGGCAAAAATCAAAGACGAAATATGAATATTCATAAGGCAACCACATTAATATGCACAATTATGCAAATCAGTATGCAATTAAGGCTTGTGTCTCCAGAGAGCCTGGATAGCATTAGTGCATAAGATGGGGAGAAGGGGATGATGGGGGTATTTTGGAGTTTTCTGCTCCACCAGTCTTTTGGCTGTGTTTTTCCTTTGTGCCACACATCAGTTCTTTCTTTACCTAAAACATTGGGCCTTGTTGTTTTGTTGTATTTTAGGTGTTTATATGTGTCAAATTGACTGAGTGGAAGTTAACGTGTTGGATAACATCAGGGATGTGGAGGTTTAATATTCTGCTATCCAGTGTCCGTATAAACACTATTTGGGACGCTGAGATGTATATTTTTTTCAAATATGGCGCAATATTGCAACTTAAATATGACAGAAGCATCTTTGATCAGCAGTGACGCTCACCACTGCAGGCCCATGTGGCCACTTAAAGACACTGAATGTTTGGAGTAGGATGTAGTGACAGGTTTCCTTGATGTGAGTCCAACGTTTAGGTATTTCTACATTCCTGCGTTAAGATAATAATTCTGTCCTCCTGTCTGTGGACTGGAAACATCATGCACAGGAGTGCTGCAGTCCTACTGTCTCTTTGATCCTGTATCCTCTGCCTCAGACTGTCTCAATGGTCTCCTCCTGACCTACCTGTCAATATTAACAACTCCTCTTTCCACAGCAATAGATGAGCGCAGTGGCTCAGGGTCTTGGGGCTCGGCAGAACAGAACAGCCCTTCTTTCAGCCAAGGACGGGTAAGATCCAAAAGCACACTTGCACTCTTAAATAGCACATGATTTTGAGTTTGGAGATCTTAGCATTATCACCAGATGCCATGATATTGTCGCACTCTCGCACATGTTGAGTTAATCACTCTGCCATGGACAAATACACACACTCCTTCTACCCCCCCATCGGTGCAACAGCTTAGTGCCTTTTCATGCTGTGTGCCATGTTTGATCTGAAGTGGTAGTTTTACTTTCTACCTAATAACCTTGGCTCAGGATCCGGCATTGGCAAGCTCTCTGGTAGCCCAGAACCTCTGTGGAAGCCCACCGGTAATTGCGACTTCACATCCCCTGTAAATGTCTTGGCACAACTCAGTGTAAATACAAGGAACAGGGGGTGAAAAAGATGCAGCAGGCTTTGATTACCACAAGTTGATAATTAAGAAAGTCGGTTTGAATCCCCCGAGTTGATGCAGATTTGTTTGGCATAGATCCTGTTAGTTAGACAGAACACCAGCAGGAGGGTAACCACTAAGGTATAGAGGTGTGCCAACAAGATAGGGATGGACTTAAAGAGTAGTTTTCATTTAGACCTGCTGGTATGTTATGTTTATTTGTCTGTGTTTGTAGTCTGGATCTGTTTACTTTAACCCTTTTCTCTTCTCATAGGTAACACATGTTGTTTCCAATATGCTCTTGTTGTTACAGGGCTATGCTGAAGGATCCCACTTCAGTGAGCATGAAGGCTTGTCCTCTCCATTCATCAGTTCAGGTATCGCTGGTATGTTTTAGCTTTCTTTAGCTTAACTAGTTTTCAATCAACACCTCATTGGGGGTCCTCACATAAATAAACTCAGCAATTAAGTCAGAATAAGTCTGTACATGTGCTTCTCAGTCTCAGGTGAAATGTTGTCCATCATTTTTCAGCTCTAAAATAGCCACAGAGATACTGTCCGCTTCGGCTGTTGTGCATACTTGATGACCAATTGTTTTTCTGTCGTAAATTGTGTATGTGTCCACGTGCATTTATGTGCGTGTGTGTGTGTGTGTGTGTGCGCCTGTGTTCATTTGTTGAGTGTTGGGGATGTGAGGGCACTGAAGCAGAAACTTCCCCAGGGTTTCGTCTGGCAGGCGGCTTTATGCAGCTGAGCGTACTGAAAAAATGGGAGGGCATCTCTGGACTTTTTGTACTTTAGAAAACCTACTTTTTATTCGTTTTAGCACACACCATTGCCTCATGGTGTTACTTACATTAATGTTATCTTTTACTTTGTCAGGTAAAACTGAGAGGCCACCATACCAGCCCTTTGGAAGCCAGGTACGTCACTGACCGTTAAAGCTCAAGACAGAGTTATGTGCTTACGTGCCTGTGTTTGTTTTCATAGTGCTAATTTTATGTCTGCATAGAGGAAACCATGTTTCTCACTTCCCATTTTATACTAAACACTTCAAATTGTCTGTTTTCATTTCCCAGAGGGGAAGCTTTTGATGATTTGCTCTTCTCGGGTTTTATTTTATTTACCAAAACCTTGCTTCTGTGTCTTCCCTTTCTAGCCGGGTTTTCTTCCAACTGACATAGCAATGCCAAGCCCTGATGCCATGTCCCCTTCTGGCCTGAAGTCAGGCTCCCAGTTTTATCCGTCATACCCCAACAACCCCAGGAGACGGCCACCTGAGGGGAGTATAGGTAAGAGAACTGGACACTACATTGTCCATGCTGTGGGATCGTATTCTATTTTTTCTATTTTTCCAGGATAATTGTTGCTAATGTTTCTAATCAGGTTAATCTGTTAAATGTTTCAGTAATGTATCATAAAATGGAACAAAATATGTTGTGGTATTCAAGCTCAAGGTGGTTTCTTCATGTTTTTCTGATTTCTGGTTACATTTCACTGTAGTCTCCCATCAGTCATTGGTGTGTTGAAATGATGAAATTCATTTTACTGGATGGGAATGAGAATTTCATCCAAAAATTGTTGATAATTGTTTTAAAAAGATTAGGGATGCACGATATTATCGGCACAATATCGGTATCGGCTGATAAAAGCTTAAAAACACGTTAATCGGTATCGGCAGATATGAAAATTTCTGCCGATATGCACAGCCGATAAGGTGCTATTCAGTTAGGATAATTATTATTTTCCATCTGAAAAATAAGCTCCTTAAATAAAATGTAGCACTTCATTTATTTGCACTGCAGAGCTCTGTGTCTGTCACCAGGTTGTTACAGTAGCTCTAAAATAATCAAATGCAACTTGGTTATGTTTAAAAATGCATTGTACATTTGAAGTTCATGTGATCTAAAGAAATTATTTTTCTGTATTTCAATACTGAATGTCTTGAGTTTGAAAAAATAATACATTTCTTATTTATGGTAAAATCAAACGTTTTTGTCTTGTTTTATGTGTGTTTCTTAAACAAATAAGACTGTCACAATAAGAGTAACATATAAATTTCAGTACAGGATAGACTTAGCTTTCTTTACAGTGAAAAAAACAAACAAACTTGTGATTATCGGTATCGGCCAAAAGGGGTTTCGATATATTGGCATATCGGATATCGGCAAAAATCCAATATCATGCATCCCTTAAAAAAAGATGTGTACTTGTCTTCAATTTTTTCAGTTCCTGTTAGCATTTCTGACCTAAATGACCTCATGAAATCACTTATATGAATGAAACTCAGAAAGCAAGGCGTAAAGTGCTTTGTGGATGCATGTGAATCACTAGAGCCATTTCTTACTCTCTCTCACACACACACACACATACACTCACACACACACACACACACACACACACACACACAGACACACACACAGACACACACACACACACACACACACACACACACACACACACACACACACACACACACACACACACACACACACACTGCTGTGTCTTTTAGTACTTGTTAGTGTCTCCCAGAGCACATGAAGGAATTGCACCTGAACTGATCTAACATTAGCATATGTGTGCTTGTTTGTGTTTCATCTCTCACCTTTCCTCTGTGTCTCTTTCTGCCTGGATGTAGAAACCCAGCCAAAGAAGATTCGGAAACCCCCTGGCCTGCCATCCTCGGTGAGAGCTTATTTCTGCTTGCCTTCACAGCTCGCAGCCAGTCCTTCCTCTCCGTCTCTCTTTCTCCTGCCTCTTGACACAGTTTCCACACATTAAAACACATACACACAGCATGTAGACATTGCTACCCCCTCTCTGCTTGAGCAGCTCTGTGACAGACAGGAGTAAAGACCCTCAGCTCAGACGGACTCTGTGAGTTGACAGTCAGGCAACTTAGGCCCCAGTATACATCATCACTGTGGTTGTCTGTACACTGCACTCAAGTGGTTTCAAGTGGTGTTCAGGGTCTGGTTGTCAGGCAGAAACACAGTTTCATAGGATTTTGGGCACTTCATCAAGTTTGGTTAGTTAAACTTCTTCAGTGGCTCTATACGTCCACTTGCTGTGTAAGATGAGCGAGGTATTGGATTTGAGCATCAGGGACATATGTACGTCTGGAAGCCAATAGATAAGGAGTTCAGTTGGCAAGACTCTGGTTTCAGTTTCTTACATTTCAACCCTTATTTGTCAACCACATAAAAGCCCATTCATATCAAGATCTCTCACATTTGTGAAAAAATACATGAACCAGGAAATCTGTTCTAGTTCAGAGTCAGAAAGAGACTGATAGTGTAAAATTGGGAGTTTTATTCATCTCTCGCTGGGCTTAATACGAAGGCTTCCCCCTGTTTTAAGCAAAGACATTGGAGAAACTATTCAGGAAGTTGTTTGGCGAGATCGAGTCTGAATTTGACTTTAAGCCAAAGTTTCACTTCTTGTAATATTTGTCATGCAGCTTTAGTTCCTAAACTTGTTTTATAGTTTGGAGCTTTATTCCTTAACATTTAAAAGATGAGTTAGATTTCAATACGTTCAATTCAGCATCAAATCTGCTCCTCAGAGTGCGGTTCAACCCCAATCCCAGGTCAGAGCAGTATGAAGCGTCATATAGAGCTTTGATTTACAGTACCAAGTGTCACATTTTGTCAGAGGGCCCAGAATTCCCAGCAGCTGATGTGTGCGTGGATGATGGCGACCACACATAGCTGGAAACACAAGTCATCATTTCATGCCTGATATTGACTGAATGAACTGCACTGTCAGTGTTAAGTGACTGGACAAAGACGAGGCGCAAGTGAAATTTGCTTGATTGAGCCCTTTACTCTTTCCCCTCCTTTAAACCACGGATATGTCGGAAGATGTTTGAATAATTTGAACAGCATCTTCAACACAATGCTAACCATCTTAACTTTAATTTGGCTTCAGATGCTTTTAGTTCCTCATAGGTCTGAGCTTTGAAAGATAGCAAACATGATATATCAAGTTCAAGGAGCCAGACTGGGTTGTTGGGTGGCGTCACTGTTGCTATCAGAGCCCAATCTTGCTGCTTGAGCTGCCATTGGATCATTAACATGAAATACTGCCAGTACACAAACATTTTTTGTAACCCAGTCCTCACGCTACTATAGTTCTCAGATGACACGAGTGACCTCAAAACTGGATACGGTACCTCCAGCACGGCATCCTGCAGCTCTCCCACTCTGCTGTGCTGCATGAGGGACGAATATCAACACTAGTTTCTTTTTGTCCAGCTTTTGTAAATATTGAGTTTGCTTTGAGTTTGATTATGTGAAAGTTTAAGAAAAGCAAGGTACCATCCTGCCCTTTGATAGTATCACCTGAGTAAAAGCTGAAGATGTCTCATATACAGGAGCCAGACAGATTGACATGACCTTGCTGTTTTTTTCTTCAACACATGGTTGAAGTAAAGTCAAAGACTTTTTATGGCTGACTAAGTCCAAATTGCAGAGCCACTGATGTGTAATCTGGCAGAAAAGGAAATCAAGTGGAACTGGTGTTTTGTTGTAGTCTGAGTTTTTTTGAGATTGAGCTACACAGATGCAGCTTCCGTAGTAGCTGCATTGATTAGGTTTGTTCTTATCTAATTGTCTAATCGTCATCATGGATACAGATCAGAGTTGGATCTGCTGAACTTGTTGCCTAGCTCTGTTCTTGACCTCGTAACAGGAATGATGAGATCAGGGTTTTTTTTTTTTAATGTTTGTTATGAAATTGGTGCTGTCCCACACCTGTGTGCAGCGTGGATCCACTGTGCGGTCACACTTGGCGATGGTGACTACATCACAAAGTTAGGTGTGCGTGCTCTGTCTGGCTGAGGCCCCCCTTTCTCTTGCTGTCTGAACCTCAGTAGTTCCCCGCACAGTAAATGACGGCCGCGTGGTTTTAGTGTGAATGATGACATGTTTGTGTGTGTGAACCCCCCTCCCCCACTTCACTCAACCCTCCGCCTACGCCTCACCACATGATGGCCTGGGTGGGCCTCCCCCTGTGAGTGACCCAGTTGTGAGGCGCGGTGCTTGCGAGGCCTCTTAGCCCCGTGTCTGAGCCCAGATTAATGACCAACAATGATGATCCTGTGGTCTTCCCTCCCTCCCTCACTTCCACCCTTCTTTTATTTTATTCTTCACCTTATTCTCTTCATGAATCTGTTCTTTTTCAACTATTATCATATTGCCAGAGTGATGAGTAACAGGCGCCACTTTAAATGCCGTTGCTCATCTCTACAGACGTCCCTAACCTACCTGAACCTGTGCACCAGATCCTTGGCCTGACCCGGTGAACTGTCACCTGTAACGTTCAGACAGCGTGGAGAAACTTCTCTCCTGCCCCCTAGTTGTCCAGTTGACTAATGACAAAGCCTTGGTGGGTGAATGCATCAGTTTGGGGTTTGTTTGATGTCAATCTTCGTCCATCTCTCGCCCTATGCAGCAACCCCTAATTTTTTGAGCGGAGACCTTTTATACAGTCATAGCCTGAATTACATTAAAGCCCTATTAGCGGAGGATTTTAGCCTAGAAATCCCCTTTCTTCCTGAGAATACAATTATCCAGCAGCACCAGTCATTGTGTAGTTTTCTGTTCCCATCTAGAGCAGCAGGATTCACTCGACATTGTTCCCCGTGAAAGAACAACTCAAAGCCTATTGTTAAATGAAGCCATCTCCGTCATGTTTTCCCCCGAATTAACCGTGATCATTTTAAATCCCCTGTTTCCTTCACACTCCCCTGGCCATATCAAGCTTTGTTTAAGTCATTTAGATTACCTTCCCTGTCCCCCCTCAACACCCCTTATCTCTCTACCCATTTCATAAATCATCAGGGCCATCATTTTTTCCCCTCCTATCCTCCCCCTTGCCCCTTTACCACCCCCTACCCACTGCAATAACTCTCCCTCTCCCCGTCTTTCTCCCTCTCCTGCTCGCTGACTGGATCCCAGCCCCCATCTCTCTCCCTCTCCTCGCTCCCTCTCCTCAGCCCAGCTGCCTGTGGAGTTGGATGTGGTCCAGGAACAGGCAGATGGCTCTGTAATTAGAAGTGCATCTCTCCATTCCCTTTCCACTTCTCCCTGTTAAATCAAATTACAGAAAAAATCCCTTCTCTGGATTAGCATTCTTTGCAGCATAGCCTCCGTTCCCTGTCTCTCTTCCTCTATCTGCTGTGTCCTACAGCGGAGAAGAGGAAAAGACGGAGTGACTGATGGCTGATGGCGTGGGGAAACTGAGGGCTTCTCATGTCTGAGGCTTTGGAGGGGAGAGATGTGTGTCACTTACGACAACGATGTTTGTTTGCTTGATGTAGGATGATGTGTGATTGGACTCTTTAAGGTGCTAATATAAAATGTCCAATTTCATCGATGCTGCCCATTTTTATATTTTCTGTAATCAATCCTCTGTTGATGCCACAAACAGTGGGATAGTGCCAGTTTGAGGATTTTGCTGGAGGAGTGTTCATGGGTGTGTGTGTGTGTGTGTGTGTGTGTTGGCTCACTGAATGCATGGTATGTGTGCTAGTGGCTACTGAGTGTGTTATAGGGAGGGGCTGCAGGCCAAGCAGTGCAATGTCACTGGGGTCCTGGGAGCTAGAGGAAGTGCTCACTGTGCACTGGGATTCAAGCCGTCGCTGTGCCCAGCATGGCATGGCCGCTGTGTTCTCCTCCACAGGCGAGGAGCCGACCTGCCTCTACAGCCGGCAGACTCCCTTTTGCCATCTTGTGGCCGCTTTAAGCTAGTGTAATCAAAGGATTTCAAAAGCAAATCCAAGAAACTTTTTTTCCCCCTCAGGGTGCTTATGGATGCACATTAAATCTTTATGTTGAATCATGAAGTATTTGTTGTGAAAATCTCCGCCCGGCTGCTGATTTCTCTGCATCTTTGTTTAGGTGTATGCCTCCACATCTGGAGATGAGTATTCCAGAGACAATGGAGGATATCCTGGTGGGAAGCCTGGAGCCGTCTACCCTGGCTCTTTCTACATGCAAGGTAACTATTCACACATGATCACTCAAAAGGAATTTGTTCTTTTATGCTTTTTTGCTTTTATTGTATTTTCAAATGTGCATCTGCTTTCTTTAGAAGACCCGTGGTCATCTTCTGGCTTTTCTGCCATGCTGAGTAACTCTCCTCACATTGGACAGCCAGGCTCCTTCTCTTCAATCAACCCACAGGACAGAATGGTGGGTACAAGCAGCTTTACTGCCATTCTTGTCGTGCATTTCTTCAAATTCATCTTGTAATAGAGTTTTACAGTAAACCTATAGGGCTTTTGTTTTCATCACAGTGTTAGACGTCTGCTCGCCTTAAGTCTCTGTCTAAAAATGTTTAACAGTAGAACTTAAAAATGATTAAATCTGCCATTTACATTGCTGTTTCTCTTTGCTGGATGTATTTTCCTTATAAAGCTTGTATCCCTTCTCCAGAAGCGTCAACCCCTGCCTCTGTCCCCACAGAACTATCCTCTGCACGGCAGCGAAGTCAACGGCTTCCACTCAGCCTCCACCACCTACAACCACACACCGGCCATCAATGGCGAGGGAATCATGGGTACATGAATTCTAGGATTTTTTCTTGAGACACAAGCATCTTTGTAGCATTGTAAACTTCATGTGTCTATTGCATTATTCTTTCCTTTGTAAACAAATGAACAGGTCATCTGACTCGCATTGCTTTGTTTTGTCCCCACAGCCAGCCGAGGCACCACAGCGGGCAGTTCAGGAGATGAAATTGGGAAGGCTCTTGCCTCGGTGAGTTATTTAGGGTTAGTTATTCTTGTAGATAAGCCAGGTTAATCAAATAATTTCTATGATTTCTTGATGGGGTTCGTCTCTTTTTGACTGAATAAAGATCTGTGATGTAGGACAATTTGGATGAAGAATAATCTAAAGCTGCAAATTGAGCCAAAGAGGGTTACGTTGGCAGGAATGACTCTATTGGTTGAGCATCATTTCAGTTGCTAATGTGCTTTTTTTTTAAAAAAAAAAAAAAAAAAGATCGAAGTAAAGGAAATAAATATTTATTTCTGTTGTAAGATGTAAGAACATACCAGCCAGAGAGAGTAGTCAGAGAAAAAACTGGCAGTTATGGAGGATGTATTTCTCACATCATCAAACTAAACTCTTAAACCAAACTACCCTGAATAGAAATGCTGCTGTTTTTTTTTTTTTTTAATCTGAGCTTTAACTTTGAGTTTGCCTCATCTTTCAGATTTACCCGTCAGACCACAACAGTAATAACTTCTCCTCAGCTCCTTCTACTCCTGGATCACCTCAGGCTATTGCAGGTGAGTTCAATTCATTCGTATAGTCTTTTCAGAACATTTATAACTGTAGTGAAATTTGGTTCTGTCATATAATTGGACAGACATCACATTTAATATATTTAAAGGTATTAATCCCTTATAACCACGTTGAGCGTCCATACTTTAGGACACAAAAACGCATTTAGTGCTCAAAAGACCTCGTTTAGCATGGTTTGCTGAAAGAAATTAGTTGGATACAACTTTTCTTTGATGTCATTTTTCTGTCATCCTAACAGCTGAAAAATGTTCCCAATCCAAACACTGATGCACTGACTCCATGTGGTTTTATCTTGTGTTTTATTCTCCCTCGTGCAACCACACCTTTTGATGATATTTCAATTTCAGGCTCAGAATAACTTCATCAGTCCAATTTATTTAACTTGTTTTGTTTGATTGCATCCTTGTTTTTTGCACATAAAAAAGAATCAGTTGAAAACTGTTGGAGCAAAAATGATCCTCTGCATGTTTGATATTTTCAAGCAGAGAAATGTGTCTGCAGCTCCATCTGGTGTGAAGCTAAGCACTACATTTAAACCATATTCCAATATTTCTCTCTGCAGGAGCACAGTCTCAGTGGCAGAGACCCACCACACCCAACTATGAAGGGCAACCTCACGCTCTGGTATGTTGAAACATTCTTCTACTGCTATTCAGATTTTTTTGAAATTAGTTAAACTTCATATTGCAAGCCAACTGAAAAAAGCATATTTTAGGTAAATGAATTTCTTTCTTTAGCAAAGTAAAATGGAGGACCGTTTGGAGGAGGCCATTCATGTTCTGCGTAGCCATGCTGTGGGCCAGGGCCCAGGCTTAGACGGCGCCCACCCTGACATGCACAGCCTGCTGTCCTCAGTACACAACGGGGGCCTCGGCGGCCTCTCTCCAGCGTTCCCCAATGCCAGCCTTGCCCTCAGCAACAGACATCCTGCTATGGTGAGTCACCTGGCCTGCTCAAACTGTCTCATGTGTGTTTCTTTGAACACAACTTTTGATGTGGATGGATGAAAACAATATGAAGTGAACTTTGCTGTTCATTTGTGGCGTCCACCATCAAACATTGAATATCATGCTCCATCTGCTGGTCTGAGGTGGAAGTGCAGGTTGTTGAAAGAGCTGCGTGCATAAGTGGCTACCTTTGTATCAAGTTATAGCTTCAGTTCAAGTGTTGACATAAGTTAATTTTTTGTTTTTGTTTGAGAAGTTTAAGAGTGAAATACCTGCTCTCATGAGGTGCACATCATGATCCTTTTTTTTTCATCGGCAGGGAGGGAAACATGAGGAGCCCACTGGTCTTCCTCCCAGCAGCACTCTTCTGCACGGTCATCACGCATCCGGACCCACGCCGTCAGGACAACCAGAGGGCTTTACCAGTAAGTCTGACAAATGAGTTTTAACTTGGAAAAGACTTTTACTTTGGTGATCTTATCTTAAATTTAACTTTTACTTCTGTTGAATGTAAAGCATATTCTCTGTTTTGGAGTCCTTTGTGAAATGTTATGATTCTAACATCTGTTTGTTTGTCTGCAGGTCTCCCTGGTGGTATCCCTCGCTCCACACACTCATCCAGCAGCTCAGACATCAAACGAGAAGACAAAGAGGACGATGAGAATTCATCTGCTGCAGAAAAATCAGATGATGAAAAGAAGGATTCCAAGATAGCACGAAATCAAAGAAGGTAGAGATTTCCTTACTACATGTTCTGCTCTTTATTCACTGGCTTATATTTTTATTATTAACTGTTAATATTCCACAAAGGTGGGTTTTTTATGTGACTATCACCAATAATTGAAATGTTAAAGAACCCAACTTGGATGGTAAATATCTGCCGCATGTTCCCACTTGTCAGCTGTTAATTAAAACTTGTATCAAAAAACAATGTTATGGATGTTAACCTGGGTAATCGGGGGCGCACAGGACAAAGCAGATGACTGTTGTAGGTATTTAACAATGTTGAAATCCCCCTCCCTTCATGTCACATTTTCAGAAAGGAGGCGTTGACCCTCCAGATGCTCTCTAGCCTTTCAGACCAGAAAGATGAGTAAGTTTCTCCAGTAGAGGACCAATTTCCTGTGCTTTATGGGCTCACTCAAAGTACATTTTAATGCAACTGGGCTCACTCAAAGCGCATGTTTATGGAATTAAAATCTGACTTTTAATTGTATTCAGCATTTTTTTTGGTGGTCCCAAGGAGTTTTGAATTTTAAAGTGTATTCAACCAAGCAGGAAAAAATGCCTCCAGGACAAAAAAATGTTTGGAAACTACACACTACCATAAATAGCTGATATCTTTGTTAATCAAATAGACACAAGCCCAAAGTCACACTATGTTACGCCTCTTCCCCTTAGAGAACACTAATGATGCAAACACAGCTCTGAACTCTTTAGAAACTGACACGTCTATTTTTTTATTAATAAAAATCATCAGGTAATCATCAGATGCTGCTTTGACTTAACCAGCCTTCACTTTTTGTGTTAAACTCTGTATGTTTTAGATGCACACATGGTGTGAGGTTATAATTGTACAGTCTCTTCAGTTGATGCTTTAGAGCCATTTAATGTGTTTGTAATGTTAGTCATTCTGTAGGCTTAACTCTGAGGTCTCAGATGTTATATTTATAAAATGACTCTGTCAGTGAAATAATCTTTTTTTCTTCTTTTGTAATTAGTCCAGAAGAAGATGACGAGGATCTGCCACCTGAGGTGAAGCTGGAGCGTGAGAAGGAACGGCGAGTTGCTAACAATGCCCGCGAGCGCCTCAGAGTAAGGGACATCAACGAGGCATTCAAGGAGCTTGGGAGGATGTGCCAGCTGCACCTCAGCCATGACAAACCTCAGACCAAACTTCTCATCCTGCACCAAGCTGTCAATGTCATCCTCAATTTAGAACAACAAGTCAGAGGTCAGTCTGCAGCACATCAGTTATGGAAAGCACTGCTCTGCTAAATATACGGTTTGTCATTCTTTTATACTGAGCAAACTCTTTTTGTTTTCATTGTCAGAGCGTAACCTTAACCCCAAGGCAGCATGTTTAAAACGCCGAGAGGAGGAGAAGGTGTCTGGGGTGGGGGGTGAAACACCCATGCAGCTCTCAGGAGGTCATCCTAGTATGGGAGGAGATGGCCACAATCCAGTTGGCCATATGTAACACCAGGTAAGCCTCAAACATTGATCACTAAATTATTCTTTTGAGATATCACTTGTATTTTTGTGTAGTTTTTCTTTGTGGTACAGCTATAACTTAAAAGCCCCTAGGAAGAAATTATGGCAACTTGTTTCATTCCTAAAACAAATTTTTGGTCTGGTTTGTTTACCATGGGGAATCTACTTTTGATCTAACACAAGGTAGAGTAGATTTCAACTCGGCCATTGTACACTGATGAAAAATAGAAGGTTTGCAACTTTTTTTAGCTGCGTCCTCCTTCAAAGTTGATTCCTCATTATGTAAACCAAGTTATCAGAATAGTGCAGCATCAGTGGGAACAGGTTTGATTACAAGGAAGGTGATTTCCTGGAAGTGCATGCCCATGTGGTATGGGAGCGGTCTCTGCAACTACACAAAATTCTGGTAACACACGATCACAAAATATAGATATTTTCTGCCTGTGCTAAAATGAAATTTTAAGATTAAGGGAAGTGGTTTCATGACAATCTAGAGTTTTGAAGCACAAACAAGTTACCCTATTGTTGTTACATTTTTGTTATTTTTTGTATGATGAATATTTTGTTGACGTCTCTGTATGTGAAACACTAAAACGTGTTTTCAATCCTTTTCACAGATCTGGTGGTGTTTCCTTGGCTGTCAGAGGATGTGGCCTTAACAGATTTCTTCCACCCATTATTCTCAGTGTGTGTGTGTATATGTGGACATGTCTGTGTATTGTCCGTTCAAGTTTCAAGATGCACATTCACACACTCGTACACACATGCATACTGCCAAAACTGACACAGCCTGTTTGTCACACTCCCAAACATGACTACAAGCTCAAATGTGAAGAACTTTTTTTAGTTTTGCTTTGTTTTATACATGTAAGGTTTTTCTTTTTCTTCTTGGTTTCCACAAGATGATGGAACACCGGAGTACTTTTTGTCCTGCCACAAATTGGGACTTGACACACTGCCGAGAGGTGCTCTTGTGAAAGAAAGGAGACCTAAACAAACACAAATTGAATCAAGGATTTGTGCCTAATTGTTACATATTTTCTATTTGACATTTAAGCAAATTGCTTTACATGTGAGGAACATTTATTGTGAGGGATTGCTTATGTGTATGAGCAATTATTTTTTAATGTATGTCATTCCCAGCGTGATGGTACAGTCTTACATATGTTATGTAACCAAGCCCATAGTTGAAGTTGAATTGTCTAAATTCAGTGACCTTGCCTTGATCTTAGCAGATATTTGGGGAGATGAAATTTTCAACAGTCCAAAAGAAGCTTTAGAGAGAAGGAAACTCTGACTGAAGCCAGGTCTCATCCCACAATGCATCTGGAGGCCCTGGAAAAACAAATTCTCTTTCTTTGAAGCTGATAAATTATCCAAGTGGAGTCTTGTCAATAAAAAAAACTGTTCTTCCTTTCTCTTGACCACAAATTCAAAGACCCACTGCAGCAAGCCCCCGTTCAAAGACCCAGGTTTTTGTACTGCTTTATATGTCAGAGCGTACAGAGACGATACAAAGCACAGATGCATAGGTTTAATCTCCAAGTGTTGACCTGTTGTGCATCTCAGGCCCTGAAAGTCATGCTAAAAGCCATTTGATGAAAAACACTTGCTAAGTGATCAGCACCACTTAGTGCTCTTACTTGAAATGGTTTTCTGACAGTGCCAGCAGACTAAACAGCTCAACTCTTTCCCCAAGTCAGAAAACTTTGGGCTCCTTTGGCAAAAGGATCTCATCAGTCCACAGTTGTTTGAAGCAGACAAGCCTTTGTGTAACCAAGGCTTTCTTTTCCTAAATTAGCATTCCCACTGACAGCAGCCCCTCACCTTCCTCCTGAGGAAGTCTGTTCTCACGTTTCTTACTGCGAGAAGTGCGATGTGTAAATTCACTTCATACATCACTCTGATATGTTTCATTTTTCAAAATTAAATATATATAAAATATATATTTTTTGTTAGTCTATACATTGTAGATTTTTTACATAAATGGCAATATTAGTTTGAAGTTTAGAGTGTATTGTAGATGAGCTGTAAAAGGGGATATTTGACATTTAAATGAAATTGTTCTAAAATTAATTCAAAAATCAACTGAATTGCAGAGGACTTGCGTCATCAAATGGAAAAGGAAAAATGTGGAAAGTGTTTGGTGTATTCGTTATTCCAGTTTTAGTTGTAATTCTTATCAGTTACCCAGATGAATATTTTTCTTTCCATTTGGGGATTTGTGGATGATGTCTGTGCCACGGGCCGGTTTAGGCGTTTCTTACTCGCGCAGTGAGGCACTGAGGAAAGTGTGGAAGGGATTTTTGTCTCTTACGGTGATTATGCAACTGGTTTTTGAATGTAGCTACCATACAAATGTGGATCACCTTCATTTTCAAAGTTGTATTCCTGGATTCTTTTCAGTACAGTATAATAGTTTTCATATCTGAGGTTTGCCCAAAACCAAGTGGCTCTCGGTGTGCGGCTCACTTTGTTGTAGCCTGCACATTTCTTTTGGAGGCAGACTTTGGTATTGGGTGTAAGGTAATGGAAAATATGGAGAACAAAACAGTGTTATGTGATGTTATTCCCATGTCATGTCATGTTGTGAATGGTTTTAACCAACATGTAATCACAAATGGGAGGTAGAGCATTTTGTGTTTAATTTCTACAAAAAGAGATGAAGAAAAAGACCTATACAAATCAATAGTGTGGCCTTTTCATTCTCAAGACTTAACATGATGGGAGAGTGATACCTTATCAGTGCCTGAACTTGTATTTTTCATTTAAGACAGTTTTATTTTTGAACCATATCATTTCATTTATCATGGAGATTAAAGAGGTACTTGTTCATTCCCCCACCCTCCCTTCTCCTATTGCTTTTTTCAATTTTCAGGAAGAAGTTAAAATGGTATAAAGAGATTTTCTTTCAGTGTATCTAGTTAAATAAATAAATGTTAAGTAGATCTTGTTTAGTTTTTATTCCTTATTTTCTAATTATACAACTGGATTATATTGTCCAAACTGCTGTTTTAGTTAAGGTCATGGGTCCAGGTCAAGAGTTTTTTTTTTTTTCTCCAACCTTTATTGCTAAACAGTTGACACTGCAGGGTTTAAAGAGATACTGCTTTTGGCTCTGATTGTCTGCTTTCGATGCACATTAACATGTTTCAGTGTATGTGTTGCTTCAGTTTCAATGTAGGGTGTGAGTTTTATATTTTTTGTCTTAGCTGGAGCCTCTAAAAACTTGGAGCATTTTACATTTCTGTATATTGGAGTGCAAGCCCTTTGCTGCAGTGACTTTCAGTATACTTAGTCTCCAGTGACGATTTTCTACTCTGACTTCCAGCTCTTTAATGGTGACGACAGTGACTTTTTGTAAGAAGTTCAGATCACTTCTTTCAGAGTTGCATTTGAAGTTTTACTTTATATTATTACAAGACCACGTAGTGTACTGAATATTGAAGATTTGTTCCAAGGAAAAGACTGACTTGATGTCATTTAGTATTACATAAACTACGCATTAGCCTACAACCTACATACTCATACAAATTTGGAGGGGGGAACCTTATTTCTTAACAGAAGTCCCTACAAAGACGCAGTGTGACATTTGCAAATAGCAAATCGACCACTGCAAGAACACACAATGTTGAAAAAAATTACATTATGAAAATGTTCATTTGATGGGTTTGAACTTGTTTTGGTATAAGAAAGCAGTAATAAACACATGCTTTCAACAATTTTGTCATCTTCGTTGAATTAAAAAGGGGGAGGCAATTGAGTGTGAAACTCCTTTACAGGTAAAGAGCCTGACACCATGGCGCAAGGACAGTGTTGATCCCAGCAGCGTCCTCAGAGTGCCTCACTCAATCTCTCTTTTTCTTTTTTATATATAAATATAAATAAATATATATAGTTGAGAACTGTCTTGTATATAACAGTAATGTAGCAATAAATGTGCCATTTTTAATAACAGATTATACCTTTTCCAATGTCTGGCTTTTGAAATTGTATACATAAAAGGAGAAATAAAGGAAAACATTGTAATAAAGGGTTTGCTGTAGTTTGGCAAGTGAATTTGTTCCTGTTTTCCCTTTTCCCGTGGAAGATTTGGTTAAAATGCTTTGTGACCTGCTTATGAAAATGCTACCTCGCAAGGTGCCATGTTTAATTTGAATAAAAATGCCAGTATTAAGTTCACGAAGTTAACACGCAGATTTTTATTTGCAGCTGGATGGCTGCCAAAGGTAGAGCTTATAAACTCAAACGCCCTGTTTTGTAAATGGAGACCTTTGGAACAGTGACCTGAAGCGACCCTGAACCACGGCACGCAGTGTGTTAGCTATTTTGAATAGGCATATGACGAGGCAGCCCTGGGTCCTACACAGCCATCTAAAGAACTACAAACCCAGAGAAGGTCAGGATGGTCCAGAAAATACTCAATAAATTCATCGGCAACAAGTACATTGCCATTGTAAGAACGTGGTAAGTAAATTTCTGAAACCAAGTGCTTTGTGATGCAGATACTAATGCCAGAGCACGGGCTGTGCCGTGTTTTAAATGACGCTTTCTACGTTTATTTGTCCTGTGTGACCGTTTAGCTTCCTAGCTAGCTAGCCTGAGCTAAACTCAACTGTACTATATGGACTCGGCCAACAGGGCTAGTTAGCTTGGGTTTGACTAAGAAAAATTTGTACTGTTTTGCGTTGTCTTTGAAATAATGAACTTATGTTATCTTGTGAAATGTAATAAATCATTCCACATTGTCTTGCCTTTATTGCCAATAGCAAGTACAAGTAGGCTATATTTTGAGATAACTGTAATTATCATATTGCCAAACCACTAACTATAAGATAGTGACAGTAATAATTTATATTCCTCAAATTTTATGCCAGTTAGTGATCACTGACTAATGTTGGACAGTACAACTTACCTTCTTATTAAACTTATCCAGGAATCATTAATGAACTTCAATTTCACACTTAAGAGAAATACAATTTTTAACAACACAACTAATAATTATAATGATAATAATTAGCTTTAATTTTACAGCACTTTTCAAAATATCTTATGAGAAATGAGAGAGGGAGGAGGAAGATTAAAACCACAAAAATATCTGGAGAGAATCAGACAATATAAAAGGCTAAAAAACACCATCAGAGGAAATTACCTAAAACTTAAGAAAAATAAAAACAGTAAATGATTAAAACAATTAATCAGCAAGGGATAAAGGATTAAAGATTCAGCCTGAAAAACGAAACAAAACATAAAAGCAGTTTTTTGATTACACACTCAGATAGCACATCAACAAAAATGGGTTTTTAAAAGAGGACAAAGAGTCTGCCTATCTGATATGTATATGAATATTCCCATTTTGAATTAGAAATGTTTTGACTATTATTATTAATCTCTGTAACTGCACAGTTACTATATAAGTTATAAGTTTAATGCAACTTTCAAGTCTTACTACTACCTACTGCACGACTCAATGTCGATTTGAATTTCTGCCTTATTCATTTACGATGTGTGTTTTATTTTTCATCTAGGGTACCAAACATGGTTGCCTGGGGAACTGTTGGCGGTGTGGCTCTGGTTCACTTCACAGACTGGCGGTTAATACTAGACTATGTGCCGTACATTAAAGGGAAGTTCAAAAAAGATGAGTAAAGTCCCACCAACATTCAATTGTGAGTTTATTGTCATTTTACCAATACTTACTGATCTTTGTTTACATTCTCTATTAGAGATGTTTACTGGGGTACATATTGCTTTGCGTTTTCATTACACACCTGGCAGGTAGTTCAAGTCCTGCTCATGCACTTGCACTGGCAACCTAGTCCTAATGTAAAAAAAAGTCTCTTTAAAACATCTACAGTGATAAAACCTAATGGCAGGTCAGTACTGAGTACTGAGTACTCTGAGGTCAGGCTTCCCTTTGAGCTTGTAAGATGACAAATCTATAATAACATATGTATTTCTTCTAAGCTCCACATGGATCCCAGGATATTTTCAAGACTAAACCAGCTGGGTGTATAGTCCCCAACTTTCTCGACCTTCTGCCGCTCCAGTCGTTACCCCTTAAATCTTCTGTCAGATTTATGTCAGAAATTCAAATTATTGGCAGTCCAAGGATGTGTTAATGTACATTTTCTTAATGAATGGGCTGTGTATTTGTTTGCAGGACCACATCTTGGGAATGGGCGCATGGGTGGATTGCTTTCACAGCGCAAGTTTCAGGGGCAAGCTGTGGCTCAGCGATCACTGTCACTGCAGACTTGTCTGGCTTTTGGACTTTGGGATGCACTCTGTATAAAGGCTGTTCTTGATCCAGTATTATTTAATGTGAATAAAACTCTAACTGACCCAATTGTGTCCAGTTATTCAGCACAATTTGAAATAATAATTTCATGTTTAGAATGAACTTTTTGGAGGAGGGATTGATACACCATGTACAACTTAAGTGGGTTTTTTTATGCAGAAAAACTTAAATTCAGTGTAAGATAAGTTGTGATTTCTTTACCTAGTGGATTTTGTTCTTGCCAACTGGCTACGATTTTTCGTATTGTAAAATTTGTGTGAAATAAAATGCACATTGAATAGAACACATCTAAAAAGTCTGACAACATAAATTTTGCGCAAATTAATAAACACATCCACCATGCTATTGCTGACCTTCATGCACACTGCGAATCCACTAGGTTCGATTGGGCACTCATTCATTTTATCAACCAGACAGCGAAATTTGCGTGGATAATGTCTTCCATTTCTGTCATCGAAGGGGGAGGGGACTGAAAGAGGAGAGGGGAGAAGGGATTTAACATAGCGAGAGGGAGAAAACGAGATAGTGTCTTCAAGATGGATAAAAACGAGTAAGTACAACATGTAATGGCTATTGAAAACCATCAACGAGCGTTTAATAGCAACTACAGCATTTGACGCACGATGTGTCGTTTTAATAATATATCTTGAAAGTGTATATTATCGATTAGGCAGATTCACTCGGTGGTCTCGCTTTTGCAAATTGCTATGCCGTGGTCTCTAGCTAGGATGTCGTTTTCTTAGCATCAAAAACCAAAGTTCTCTTCTTTAATACTCGCAGTTTAATTAACATATGCATCGAGTCGGTACAGTGTGTCGACATGCCGTTTCGACAATGAAATATCTTGTCGGACAATGCAAATTGTGTGGGTTTTTTTTTTTTGCATCTGCATCGTTGCTGTATGTACAAAGCCCACATATTCGTGAAATGCATACAAAATTGTGTCCGCGTCAAATCGATTAGATGTACTTTGTCATTCATGAAGCCGGCTACACGTTCGTATGACAACGGTCGGCATTGTGGTGGAATCGGCTCCAATTTCATGAAGCTAGCTTACATGAAACTTTCACTTTTGTACTAGGCTGGCTACAAGTGCATTGCGCCATTTGATAACGTCTGGTTGAAATCATTATCAACCGGTGTCAAAGATTCTTGTTGCATCTACGGCACTATTATTAACGGTTAATACAGTAGTACCCTATATTTCCCATACATTTACATTGATGTTGTGCTAGCCTTAATTGTCAATTACTGAATGAACATCAGACTTCCGGTGATTCGTTGCAAAACAAAGGACTACAGATAAATCGACGTTTGACAGTTTTAAGTTTTAATTATTAGTCATTACTTTACATAAGATAATGTTGTTGTTTTTTTAAATATGAAAAATATTGATACAAACATTACCCTTATTTGCCAACATTGTAAACACTGCACGGCATCAAAAGATGATAGTATCATACTGTCATGTAAAACTATTTTCCCCTCAGTTAAAAATACGACTTTAAGCACGACAGATAAACTCACGATTTTTTTTTTTTTTACCACACTAGTAAAGTTTACTTTAATGAAAACGATGTTATAACAAATTAAAACATATATTTATTTTCTCACACTTCTCTAACCATATTAGAATATTTGTGGTTGATTAGAACATTTTTTTTTAATTCAACTGTTTTGTTAAAATTTACCTGATCATTGCTCATGATTTTTTTAAAATCGTTTTGATAACATGACTGATTGACTTCTATGGCTTTCCTTTCTGCTTTCTTTTTCTATTTCTCTCAGCTGAAGATGCATGATCTCTGAAACGTACTAAATTTTGTCTGATATTTTGAACACTCATCAAATTCATTTTAATTAATTATTTTCTATTTTAGCAAAAATGTAGCTGCATCCAGTCACATGCGTTTAATGAAGATTAGAGCCTATGTCTCGTTTGAAATGAATTAACACTCTACAACAAAAACTTAATACATTCTAAAAGAAAGATAAAAGAAGTCAGCTTATTTTATAGCATTTTGAAAACGCACCGTATTTAATTTTTATATTTTGTTTGGTGAGTGCCTATAGATACTTGAAAAGTTGGACCAAGCCCGAACGAGCATTTAATGCTTTACTACTTGTTTTGGGGGAAAGGTGGGTGGCTGGGGTCTTTTTATTCTGAAGTCAAAGGCGTCTTACTTCCTGTTTCGTGCGCGCTCTTCACGGTACCTAGACGCAGCCAGGCTGTTCTATGTTTTCCTTGCGGATGTAGCCCTCGTGCCCCGGCGAGTCAGGCAGGTAGTGATGTGGCTGAGGTCCGCGGCGGAGCGATCTGCGCGATGACAAAGAGATGAGATGTTAGCACGGAGATCCCATTTCGGAGGACGCATGTAGTAATATGGTCGAAACAAACGCGTAAGAGGCAAAAGAGCAGCCACAAAATTCGGCACTTTTCTTTAAATTCAACGTAGTTGTGAGCTGTAACTTTTAGAGGATTATTAGGCCAATCGCGTGGGAAATGGAGAAGAAGAGGTGGGATTGCACTGCTCTCCCCAAGGGCTGGAAAATGGAAGAAGTGACCAGAAAGTCGGGTTTGTCAGCAGGAAAAAGCGATGTCTATTACTTTAGGTACTAAACGAGCGAGGGCTTGCAAAACTTACTTTGTGCACAGTACACCGAGTTTTCTAATGAAGTATGAGAGAGGGGACGGTGTTCGTCATAAAGTTTGGGAGGGGAGAAAAAGGGGGGCCGTTTCTAACAGGGCAACGAGGCCAACCAGGCCAGCTCCACTCAGAAGTGTTGGGATAAGAAGGAGTTTATCCAACCGTGCAAGCTAGCAGCAGCAGCAGCAGATCACGGCTGGCCACACATTTGAAGAATCAAACTCAGTGTCATATCAGTTCATTCTTTTTTTATTCCCCTTTGAAATGAATCAACAACGGCAGATTTGTTTTCATTTAGCAGAGGAGAAGAGCAAGATGAGGAACAGAGGCAAGAGAGGGGGGAGGCGGGTCGGTTGTATAGTTTGTGGTAGGCTAACTGTACAATCATACTGCTGTTAACTGTGGTGTGTGATGTAAGAGACATTTGCATGAGTTACTAGCACGTATCCACCCACAGTTGTTCTTTGTTGGTCATTGCTCAGGCTAAAGATATTGTTGCTCCCTCAAGTGGAGTAGCAATGTTTCCATTCTGAAACATTTGGTCAGTTTGTTAAAATGACATTGTGCTCACTGGATTATGGAGTTTAATGTTTAAACTACATATGCAATTACTCTGTGTGGCCATCTGCACCCATGTTTTAATGTATGGTGTTTTTTTCAAAGATAACAGGCCTAGTTAGAGAAATAACCAAAGATTTCATCCATTTCACAAAGTAATGTGGTTTCATTGCCTTCTTGAATGGGCACTGCTTCTGTTGCTTTGACTTGTTGCATGTTCTGGTCTTTGTGAGTAGTTCTCTGTCTGCTGTGTGTGTGAGTGTGTGTTTTGATTTGTGACCTGTAAGTTGTTCCCTGCCTTCCACTTTGTTTTTAGTCAGTCTTGATGTCTTTTTATCACATTTGTCATGATTGCTGTTGTTATTGTGTTGTCATTGTCTCTGTTAATGTTGATATAAGTATAACAGTTTCTCTCTGCTTCGCCCGCCAGTCCATCTGGGAAGAAGTTTCGGAGCAAACCTCAGCTGGCGCGTTACCTTGGTAACCAGATGGACCTTAGCTCCTTTGATTTCCGCACAGGGAAGATGCTGATGAGCAAACTGAACAAGAACCGTCAAAGGTTGCGCTATGATAACAACAACCAGAACAAGGTAAGAAAAACACGAGTGTGAGCTGCCAAATGTGAACTGGTCGATTTTCCTTATAAACATATTAAAAAAACTGGTCAAATAGTGAGTGATTCACATTGAAATAAAATGCAGACTTAAGCCAGCCTCACATAAAACCACTTTTAGATCTTCTTTTAGATCTGATTTTCAAAAAGACAATTTCAACAATTTCATAGACCTGAGATCTCATATGGGCAAAGAGGGCGATCGGCTTTGTCAGCTGGCTGTCCCACTACGTTTTCTGTAATGCAGCAACAAAAAATGGAAAAGAATATGCGCTACAAATGCCACAAACTGCTTCTCTTTAGTTTTCCACTTGGCTCTTGGTGTAGTTTTGTTGATGAAGTTTCCCAGTCTGCTCCTCTTGTAGGTTGTTGCAGGTATTCTGTTGGAATGGTATAAAACATATTTAATATTAGGGGTGCACCAATCACAATTTTCTGGCCGATCACCAATCTTTAAAAAGCCTGTGATTTGGGCCGAAACATGTTTTTTACTTTTTATTTTTTTATAACTGACAGCATATACCTTCAATGTTCCAATTTTATTTTATTGAAAATCATTGAAAAATACCTGTGAAACAATAAAATCTTTACATTTGAACTAAACAACCAATAAAGTGTCCTGAGTTTTAGGTCTCAGAGCAAAAAACAACAATGGCTGGCTGTCAGACCTTCTCGGAGGTATATAAGATCAGCTTCAATTGTTAGAATGTTGTGATCACTGATCACTGATCACAGACCCCCCAAAATTAAGGAAATATTAAATTAATATGAAAAGTCACAGGACTGTGAGGCCCTAACGTGATCTGGAGTGGCAAAATAGACATTGACACCACCCGCTGGGGGATTATTTAAACAAATGAGTCCTGAATCAGGTCATGCCTTCGATCTCTGAGGGCAGCAGGTCGGCCCTAAATCGGGTTTAAAATTGTCTTGTGCTTGGCCTGCCTAAGAGTAAGCAGGAAGTATTTCTCTCTTTGCTCCTAGTGCAGTCCGTTTTGTAATTGTTTTCAGGCACTCAATGTTAACACAGTGCTGGAAATTTGGCATAAATCCATTCATCACTTACCTAGAACAATAAACCATTATGTGTTGTGTGAAGAGAAAAAAGAACAGGGTCCACTTTTTTAACAGCACAGAAACAAGCGGCTTGAAAAAGTTTTTTTCATCGTGCTGATGAGCTTACTGTATGATGCTCTACATCACACTACCTTCATAGGGAGTAGGATAGAAGGAATTATTACAGATGTGGAGTAATTACTGATAACATTTGATACTTGTTGTTAAAATTTCAGTCATGAATTCATGTTAGATTATCAGATGAGTCAGGTACAAAGAGTGAGGTGATTAAATGCTTACTTGCTGATAATATTTACGTTAAACCAGGGCACCAGATGGCGCACAAAAATCATTAATCTAAACTTTTCAACAAACAGCTTGAAAGCTCTAGTCTAAATTCTCGCTTGTGTTGTACGTCGCTTTGGACAAAAGCATCTGCTAAATGAAACGGTAGAAAATAGTAGAAGTTGGCCTGTGGACAGTGTGCCTTTATTTGGCTCAGCCTCGTCAGTGATGTGTGGAATAATATGTCATTCTGTCATTCTCTTTTGAAGTCTCATCCTCCTCTCTCTGTTTCATTTTTAGGGCAAACCTGACCTGAACACGTCCCTCCCAGTCAGACAGACAGCTTCCATCTTCAAGCAGCCTGTTACCAAGGTTACCAATCATCCAAACAACAAAGTCAAAACAGATCCTCAGAAAGCTGTTGACCAGCCCAGACAGGTGAACACAGACTTCCTGTTTCACTTCACATCATCCCATTTCATCTGAAAAACATGTAATCTGTGACCTCTGCACTGGTCAAAATGAATTTTGAATTAGTTGTTGATGGATTTGTTTTTGCTTTACTACTTAAGCACTCTGTTTAATTTGAATAAGTGATATCTTACTGTTGCAACTACTTACAGCTTTTTTGTAACCCCTTTTGTCTCTTTGTTTTGTCTTCAGCTGTTTTGGGAGAAGAAACTCAGTGGTCTTAATGCATATGACATTGCAGAGGAGCTTGTGAAAACAATGGAGCTGCCCAAAGGCCTGCAAGGTGATATACAAATTAAACATAGCTCCTTCAGGCCCCGTTTACACGACGCCGAAAACGGTCGATTCCGCAAACATTTCGTTGCGTTTTGGCCTTCCGTTTAGACGAGACCACGTTGCGTTTTCAGTGAAAACGCAAACTTTTGAAAACGCTCCCCAGAGTGGAAAGATCTGAATCCGCTCCTCCATCCAGCTTCGTGTAAACACAGAGCGGAGCGTCTCAGGGTGAAACGCTGACGTCGCCGCATGCGCACTCGCAGTTTCAGGTGAAGGCTCCGCGCTCAGCCACATTTCCAGTTGAGCCAGTAGTTGGCGGTAATGCGCGTTATGGTTGGATTGCCGACCGTCTCACACAACAAAACGGCAGAAAAAGAAAGAACAGAAGAGGAGACTTCTCCTCCTGGAGTCGTATGAACGTGGATCGTTTTCACGCCGTCCTCATGTAAACGCGGGTGGCTTTTGAAAACGCAAAGGAAGAATCGTTGCGGGAGTCTCCGTGTAAACGGGGCCTCAGACAGATACACTCTGTTATCTGTATATGAATCCTGAATTGTGTTTTTCATGTAATTCATGCTCTCAAACTATTGTGTTGAATTTGATTAAGCACTGTTAACCCTGAGCGAAGTTACAGTGAAAACGTTTTTTTTGTGACCACGCTGTTGGCTCCTCAGGTGTTGGTCCAGGCTGCACAGACAAGACTCTCCTGTCGGCCATTGCGAGCGCCCTGCACACCAGTGCTGCTCCCATCACTGGGCAGCTGTCTGCAGCTGTGGAGAAGAACCCAGGAGTGTGGCTCAACACGGCACAGCCGCTCTGCAAAGCCTTCATTGTTACAGATGAGGACATCAGGTAGGGCATTACAGAGCACCATCACACATTGATCGTCACAATGTCAGATTTCTTTTGCTAATTCTATAGTTGCTAAATTGAAATATCTGAGAACGGGATCCAAAATATAGAAATACTGTACTGTATATCCTTGGAGAAGTATGCTC